>NC_056072.1:3030303-3333333 GCF_016772045.2 Ovis aries
CATAAGGGTGGTGTCATCCGCATATCTGAGGTTATTGCTATTTCTCCTGGCAATCTTGGTTCCAGCTTGTGCTTCATCCAGCTCAGCATTCCTCATGATATACTTTGCATAGAAGTAAAATAAGTAGGGTGACAGTATACGGGCTTGATGTACTCCTTTTCCTATTTGGAACTGTGGTTCCATGTCCAGTTCTAACTGTTGCTTCCTGACCTGCATATAGGTTTCTCAAGAGGCAGGTCAGGTGGTCTGGTATTCCATCTCTTTCAGAATTTTCCACAGTTTATTGTGATCCACACAGTCAAAGGCTTTGCAATAGTCAATACAGCAAAAATAGATGTTTTTCTGGAACTGTCTTGCCTTTTTGATTATCCAGTGGATGTTGGCAATTTGATCTCTGGTTCTTCTGCCTTTTCTAAAACCGGCTTGAACATCAGGAAGTTCACGGTTCATGTATTGCTGAAGCCTGCCTTGGAGAATTTTGAGTATTGCTTTACTAGCATGTGAGAGGAGTGCAATTGTGTGGTAGTGTAAGCATTCTTTGGCATTGCCTTTCTTTGGGATTGGAATGAAAAGTGACCTTTTCCAGTCCTGTGGCCACTGCTGAGTTTTCCCAATTTGCTGGCATATTGAGTGCAGCACTTTCACAGCATCATCTTTCAGGATTTGAAATAGCTCCACTGGAATTCCATCACCTCCACTAGCTTTGTTCATACTTCACATTCCAGGATGTCTGGCTCTAGGTGAGTGATCACACCATCGTGATTATCTGGGTCATGAAGATCTTTTTTGTACAGTTCTTCTGTGTATTCTTGCCACGTCTTCTTAATATCTTCTGCTTCTGTTAGGTCCAGACCATTTCTGTCCTTTATCGAGCCCATCTTTGCATGAAATGTTCCCTTGGTATCTCTAATTGTCTTGAAGAGATCTTTAGTCTTTCCCATTCTGTTATTTTCCTCTATTTCTTTGCGTTGATCCCTGAGGAAAGCTTTCTTATCTCTCCTTGCTAATCTTTGGAACTCTGCATTCAGATGCTTATATCTTTCCTTTTGTCCTTTGCTCTTCACTTCTCTTCTTTTCACAGCTATTTGTAAGCCCTCCCCAGACAGCCATTTTGCTTTTTTGCATTTCTTTTCCATGGGGATGGTCTTGATCCCTGTCTCCTGTACAATGTCACAAACCTCTGTCAGTGTCTGGAAATTCATTATCAGGGAGAGGAAATCTGAAATCTCTAGGACATGAGATGGACTTCACTGCAGGCCACAGTTGGACAAAAGAGAAGGAATGGGGTCCTGTTCGTGTGTGGAACTGGAGATCGTGGAGCTCTGATGCTCAGAGCAGACACTGAGTGTCCCCAGACCCATTGCGGGACCACTGGCTGCCACCTGCAGGTGTGGCTGTGGTTAGATTAATACAGGAGGAAGCAAAACAGAACATGTGCTTGGGGCTGGTGCACGGGGATGACCCAGAGAGGTGTTACGGGGAGGGAGGTGGGAGGGGGTTCATGCTTGGGAACGCATGTACACCCGTGCTGGATTCATGTCAATGTATGGCAAAACCAATACAGTGTTGTAAAATAAAGTAAAGTAAAAATGAAAGAAAAAAAATAAAAAAGAGAATGACTCAGGAACCTACTTCTAGAAAGGAGCTCGTTAAAAAGAAAAAATGCTGAATGGATATAGGAAGGAACATGGGAAGACAGAAAAGCCTTCCTTGCTCCTGTGTGTAATTTTAGTACTGCTGGGGCCGTGATGGTGAATGGGAGCAGAAGCAAAAACATCCTGGAGGTTGGATGAATGATGCCTCCCAGCAGTGCTGGAAACCTGTTAGTGTGTGAGCCCCCAAATGACAGACATATCAACAGGCACATTTGATTTTACACAAGAAGAGTTGGAGTCTATGAGAGAAGGAGCCATCCCCAAAACAATGGCTGACATTTACAGACTCCTTACTCTCTGCCAGGCACTTGTTCAGTGCTTTTTGATGTATCGTCTCGTAATTCTCACTACAGTCTTATGAAGTAGGGGAGGTGGTACAGATGTTACCTTTAAGAGGTTCATCAATTTGCCTGTGATCCCACCAGTAAGAAGCAGACTTGGTGTGTGCTGTCTGCAGACACCACAGACTGAGTAGCGTGAACTATAGACGTTTATGTCTCAGTTCTGGAGCTGAGACGTCCAAGATCAAGGTCCCTAGTGGGGGCTCCATCCTGACTTCTGGACAGCTGCCTTCTTGCTGTGTGCTCACACTACCATCCTCAGTGTGTGCACAAAGGAAGCGGTTTCTCTCTTCCTCTTCATTATAAGGACACTAATCTCCTTACAAGGGCCCCACCCTCATGACCTTGTCCAAATCTAATCACCTCCCACAGGCCCACCACAGTGAGAGTTAGGACTTCAGCACACAGATTTGGGAAACACAAGCACTCAGTCCATTACACTTGGTTTGGAACCCAGACCTTTTGAGCTTAGAGCCATGCCCTGAATGCCTCTGTTACTATTATGTGTTATTGCTGCTGCTGTTATAATAGTATAAGTAAATTTTCCATTCCATAAACAGGAATTTTACCCAGGCAAGGAGGAAGGATCTGTTTCTTTTTCACATCAACAAAATAAACTAATAAATAAAAATTAAAATAAGCCCCGTAATTTCTGAGTACTTAATGAAGCCTAGGTAATGTGCTTTACATGTATCATCTCACTAAATTTTGTTATCCACCTTGGGTTGTATTAAGTAAAATGATTAAGGAGACAAGTCAGCTTCCGACAGGCTGGGTCTCAGTCCCAGCCCTGTTGTTGACTGTCTGGGTGTACTTGGCAAGTCTTTTAATTTCACTGAAACTCAAGTTTCCCATCTGTAAAATGGGAACAGTAAACCACTGTCATTAAGTGGTGATGCTGAAGTTGCGAATCAGGATATGTCTGGAACTACTCACTGCTTAAATGTTAACGTCTAAAATTATTCCAGTTATTCCAGTCTCTAAGTGATTGCTATTACCTCTCTGAGATTCTGGTAACTTCTCTAAGAAGTTAAATAGCTTCAGTATACTAACACATATATATGGAATTTAGGAAGATGGCAATGACGACCCTGTATGCAAGACAGGAAAAAAGACACAGATGTGTATAACTGACTTTTGGACTCAGAGGGAGAGGGAGAGGGTGGGATGATTTGGGAGAATGGCATTCTAACATGTATACTATCATGTAAGAATTGAATCGCCAGTCTATGTCTGACGCAGGATGCAGCATGCTTGGGGCTGGTGCATGGGGATGACCCAGAGAGATGTTATGGGGAGGGAGGTGGGAGGGGGGTTCATGTTTGGGAACGCATGTAAGAATTAAAGATTTTAAAATTTAAAAAATAAAAAACTAAAAAAAAAAAAAAAAAGAAGTTAAATAACTTACCGGGGGAGCAGTACGTCTGTAGTGGAGCTGGGATTTTAATCTCTGTATGTTTCCATCTTTGGTCTTCAGCCTCCACTGTAACACTCTCCCTGGGATTCAGGCTCATGGCTCTGTTTCTAAATGTTCAGGGAGCTTTTCCCCCTAAGTTCAACTTCAGCTTGGACTGTTTGTCAACAGGTTGCCTGGAGTGCCTGGGCAGGTGAAGGTTACGACAATGAATAAATTAGAAAGTTGACACAGTTGCCAGTGACCCATTTTAAAAGACTGAATTCCAAAGCCCTTTGCCTTCAAAGGAAACTGGATTAAGTGGAACTGCCCTGTTTTGCTAAAACAGTCTATTTGAAGGAGCGTGTAGAATATTTTCTTCCTAATGGTGGCTTGTTTGTAAGTGTGTAACTTTAAAGAGGGGAGCAGAGCTTTTAGTTTTATTGACTTTGAAATTAAAGCAGCACAGACAGTGCCATAATCTATATCCAAAGTGCCGAGAAGCATAAAGGCACACATAAGGCGGGTTTTGACTTGGTAGCTTCAGGGGAATCTCTTCGTAAGGTACAATTAAAAGGTGATGTAATGAGCTCATTATAGGTTAACTGTATCACCTTAGGCTTATATTATTTGCACTTAAAAAAATGTTGTGGAAAGCCATGGGCTTTCAGGACCTTGAGCTGTGTAATTGTGTGCATTTAACTCAGAGGAAAAGAATCTAGCTTGTCCAGTAGCAGGGTCCCAGTTTCCAGCCCCAGACCTGCTGAAGAGCTCATTGCAGGAGGGCATGACTTTTGTGAATTTGGCACCTTCTGGACCCACTCCCAGTGGCTCAGCACATCCATTTGTCCGGGCATTGTCTGTTTCTTCTCTGGGCTAGGCTTTCACAGACTCGGACCCTAATATGTAAAACCAGAGCACCAGCTGATGAATGGACGGTGAGCCCCGCCTGTCAGAGGGGTTGAAGCATGCCAACCACCAGCCCACCAAATCCCTGAAGGAGTGGACAGCAAACTGTAGTCAGCTGGTTGCCCAGGAAACTGCACCAGCCAAGATGAATGAACTGCATGATTTAAATATTCAGTTGATTACATCAGTTCCACAAAAGAGTGGGACCTGCCGCCAGGACCGGATACCTTACATGGTGCTTGTGTGGGCGCTGCCTGCTGGGATTGCTCCCTGTGACCCCGCGCTTGCCTCGCTGTACTCCACATTCCCTACAAATGAAAAAGGATGAGTGGATGGCTTAGCAAAGCTGCTGGCCTGTGCGAAGCCCTTGCCATTCGTACTATCCAGGCTTCAGTTGTCCAGGAGCTTGCTTCTTCACAGAAAAGTCATCCTGTTCCTTTAATGTGATCTCACTCATCTCTGGTTTTCAGTTTTACTTGCTGAGGAAAACATTCTCCTCGATTTCTAAGTTCTCGCTGGTTCCAAGTAGAGCAAGCAATGATAATGGGACTTTTTAATTTGTTTTTAAAGATGTCTGTGTAACCCAGTTTCCAATCATTTCAACTCTGTTCATGTTGATAGAGCATACAGCATTTTGCCAATGACTGTAGAAAGGGGCCCTGTGAATGTAAACCATCTGTTTAACTTCCACAACACTGGAGTAGCCTCTGACATTGTGGGGTTGATTTTTCTTTTCCTTAAATATTTGTACGAAGATAAAAACCGTAAACACCGCCTTTCCTTGAGTCTGCCACAAATAGATGTCAGTTTCCTATGGAAGGGAGGATGGGACCAGCTGGCTGCTCCTCCAACGTAAATATCAGGGAACACAGGAGGGGGAGCTTCCCAGGTGGCTCAGTGGTAAAGAATCCTCCTGCCGATGCAGAAGACGCAGGGGACGCAGGTTCGATCACCAGGTCAGGAAGATCCCCTGCAGGAGGGCATGGCAACCCACTCCAGTATCCTTGCCTGGAGAATCCCCGTGGACAGAGGAGCCTGGCTGGCGACAGTCCATGGGGTCGCAGAGAGTCAGACACGACTGAGTCACTGATGAGCAGGCACACACAGTGTGGGGTCAGCTGGCCTTGGTGGCACAGGAACACCGACGCATGGTAACCACACCTGCCTGAGAAGGTCCCCCCATGGGCGCTGTTTAAAGCAGCTGCCTCTTGGCTTTAGCTTTTTATTAGAAAACATCCTTTGCATCTCTCTGTAGAGCTTCTTCCTCTTTTCCCTCGTGGTCTCTGCCTTAGCATCCCTGATCCCCTATTTGGGGTCAGACATTAGCTGGAGAAGCCTGTGATCTCATCTCTTTGAGGAACAGAAAAGCTGTTACCTACCCTGCTGTGGAGTTAGACTCAGAGTTTAGAATTTTAGTTTCCGAACTGTTGGCCATCATTTCCTCGTTTTCATTCAAATCGAGGCGTTTGAGTTTCAAAGGAAATAATTTTCCTGTTATGTGTCTAGACTTCCCAGTGTTTTCCAGGACGTTTCTGGAAACCTGTTATCCTGGATTAGTACAGAGTCAGGCGCCGGTGCCTTGGTATTAAATATCACACAGCTGTATTCCCTTTTTATGAGCTGAAGCTGAGCTGCAAATCATCATGCATGGATTTGGAGAGGATTGTTTCTGATGGGTGGGTTCTGATGACCGGCTTTTTATCTACTTTCCTAGAGTTGGGCTGATCGGATTATGTGTTTTAGGCCTATAAACCTGAATTATAAAGAAGAGAAACGTGTTCTCATTGCCAGCAGTTCTTTGTCGGTGATGGTGTACCTGGGTGAGTTTTTAAGCTATTGAAATATGCCCTGGATGATCAGGAAGGGTGTCTCTTTCTCGAGTCCCTCGGATGCTGATATACATATCTCTAGAAAGAAGTGGAATAGGATGGCCTTGCCAGGGCTGTCTGTAGTCGATGGGACGGCCAGTGCCATCAAATCTCAGCTGCACTGAATGTGATTAGGAGTTGTCACAATACATTTAGCCCTCATCGGTTAGAGAGGGAACTGGGTCAAAGGTCACCTCCACAGCAAAGTGGGCATTTAGTGCTTTGATTGGCACTAATGGTAAATGATAGTTAATGAAAATCATTTATAAACCTTGTCCAAACCAGTGTTTCTCTACTGAAAACGGTGGCCGGCTGCCTCTCGGAAGAGCTGTAATTGCAACACAGTTGGTGCCACAGGGTGGTAATTGGGCTTACAGCTTAATGAACTTCGTGTTGGTGACTCATTTCCCCACAGCTGGACCACCCCCGCCCCGACCCCGCCATGGGCATGCTCCTCCCGCTCAGGTGCCCTCTTCACCTTGCACTTGGAGGTGAAATAGCACCACCTTTGAGATGCTGTCCCCCTTGTGAGGCCTTAGAGTTTTGGATCGTGGTTGACACAGACCCTAATGATGAGAAATAGCCTTTTCAAGTCTACTCGTTGTTTTAAAGGTCATTTAATCTTCACGCAGCAGCTTAATTGAAATTTTACCCTTCTTATACACCTGACATTCATTTTGAGGGGAAAAGATATAGTCATGGTGAATTGATGAGAAATGATTTATTTGGCATTTCTTGTCTTTCCTCAGATTTCCATTTGACTCTTAAATTTTCTACTTAAACACTTCTTTCCCAATAGTGATGGTGAAGTTTCTTCAGGTGAAACCCAGTGTTTGAAGTTTCTTGGGCTGATTCCATGTCATTGGTCAACTGTTGGGAAGCCATGCCTGGCCACTCTTTCTGACTTTCCTTTAAATCATGGTTGACTGAGCTAGACAACTGTTACCTACCTGAAGGATGGTGTTAGAATGAAAACACCTCTGTGGAAGACTCAAAATTCTGAACAATTTATATAGAACAGCCAATAGTAACTAATATTTATTAAATACTTACTATGTGCCAAACCAGGGCCCAGGTCTTGGACATTAATGAACTCATTTAACTTTTGAAAAAATCCTGTAAGGTCCAGAGGGTTGCCCTATGATGCAGATGAGGGAAATGGAAAGTGAATTAACTCACCCAGAGACGGGCATCTGATAAGCTGGGCTGCCCCCACCTGTGTGACTCTGGGCACAAATCAGTGAAAGGCTCCCATTCTTGCGATGGCTTGGCTCCAGGACACAGCATGTATTTCGGCCTCTGCTTGGGTTCCCTGCCAGGAGTCCTTGCATTTCACACAGTCCACGCAGGCTGTGTGGCACCCGGCTGGTGAATGACAGATCTTCTGTGGCAATGGAGCAGTGCTTTCTGAAGGAAATACAATGCAATTTTAACTTTTCTGGTAGCTATGCTTAAAAAGAAACAGGCAAAAACATTTTTAAGAATGCAGTTTATTTAACCTGATAAATCCAAAAATTATTTTAACATGTAATCAGTAGCAACATTATTGAGCTATTTTACATTCTTTGAATTTTTTGTTATCTAATCCTTGAGATCCGCCAAGCATCTGACACTCCTCCTACTTCTAACGTGGACTTGGCCATGGTTTAAGTCCTCAGTGACCACACATGCCTTGTGGTTTGGACAGTGCAGTTCTAGAGTCCCAGTTCATAACCACCTCCCCCTGTATGGGTTCTAAAAGGGTAGACTGAATTCTCTCAGATCATCCTTGATTAAGAAAACCTCACTGGAAACAATCAGGTGGATTAGAAATTCCAAACATGGTTCTGTCTGGCTGCTCTCAGAGTAATTATGAAAGCTTCACTTCTGCATACAAAGGGCACGTCAGCATGATTACTGATATAGCTGCCTTTTGGTGATGCAGAGCCTGAATGTGTATATTAATAGATTATCAAGTTCTGTGGACTATTTAGTTGTCTTTTCACTGTTGTTGCTTCTGTCCTTAGAATTTCAGCCAAGCATGGACAAAGACCTCGAGAGGCAATAAGACCCAAAGAACTTTTAGAAACAGCTTCTTTGTCTGGTTGCGCTGGGTCTTAGCTGCAGCACGTGAGATCTTGGATGCAGCATGCAGACTTCTCAGCACATAAGCTTGGTTGCTCCACGGCATGTGGGATCTTAGTTCCCCTTCTAGGGACCGAATCTATGGCCCCTGTGTTGGAAGGCAGATTCTTAACCACTGGACCGCCAGAGAAGTCCTGCAAACCAAATACATTTTAAACTTCTCATCAGTTCTGGATAAGAGTCATGCAGTCCAGAAGCTTAGAGACATTTGTGGGTGACTGGTTCAAGGCCTTTCAATAATGTTTATGCTCTGCAGAGTTAGACCAAGTTACCAGAGGCACAAAAACACAGGCTGAGCCCAGTTTCTCATCTTCTTATAGTGCCTGCTAGCATGCATTAATGAATTCAATTTAATTTATTTAAGTTTTTCTAAAATAATCCACTTCATTCTTTTTGGTAATAAGGTATGAATCACACTGAATGTCATCAATCTATAACTGGTCGTATCGTTTTGGAGAACATTCAAGGTTCTTTTGAAACTCTCCGGGAAGTGATGACATCACTTGAAAGGGTTTGTAGAGCTTTAATTACCAGCTGATTATGACAATTGCCATCTGGGCAACCTGCCATGTAATTCTGCTTGAGGGGTGTGGTATGGTTTCCTTGGAGCCGGGCAGCAGCTGTGAGTGGTACCGTATTTGGGGAAGAAGACAGGCCCTCTTTAGCTCTGATTTGTCTTAGTTTTCTCATCAGTAACTTCGACGAGTGGCCTCTGCTCTCTGTGATCATCATGGGAACTGCTGACAGCCTGGGTGAAGCAGCCTGCTCTCTCCCTGGCAGAAAGGAGAGGGTCTTTCCTCTCCTCATTTGTCTTTCCTTCTTAGAAGGAAATGGATTAGGTTGGTTGGAGGTTTGGGCTTGAGGTTTTGTGATTATAAAAGTAACTCACACTTGGTCATGGTGTATGATCTTTTTAATGTGTTGTTGGATTCTGATTGCTAGAATTTTGTTAAGGATTTTTGCGTCTATGTTCATCAGTGATACTGGCCTGTAGTTTTCTTTTTTTGTGGCATCTTTGTCAGGTTTTGGTATTAGGGTGATGGTGGCCTCATAGGATGAGTTTGGAAGTTTACCTTCCTCTGCAATTTTCTGGAAGAGTTTGAGTAGGATAGGTGTTAGATCTTCTCTAAATTTTTGGTAGAATTCAGCTGTGAAGCCATCTGGACCTGGGCTTTTGTTTGCTGCAAGAGTTCTGATTACAGTTTCAATTTCTGTGCTTGTGATGGGTCTGTTAAGATTTTCTATTTCTTCCTGGTTCCATTTTGGAAAGTTGTACTTTTCTAAGAATTTGTCCATTTCTTCTAAGTTGTCCATTTTATTGGCATATAATGGCTGATAGTATTCTCTTATGATCCTTTGTATTTCTGTGTTGTCTATTGTAATCTCTCCATTTTCATTTCTAATTTTATTGATTTGATTTTTCTCCCTTTGTTTCTTGATGAGTCTGGCTAATGGTTTGTCAATTTTATTTATCCTCTCAAAGAACCAGCTTTTGGCTTTGTTGATTTTTGCTATCGTCTCTTTTGTTTCTTTTGCATTTATTTCTGCCCTAATTTTTTTTTTAATTTTTATTTTTACTTTATTTTACTTTACAATACTGTATTGGTTTTGCCATACATTGACATGAATCCACCACGGGTGTACATGCATTCCCAAACATGCCCTCCCACCTCCCTCCCCATAACATCTCTCTGGGTCATCCCCGTGCACCAGCCCCAAGCATGCTGTATCCTGCATCAGACATAGACTGTATTTCTGCCCTAATTTTTAAGAGTTATTTCTTTCTACTAACCCTGGGGTTCTCCATTTCTTCCTTTTCTAGTTGCTTTAGGTGTACAGTTAGGTTGTTGATTTGACTTTTTTCTTGTTCTTGAGGTGTGCCTGCATTGCTATGAACCTTCCCCTTAGCACTGCTTTTACAGTGTCCCACAGGTTTTGGGTGGTTATCTTTTCATTTTCATTCATTTCTATGCATATTTTGATTTCTTTTTTGATTTCTTCTGTGATTTGTTGGTTATTCAGCAGCATGTTGTTCATCCACTATATGTTTGAACCATGACCAAATGAGTGGGCTTTATCCCAGGGATGCAAGGATTCTTCAATATCCACAAATCAATCAATGTAATACACCACATTAACAAATTGAAAAATAAAAGCCATATGATTATCTCAATAGATGCAGAGAAAGCCTTTGACAAAATTCAACATTCATTTATGATAAAAACTCTCCAGAAAGCAGGAATAGAAGGAATATTCCTCAACATAATAAAAGCTATATATGACAAACCCACAGAAGACATTATCCTCAACGGTGAAAAATTGTTAAAGCATTTCCCCTAAAGTCAGGAACAAGACAACGGTGCCCATTTTCACCACTACTATTCAACATAGTTTTGGAAGTTCTGGCCACAACAGTCAGAGCAGAAAAAGAAATAAAAGGAATCCAAATTGGAAAAGAAGAAGTAAAACTCTCACTGTTTGCAGATGACATGATCCTCTACATAGAAAACCCTAAAGACTCCACCAGAAAATTACTAGAGCTCATCAATGAATATAGTAAAGGTGCAGGATATAAAATCACCGCACAGAGATTCCTTGCATTCCTGTACACTAATAATGAGAAAATAGAAAGAGAAATTAAAGAAACAATTCCATTCACCATTGCAATGAAAAGAATGAAATACTTAGGAATATATCTACCTAAAGAAACTAAAGACCTATATATAGAAAATTATAAAACACTGGTGAAAGAAATCAAAGAGGACACTAATAGATGGAGAAATATACCATGTTCATGGATCAGAAGAATCAATATAGTGAAAATGAGTATACTACCCAAAGCAATCTATAGATTCAATGCAATCTCTATCAAGCTACCAGCGGTATTTTTCACAGAGCTAGAACAGATAATTTCACAATTTGTATGGAAATACAAAAAACTTCGAATAGCCAAAGCAATCTTGAGAAAGAAGAATGGAACTGGAGGAATCCACCTGCCTGACTTCAGGCTCTACTACAAAGTCACAGTCATCAAGACAGTATGGTGCTGGCACAAAGACAGAAAAATAGATCAGTGGAACAAAATAGAAAGCCCAGAGATAAATCCACATACCTATGGACACCTTATCTTTGACAAAGGAAGCAAGAATATACAATGTAGAAAAGACAATCTCTTTAACAAGTGGTGCTGGGAAAACTGGTCAACCACTTGTAAAAGAATGAAACTAGAATACTTTCTAACACCATACACAAAAATAAACTCAAAATGGATTAAAGATTTAAACATAAGACCAGAAACTATAAAACTCCTAGAGGGGAACATAGGCAAAACACTCTCCGACATAAATCACAGCAGGATCCTCTATGACCCACCTCCCAGAATATTGGAAATAAAAGCAAAAATAAATAAATGGGACCTAATTAAAATCTTCTGCACAACAAAGGAAACTCTAAGCAAGGTGAAAAGACAGCCTTCAGAATGGGAGAAAATAATAGCAAATGAAGCAACTGAGAAAGGACTAATCTCAAAAATATATAAGCAGCTCCTGCAGGTCAAGTCCAGAAAAATAAACGACCCAATCAAAAAATGGGCCAAAGAACTAAACAGACATTTCTCCAAAGAAGACATACAGATGGCTAACAAACACATGAAAAGATGCTCAACATCACTCGTTATCAGAGAAATGCAAATCAAAACCACAATGAGATACCATTTCACGCCAGTCAGAATGACTGCTATCCAAAAGTCTACAAGCAATAAATGCTGGAGAGGGTGTGGAGAAAAGGGAACCCTCTAACACTGTTGGTTGGAATGCAAACTAGTACAGCCACCATGGAGAACAGTGTGGAGATTTCTTAAAAAACTGGGAATAGAACTGCCTATGACCCAGCAATCCTACTGCTGGGCATACACACCAAGGAAACCAGAATTGAAAGAGACACGTGTACCCCAATGTTCATCGCAGCAATGTTTATAATAGCCAGGACATGGAAGCAACCTAGATGTCCATCAGCAGATGAAGGGATAAGAAAGCTGTGGTATATATACACAATGGAGTATTACTCAACCATTAAAAAGAATGCATTTGAATCAGTTCTAATGAGATGGATGAAATTGGAGCCTATTATACAGAGTGAAGTAAGCCAGAAAGAAAAACACCAATACAGTATACTAACACATGTATATGGAGTTGAGAAAGATGGTAATGATAACCCTGTAAGTGAGGCAGCAAAAGAGACACAGATGTATAGAACAGTCTTTTGGACTCTGTGGGAGAGGGAGAGTATGGGATGATTTGGGAGAATGGCATTGAAACATGTATAATATCATATATGAAATGAATCTGCAGACCAGGTTCAATGCATGATACAGGATGCTCGGGGCTGGTGCACTGGGATGACCCAGAGGGATGGTACGGGGAGGGAGGAGGGAGAGGGTTTCAGGATGGGGAACACGTGTACATCTGTGACGGATTCATGTTGATGCATGGCAAAACAAATACAATATTGTAAAGTAATTAACCTCCAATTAAAATAAATAAATTTATATTAAAAAAAGTAACTCACATACATTGCAGCCATCAGCATTAGAGATAGAATGTGTTGGCATATCTCTTTGAGTTGGGTCTACTTGTTTTTTTTTTTCTCTATCAGAATATAGCTATTAACATTTATGGTTTAATGTTAACAAAAATTAACATGACTGCTGGTTGCTCAGTCATGTCTGATTCTTTGCATCCCCATGGAACTGTAGCCTTCCAGGCTCCTCTGTCCGTGGAATTCTCCAGGCAAGAATACTGGAGCAGGTTGCCATGCCCTCCTCCAGAGGATCTTTCTGATCCGGTGATCGAACCTGCCTGACATGTGTCTCCTGCATTGGCAGGAGGATTCTTACCACTGAGCCACCTGGGAAACTGCCAAAACTAGGGCTGCCCTCTTAAACTCCCTGACAAAAAGTGAAAAGTGTTGGTCACTCGGTTGTGTCAGACTCCTTGCGACCCCCTGGACTGTAGCCTGCTAGGCTCCTCTGTCCATGGGATTTTCCAGGCGGGAATACTGGAGTGGGTTTCCATTTCCTTCTCCAGGGGGTCTTCCTGACTCAGGATTGAACGGTGGTCTTCTGCTTTGCAAGCAGATTCTTTACTGTCTGAGCCACCAGGAAAGCCTGTTAGCAAAATCTGTCTTTTAATACTCATGGTCATGATCTTATTATATAGTTTGTGCCATTAGGAACCTAATAGTGTCTTTCCCAGAAAAAAAAAAAAAAAGAATTGAGACGTTACCAGGATAAATGAAGATAAAGGGGACACTAATTAGTAGAATTATTTAGATAAAAAGTAGAACTTTTTGATATCACAGGACTGAGAGATTGCTAAAAATAATCAAGAACAGGTATGCATTGTCTCTGCAAAGTAGTATTAAAAGATACAATGATCCCTTCCTTTCTTCCTTCTTTTGTTTCTTCCCTCCTCCTCTCCCTTTTCTGCTCCTTTTCCCTTCCCTTCCCTCTCTTAACCTTCTTTCATTTGTCTTTCCTTCTTAGAAGGAAATGGGTTAGGTTGGTTGGAGGTTTGGGCTTGAGGTTTTGTGATTATAAAAGTAACTCACAGATCATGGTGATATGTGTGGATCATGGCTATAGGAATATTTTTAGTCAGAAAACCAATTACTCTGAGCCACCATGATCTGGATAATGGGTCCATACCCTACAAATGCCCCTAATTTTGATCATATCTGTTATTGAGCTGGTAGCAACTGTTCGGTTTGGCTACCAATTACCTTTAAAAGAATGCCTCACATCTTAGAGTAAGAGTCAAAGAAATGCAAACACTGAGGTGCAGATGGACACTTCTTCAGTTAAGAAACTTTTCAGTGAGCAACAGATCCCGATCCTGTCCAAGGTAAAGTTTGAAAAGGGCATTTAGGGGCGGGATACTGAATGGACGGCAGAATGGAAGGTAGACTTGAGGGATGATGCTTGGTGACAGGTGAGGAGCAGGCAGGTGCGGGCGTCCAGTGGCAGGGTCTACCTCAATGAGCCGTCATTTACCATTTTGGACCACGTTGCTGAGGTTGAGTCACAGTAAAGTGTGCAGTAGCTCAGCAGTCCCCAGCCTTTCTTGGCACCAGGAGCCAGTTTCGTAGAAGACAGTTTTTCCACGGTTGGAGGTAGGTGATGGTTTGGGAATGATTCAAGTGCAGTAGGGTTTGAGCTCTGTGAGAATCTTAACACTGCTGCTGACCTGACTGGAGGCAGAGCTCAGGCAGGAGTGTGAGCACGATGGGGGGCTGTAAATACAGATGAGGCTTTGCTTGGTCCCTCTCATCCCTGCTGTGCAGGTTGTTTCCTAAAAGGCCGCGTCCCAGGACCGGCTCATGGCCTCAGGGCTGGGAACACCCTGCAATAGCTGAAGCTTGATTACGTGACTGGCTTTTGGGATGAGTTGGGGTGTGCCTGGCTTTGTCATTCTACCAAGATGGAAGAGTACCTCTGGGTGCTCAGTAGCCAAAGTATCTACCGCAGATGCAGTTTTCACTTAGAAACAACAGCTGCTAACAGCTGCTTCCAGTTGTCCTGATTTTCTTTGGATTCTCAATAATCCTGATAGTCTCATTCAGTGTGCTTCCTTCCATGGGGTTGAAACTTCCTCAGTGGCACAGCCAACTGCCAAGTCTCTGGTGCTTTGGTGTTCCAAAGCTTGACCTCCTTATGTTGGGCTATAATCTCAGCAGCTGTTGAACATTTCTCAGTGGAATGGTGATCTTTTTCCTTATAGTGTTTCTGTTCTCTGCCTCTTATATGCCCCCAAAAGCAAGAAGAGAGACAAGAAAGAACAAATTACAGTCATTCCTAGGTATCTGCAGGGCCAGTACTAACCTCCAGGGACCCTGGGTGGGTACTAACATCCAAAGATGCTCAAGTGTCATGTTAAATGGTTAGGTATTTGCATACAACCTATACACATCTGCTTAAATGTGTTAAATCATCTACAGGTTACTTATAACACCTAACATAATGTAAGTGTGATTTAAACAGTTGCTGGTGCACAGCTTAGTCAAGTTTTGCTTTTTGAAACTATCTGGAATTATTCTTTTCAAATATTTTCAATCTGTACTTGGTTGAATCTGCAGATGCAGAACCATTGGGTATGGAGGATGCTGCAGTTTAAGTCTAAATCTGTAAAACAATAAAACATGGTTCATAATGGTCTGTATACACTGTTAATACCTTAATCTTAGCCCTCTTTTCTTATTTTTTGCATTTGACAGTTACCTTTAATACAGACACACATATACATACAGTGACACAATTATAAAACTGGCACTGTTATTCAGTCGCTAAGTCGTGTTCCACTCTTTGAGACCCTATGGACAGCAGCATACCAGGCTTCCCTGTCCTTCACTATCCCCTGGAATTTACCCAAGTTAATGTCTATTGAGTTGGTGATTCTATCCAACCACCTCATCCTCTGTCATCCCCTTCTCCTTCTGCCCTTAATATTTCCCAGCACCAGAGTCTTTTCCAGTCAATCAACTCTTTGCATCAGCTGGCCAAAGTATTGGAGCTTCAGCATCAGTCCTTCCAATGAATATTCAGGGTTGATTTCCTTTAGGATGTACTGGTTGGATCTCCTTGCAGTCTGAGGGACTCCCAAGAGTCCTCTCCAGCACCACAATTTGAAGGCATCAGTTCTTCAGTGCTCAGCTTTATGGTCCAACTCCCACATCCATGCATGACTATTGGAAGAACTATAGCTTTGACTGTAAAGCTGTCATGGAGGTGTTTTTTTTTCTTTCTAGCAACGGAATCTGATTGCTGCCTGTGTAAGTCAGTGCCCATGGCTGGCGTTGCACACGACTGTGCGGTCTGTGGACACGGTGGAGCCCGGCATGGTTTCCCACATGTCATTTTGGCCTGCAGAGATAGCTTTGACATTTCAGTACAGTGTCAATATACTTGATAATTCAGAGAGCACTTTGCATGATGCTAGGCATAAACTAGAAGGTCAGTAAATCTGTGTTGCCAATGGATGGGTAAGGCGCCTTAGAGTATAATTATTCATCCTTCAAGGCAGTGATTGGGCTCCAGTTGGTCACAGGAGCTTTGAAATCCCTTAATGTGGTGAGAGCTGTTCCTTTGTTTCTTTTCCTCTGAAAGAGAGTGCCGTTTTTAGACTCATTTAGCCAGAGCTGTGTGCATAGAAGAGTCTGAGGAGAATATGAGGCAAACCTGTGTCTTCTGACCCTAACCCTAACTCTTCTGACACAGGTTCTGTTACACAGTCAGGTCCAAACAGTACCACCGTCCAAGGGAAACAGGCCAGACCCTCCACTACAGCAGGAATTCTTTTTTTTTTTCTTTTTTTTTTTTAATTTTAGTTTTTTATTTTTTAAATTTTAAAATCTTTAATTCTTACATGCATTCTCAAACATGAACCCCCCTCCCACCTCCCCTCCCCATAACATCTTTCTGGGTCATTCCCATGCACCAGCCCCAAGCATGCTGCATCCTGCGTCAGACATAGACTGGCGATTCAATTCACATGATAGTATACATGTTAGAATGTCATTCTCCCAAATCATCCCACCCTCTCCCTCTCCCTCTGAGTCCAAAAGTCCGTTATACACATCTGTGTCTCTTTCCCTGTCTTGCATACAGGGTCGTCATTGCCATCTTCCTAAATTCCATATATATGTGTTAGTATACTGTATTGGTGTTTTTCTTTCTGGCTTACTTCACTCTGTATAATCGGCTCCAGTTTCATCCATCTCATCAGAACTGATTCAAATGAATTCTTTTTAACGGCTGAGTAATACTCCATTGTGTATATGTACCACAGCTTTCTTATCCATTCATCTGCTGATGGACATCTAGGTTGTTTCCATGTCCTGGCTATTATAAACAGTGCTGCGATGAACATTGGGGTACACGTGTCTCTTTCAATTCTGGTTTCCTCGGTGTGTATGCCCAGCAGTGGGATTGCTGGGTCATAAGGTAGTTCTATTTGCAATTTTTTAAGGAATCTCCACACTGTTCTCCATAGTGGCTGTACTAGTTTGCATTCCCACCAACAGTGTAGGAGGGTTCCCTTTTCTCCACACCCTCTCCAGCATTTATTGCTTGCAGATTTTTGGATCGCAGCCATTCTGACTGGTGTGAAGTGGTACCTCATTGTGGTTTTGACTTGCATTTCTCTAATAATGAGTGATGTTGAGCAACTTTTCATGTGTTTGTTAGCCATCCGTATGTCTTCTTTGGAGAAATGTCTATTTAGTTCTTTGGCCCATTTTTTGATTGGGTCGTTTATTTTTCTGGAATTGAGCTGCATAAGTTGCTTGTATATTTTTGAGATTAGTTGTTTGTCAGTTGCTTCATTTGCTATTATTTTCTCCCATTCAGAAGGCTGTCTTTTCACCTTGCTTATATTTTCCTTTGTTGTGCAGAAGCTTTTAATTTTAATTAGATCCCATTTGTTTATTTTTGCTTTGATTTCCAGAATTCTGGGAGGTGGATCATAGAGGATCCTGCTGTGATTTATGTCTGAGAGTGTTTTGCCTATGTTCTCCTCTAGGAGTTTTATAGTTTCTGATCTTACATTTAGATCTTTAATCCATTTTGAGTTTATTTTTGTGTGCGGTGTTAGAAAGTGATCTAGTTTCATTCTTTTACAAGTGGTTGACCAGTTTTCCCAGCACCACTTGTTAAAGAGATTGTCTTTAATCCATTGTATATTCTTGCCTCCTTTGTCAAAGATAAGGTGTCCATATGTGTGTGGATTTATCTCTGGGCTTTCTATTTTGTTCCATTGATCTATATGTCTGTCTTTGTGCCAGTACCATACTGTCTTGATGACTGTGGCTTTGTAGTAGAGCCTGAAGTCAGGCAAGTTGATTCCTCCAGTTCCATTCTTCTTTCTCAAGATTGCTTTGGCTATTCGAGGTTTTTTGTATTTCCATACAAATCTTGAAATTATTTGTTCTAGTTCTGTGAAAAATGTGGCTGGTAGCTTGATAGGGATTGCATTGAATTTGTAAATTGCTTTGGGTAGTATACTCACTTTCACTATATTGATTCTTCCAATCCATGAACATGGTATATTTCTCCATCTATTAGTGTCCTCTTTGATTTCTTTCATCAGTGTTTTATAGTTTTCTATATATAGGTCTTTAGTTTCTTTAGGTAGATATATTCCTAAGTATTTTATTCTTTTCGTTGCAATGGTGAATGGAATTGTTTCCTTAATTTCTTTTTCTACTTTCTCATTATTCATGTATAGGAATGCAAGGGATTTCTGCGTGTTGATTTTATATCCTGCAACTTTACTATATTCATTGATTAGCTCTAGTAATTTTCTGGTGGAGTCTTTAGGGTTTTCCATGTAGAGGATCATGTCATCTACAGCAGGAATTCTTGCGCACATTCCCAGACTTTGGTTAGGAACTGTGGAGCATTACTGTGGTTTTCTAGTCCATCAGCTGTTTACCTTTCCTCATGATTTTTCTTCAGGAACTCTTGTCCTAATTTTCAGGCAATATTGTGTGAATCCACATCTCCAGAAATGGGTCCCTCATAGGTTCAAGCTAAGAAAATGGAAACTACTAGTGAAAGATACTGATTACTGGAAAACTAACTGCATGGAGGTTATTTTTAATTTTTTAAAATCTATTTTTATTGAAGTGGAGTTGACTTACCATCTTGTGTCAGTTTCAGGTATACAGCAAAGTGATTAATAATTACGATCAATTATTAATATAATTAATATGATAATAAGTGATATAGAATTGTAGTTATATATGATTGTACACATATATAATCTTATATAAATATAATCTTATTAATAGAGAGTCCCTTGGACTGCAAGGAGATCCAGCCAGTCCATCCTAAAGGAGATCAGTCCTGGGTGTTCATTGAAAGGACTGATGCTGAAGCTGAAACTCCGATACTTTGGCCACCTCATGCGAAGAGTTGACTCATTGGCAAAGACCCTGATGCTGGGAGGGATTGGGGGCAGGAGGAGAAGGGGACGACTGAGGATGAGATGGCTGGATGGCATCACCGGCTTGATGGACATGAGTTTGGGTGAACTCCAAGAGTTGGTGATGGACAGGGAGGCCTGGCGTGCTGTTGATTCCTGGGGTCGCAAAGAGTCGGATACGACTGAGCGACTGAACTGAACTGAATCTTTTATATGTATATATAACCTTCTTCAGATTCTTTTCCCATATAGGTTATTATAAGACACTGAGTATAGTTTCCTGTGCTATACAGTAGGACCTTGTTGTTTATCTACTTTATATATAGTGATGTGTATCTGTTAATCCCCAATTCCTAATTTATCCCTCTACCTCACTGTCCCCTTTGGTAATATAGTTTGTTTTTGAAGTCTGTGACTCTGTTTATGTTTTAAAAATAAGTTGATTTTAATCACATTTTTAGATTTCACATATGTGGTATCATACAACATTTGTCTTTCTCTTTCTAACTTCCTTCACTTAGTATGATAATCTCCAAGTCCTGCAAATGGCATTATTTCATTCTTTTTATGGCTGAGTGATATTCCATTGTATATCTGTACCACATCTTTATCCATTCATCTGTTGATGGGCATTTAGGTTGCTTCCATGTCTTGGTTATTGTGAATAGTGCTGCTGTGAACACTGGGGTGAATGTATCTTATCAAATTATGGTTTTATCCACATATATGCCCAGGAGTGGGATTGCTGGATCGTGTGGTAGCTCTATTTTTAGTTTTTAAGGAACATCCAAACTGTTCTCCATAGTGGCTGTTACCAATTTACTTTCCCACCAGCCCTGTAGGAGGGTTCCCTTTTCTTTATGAAGGTTATTTTCATCCCTTGCCCGCAAATGAATCTGGGAGTGCTTTCAGATGCTAATGTTGGAAAACCCAACATGATCAATTCAAGAGGAATGAAGTACATTGGCTCACGTAGGTCAGCACTTCTGGGGCAAGACTGGCTTCAGGCTCGACTGGCTTCAGGCTCAAATTAGAATTGAGTTTCTCCTTATTTCTTGGCTCTGCTTCTAGCGCCTCTGCTCTGTTCTCACAGAGTCTCCCTTCCTGGCCACGGATGGCTGCCAAGTGTGGCCCTGAGCCAGTCAGGAGGAGTGAGCTTCCGTTTTTGGAAGTCCCGGCAGTCTAAGTGGCTGTGCATGGGCCATGTGCCCTTCCCTGGGTGATTCGCTGTGGCCACCGAGCAGATCAGATTAATTGGCTTGGATCTAGGTTGTGTGCCTCATGCCTGGGGTCTGGAGGTGTGTTCACTCCCAGACTACCCAAAGCCTATTCCTATTGGCCCAGTGTACATACAGTATTCTTTTTTTTAAAAAAGATAGTTGTTTTGATTTATTTTTTATTGAAGTATATTTGATATATAATATTGTGCTTGTTTCAGGAAGTATAGCAAAGTGATGTAGCATTTTTTGCAGATTATATTCCATTAAAGGTTATTAGAAGATCATGGGTATAATTCTTTGTGCTATATAGTATATCCTTGTTGCTTATCTATTTTGCATATGGCAGTTTGTACCTCTTAATCTTATACCCTTAATTTGTCCCTCTCTTTTTAATATAAAATATTAAATAGATAAATAAAAGGACATAAGAAAACATGAATGATGGCCATCTCTGGCACTGGTATTGTAAGTGATTTCAGCGTTTTTTCTTTTGTTTTTACTCCTTTTGTGGCTTCTGAATTTTTAGATGTGAGGGTGTAAAATTTTTATAAGTAGAAAAATTATCATAATTGCATTTATACCTGAGTCATAAGAGAACTTTAGAACTACATTCTTTAAGAAAATAATTTAAGATCTTTTTCCTCCTACCTTTTCCTTTGTATATTTTCTTAGAAAATCTTTCTCTGAAATAAGTTAAATATTTGCCTATGCTCTATCATTTATACATTATTTCTTCAGTCTATTTGGAATTTCTTTGGGTCTGTGGTATAAGGTGAGATTCTAATTTGATTTTCTTTTACCAAATTAATGGATTTTTAGACAATGTTGGTTGAAATTTTAATTTCTTCTCCATTGATTTGGAAGGTTTGTTTTCTTGTGCTTCAAAAAAAAAAAAAAAAAAGACATCCTTGCCAAATTTCTGCTAGGCAAATTTTCTGTTCTTAATTTGTCAGCTAACTGCACGTGGGTAATAGAGAGAGAAAGAGAATGTGAAGACTAGGAGAACAGGAAAGAAAGCAAATGCTCCTGTGTGGAGAGCTACATGGTTCTTGGAGGCGCACCATTTGCCAAAGTGAAAGCTCTACAATCATGTGACAGTCCTGCTGTTTTTCTTTCCCAAATCTCGCCTACTGTCACACCTGTTAATGTAGGAAGAGTTGGCTAATCAAGCATGAGAAGTTATTTGCAAGCCCTCTGGAATAATCAGCAAACAGCCCAGCCAAATTCACTTCTTGTCCCACATGGCAAACTTTACAGACAGAGAATATTTCCGAGGGAAATATTCATTATTGTACAAAGTGGCCCTCATTTGTGCATAAACAAGACATTTACTGGAAATGTGTTTTAATCATACATATATTTGCAGAGTACCTGTTTTAATTTTACCAATAAAATTTTATGTTTCAACAACTGTCAGTTGGCACAGGTTTTTATATAGTCTTAAAATGAAAGATTTACATATGATACAGATATGAAATTGTATGAATGATTGAAAAGAAACTTTCCTAGCATCTCCCGTAACAGTGATCCCTGAGAGAAAATTGCAATGAATATATGCTGCTGTTCAGGGAAAATTTTTTAAAGGCATGACTGTCTTTTGGTGAGTTTGTTAAAATCATACATGAATGCATCCCTGAGGTTATTTCAAATTTAGAAGTTCCATGGAAGTCAATGGGAGTCTTGCTTGGGAAAGATTACATTTTCAGAGATAATGATGGATATTTTGCACTCACACAAGTCAAGAATACTGTGATTTTGCCAATAAAAGATTGTAGAATTTTGTATATTTCAAAATCTTATTGCCGCAGCTGCATTCAGACTAGCTTCTAACACAGCTTCCTTTAGCCGCTTCACACGAATATCGGTGCTGCTCCTTTTAAAAGCCCGGCTGCATTCAGTGCCATGTCCCCATCCCTTGGTAGGAGACACAGTTTCCTGAATGGGCTTGAGTTTTCTCTCTTGAGAGTTTTGGACTGAATGAGACCATCTGTGTAGATATGTTTAGCGTTGATTTGGATGTTTTTAGAGTCTCTTTAATTGATAATCTGGTCTCAAGCCTGTTGATTCACAACTTTGTTTCTCTTTTAGGGAACTGTGTTTCCCATGCTAACAAGCAAAATTCCCAATGCCAAATCTCAGAATTCTTTGTAAATTGTATACTTAAAGTCATTTGTCATATTTAGTTTGAGTCTTTGTGATAAAATCAGATGCTGACTCCCCAGAAGAACTGGAAATTTCAGATCTTAGATAAAACACTGGAGTGAATTCATGGTCATGGACTAAGTGGGCTTCATGGTTATGAACCTGAAGATGAGTCAGTGTATAGGGCTGTTAAAATTATTTTATAAATATACCACTCTTCTTTGTTTTGGGGCTTAGCCATGCTACCATGGTTGTTACCTCCATGTTGAATTTTCTTCTTGCTCTCCTATTGTTTCAAGTGGGAACAGTGAAAACACTTTGGATTCTGCTAATTCTCAAATTATTTTTTGTTTGGCATAAGGTGCTATATGCTTATGAAAACAAAGTCACTATATTATAATGAAAGATTGCTTGTTATAAGCACTTAATAAAAATGCCACAAAATGCATTATTTGGGTCAAAATTATTTAATGTATATTAATATATATCTTTTGGAGAAGGAAATGACAACCCACTCCACTATTCTTGCCTGGAGAATCCCATGGACAAAGGAGCTGGGTGGGCTACAGTCCATGGGGTCGCAAAGAGTCAGACACGACTGGGCGACTAACACACACACAATATATATCTCTGCCCGTCAGTAACAACGTTCATTTCTTTGTTTTCTCCTTGTGAGTCAGAATTGTCATAATTTCTGTAACCCCAGTACAATACTCAGGACATTTAAGTACTTGTTATTGGAGCAGCAAGGTGAATAAGAGGGCAATTAAGAGGTGGGACAAAGCACGATAATGAAGGGAGAATCTTTGGGTGGAGAAGGGAAGAAGATGTGATCATTTGGGTGGGAAGATATTTTTCACTCTTAGGATATGTCATGGTTGACTTTGTTTTTAAAGCTATCTGCTACATTTAAAAAGTCTCAAAGGGAGTCATCCATCTGACTGGGTTGATGGGGAAGAGTTGCCACAAATCCAGACTCTTCAGGGGCTGCTGTTATCAGAGACCCCTGAGAGCTGGGGTCAAGGGGCACTGTTTTAGGAAACTCAAGGAGGCAGAGCACTACAGAAAGAAGCTTATTCTAGAACGGAGGCCTGACCTCAGTGACAGGAAGCTTTCCAAAATAATTATACAAGTGAATTTTGCAGAAGCGGTATAAAGAACAAATTCCTATTAATATGGAACTTCAGCTATCTATATATATATTTTTCCTAAATGTCTTAGGCTTGTCATGTTAAGAAGAAACAGGATATGTCCCTAGTACAAAAATGACTATGCCACATTTATTTATATATTAAACTAAATGCAAATCTGCTTTTTTTTTTTTTTTGTTAAAATAAGTATGTATCCTGTACTTGGATCAAGATGGTGGAGTAGGAGGACACAAAGCTCACCTCCCTCCACAAATGCACCAAAAATACATCTACGTGAAGAACAGTTCTCACTGAAAACTAACTGGAGACAGGCAGAGGGACTCCTGCACAACCGAGTCTGTGAAAAGATACACGTGTAATCAGTTAGAAAGGGACAAAGAGCAGTTGGGTCAGGACCTGTGCCCCCAGGAGGGGACTGAGAGGAGAAGGGAGATGATGCAGGTAGAGACCTTCCCTTAGGAGTGAGTGGTTTGAGTCACATATCAGGCATCCCAGTCTTGGGTCTGACACAGGGAAGACGAGCCCCCCTTGGCTGATAGGACTGACAGGAGGGCTGTGGGAAGCCTGAATTCTACTGAGAGGACCCCACAAATGCTGGTTCACTCCTGCAGCAGAATGGAGATGGTGGACTGACCAGAAGGGTGGTTCGCTGGTTTCCTATAGCCACCCTGGTGTGCACCCCGGCCTGAACCAAGTGGGCATTCTTAACTCTGACTCCTTGTCTCACGTCACAGTTCCACACAGGAGCGAGGGCTGCCAGGGAAAGAGTGTGGACATGAGCCGCCATGGTGGCTCAAACCCTCATGGGTGTCTGAGCAGAGAGGGGGCAACCGTTACTGAGGATTTCACGGACAGTGCATCAGAGGTGGATTGCCTCTCTGACTGTGGACACTTTGCCACATCCAGTAGCCTGACCCTCACCCACGCCAGCACCACTCCCCTCTGGGAATGAGAGTAAGGGTGCTGGGAGGGAAAGAGCACACACTTAAAGAGAACTGTGCCAGCTTGCACCCAACCCTCAGGGCTTCTATTCTAGCAATTTGACACCTGCCCCTGCCTTCAGTAGAGTGATGTTGGCTACTGAACACAGGAGATTAAAAGATGCTTGCTCCTTGGAAGAAAAGCTATGACCAACCTAGATAGCATATTTAAAAGCAGAGACATTACTTTGCCAACAAAGGTCCATATAGTCAAACCTGTGGCTTTTCCAGTGGTCATGTACAGATGTGAAAGAAGTGAAAGCTGAGCACTGAAGAATTGATGCTTTTGAATTGTGGTGTTGGAGAAGACTCTTAAGAGTCCCTTGGACTGCAAGGAGATCCAGCCAGTCCATCCTAAAGGAGGTCAGTCCTGAGTATTCATTGGAAGGACTGATGCTGACGCTGAAATGCCAATCCTTTGGCAGCCTGATGTGAAGGACTGACTCATTTGAAAAGACTCTGATCCTGGGAAAGATTGAAAGCAGGAGGAGAAGGAGTTGACAGAGAATGAGATGGTTGGACAGCATCACCAACTTGATGGACATGAGTTTGAGCAAGCTCCAGGTGTTGGTGATAGACAGGGAAGCCTGACTTGCTGCAGTCCGTGGGGTCACAAAGAGTCGGACACAACTGAGTGATTGAACTGAACTGAACACAGAGGAGGCCCTGACTTACACCTGGCTCCAGCCCCTCTGTCTCCAGTTCCACCTGCTACTGAGGTAGGAGCACACCTGATATGACCTGGGTTCACGTTAGATCCAGCCCTCCCACCAAAGTCACTGGGTTCATGCAGACTGCATAGAGATGCTCCCACACAAGGGCATACCTTAACAACCAGAGGCGGTCTGTTTTCCCTCGATTTTATAGAGACAGGGAAAGATAAGCAAATGAGACAGAGGAATTTGCCCCAATTGAAAGGGCAAAAGAAAACTTCTGAATAAACAACTAATGAAACAAAAGCCAACAATTTACTAGCTAAAGAATTCAAAGAATTAATAATAAGGATGCCAACCTAGTTAGGTCAAAGAATAGATGAACACTGTGAGAATATTAGCAAGGAACTAGAAAATATAAAAAAGAGCCAGTCAGAACTGAATAATGCAATAACTAATGAAAAATACACTAGAAGAAGTGAACAGCAAATTAAGTGAAGCAGAAGAATGCATACATGATATGGAAGATAGAATAATGCAAATCACCCAATCAGAACAGCAGAAAGGAAAAAAAAGGAAATTTAAGGATTCTCTAGGGTAGCACTGTATATGCCAACACTCATAGGGAGTCCAGAGGGAGGGGAGAGAGAGAGGAGGTGGAAAATGTATTTAATGAAATTATGACTGAAAAACATCTTAAACCTGAAGAAGGAGATAGACATGCAGTTACAGGAAGTACAGAGAACCCCAGACAAGATGAACCCAAACAGACCCACACCAAGACGCATTATAATTAACACAGCAACAGTTAAAGAGGACTCTAAAGGCAGCAGTAGAAACACAGAGTCGTATACAAGGGAACCCTTACAAAGCTATCAACTGACTTCTTTGCAGAAACCCTGAAGGCCAGAAGGGAGTAGTGATATGATATATTTAAAGTGCTGAAAGGGAAACACTGTCAACCTAGGATACTCTACCCAGCAAGGTTATCACTTAGAATAGAAGGAAAGAGAAAGAACTTCTCAGGCAGGCAAAAAGTGAGAGTTCATCAATGCTAAATAAATCCTAAAAGAAAAACTGAAGGGTCTTCTCTAAGTGGAAAGAAAATGAAAAATCATACCAGTAAAGGAAAAATATATAAACATATATAAAACATTTTATAAATATATATAAAATATTTTATAAATATATAAAAGTATGTAAAGCCTTACTTAAAGAAGCTAATATGAAGTTTAAAAGACAAAAAATATGTAAATCAAGTATAACTAAAATAGTCTGTAAAAGGGTAAACATGAAGATGTAAAACATGACATCAAAAACACAAATTATGTGGGAAGGGAGTAAAAATGTAGATCTTTTGGAATTTGCTTGAACTTAAAGGACTCCCTGTTTAAAACATAGATAAATTTACAGGTCAGCAAACACACAATAGAGATCAAAGAAACCAAGAGCTTTTTTGTTGGAAATATTTTTAAAAGTTGATAAGCCTTTAGCTAGGCTTCTTAAGAGAAAAAAAAAGAGAGACCCAAATAAATAAGAAATAAGAAGAAATTACAATCGATATCACAGAAAGACAATCATCAGAGAATACTGTTAACCATTTTATGCCAACAGATTGTACAGCCCCAAAGAAATGGGAAAATGTCTGGGAAAAAATAACCTTTTAAGACTGAATTAGGAAGAAGTAGGCAACCCGAACAGACCAATCACTAGTAGTGCACTTGTATTATATAATTAAAAAAATAATAATTCTGTCCAAGACCAGTTTCACAGGGGAATTTTACCAAAGATTTAAAGAAGAGCTAATACCTATTCTTCGCAAACTATTCCAAATAATTGAAGAGGGGGGAAAGATTTGTTTTAGGAGACTGCTATCTCCCTGATACCAAAGCCAGACAAAGACACTACAAAAACTAGAGACCAATATCTCTGATGACTATATATGCAAAAATTCCTCAACAAAATATTAGCAAATCAAACTCAACAGTGTATAGAAGGATCATACACCATAATCAAGAAGGATTTTTCTATTCCAGTGATGCAAGGATGGTTCAGTATTCTCAAACCAACCCACATAAGACACCACATCAATAAATGGAAAAATAAAAATCATGTGATTATCTCAAAAGACACAGAAAGAGCGTTTAACAAAATTAAATACTCATCTATGACAAACCCACAGCTAGCGTCATAGTTGGTGGAGAAAAGCTGAAAGCCTTTTTCCTAAAATCTGGAACAAGATGTGGATGCCACAACAGAACAGCATTGCATCGTTAACTTAGGGTCTACAGCTCAGACTTTTCCATCTCTATAGGACAGTGGTGTAACTGGCCAGTGCCATCAGAGGAAAAATCAGGACCTCGAGTGCAGTTTGGAGGAGGCTGTTAGCAGCTTACTGGTCAGACAGGGCTCTGGCATGGACCCACTCAAACAGCCAGCCCTTCTGTGTCAAGTCCTTGTGGGGTCCCAGCAGCATGAAAAAAATGCATGAAAAAAATCAAAAGAATATTGTTATGATATGTGAAAATGACGTGGGACTAACATTTCCGTGTCTGTAGGTAAAGTCTCATTTATATACTTTTGGCCACAGCTGCTTTCTACCCTGAGACAGCAGAACTGAGAGAAACCCTTTGGCCCAAAAAACCTGTAGCATCTACTATCTGACCCATTGTTGAAAAAAAAGACTGATCCCTCACTTTCACCCTAAGATTCCTTGCCCTCTTGTTCTTGTTGAGCATGGCCAATGGGGAGCAGCTGCTGGAGGTCAGGGGCAGAGGAGGGTGGGCTTTGGGGCATTACTCCCTGCCTGTCCCTCCTTGAATCTCTGTGGGTAGGCTGAACCAGCTTCTGAAGGTCACAGCTCCTGCCAGGTGGTCCTCAGAATGCAAAACCCTTTTCTCTTCCAAGAGCCACCATCTGCGCCCCCCTGTCATCCAGGCTTCACACCCTCCTGTCCCTTGGCCTGGGGTCCGTGCCATGCTGCGGTTTCCCACACTCTGCCTCTGCCTGTGGAAGAAGCCCCTTTGGTAACTGACGCTTCAGCTCCCTGATTTGTTTTGTAGTATCTGTCTCCTGCTTGGCCCCAAATGGATAAAACAAAGAAATCAATAGATGGTGAAAATAAAATACTAAAAAGAAAACAGTCAGTTGATAACAGATTGGAGGAGAAGTTTGAATGCTAAGAAGAAGAGAACAAGGAAATGATGCAGGGAAATGCCTTTTTGTGAGGAAGAGTAAGCTGGTGCAAACTTCCTGTGCACCAGTGTTTGCATCACAGAAGGGCCCCTGCAGGCTGACTGGCAGGGATTAAGGTGAGGGGTTTATATGTGGCCTTGTAGACACGTGGTAATGGTTTCATTACAGATGCAACAGGAATGTTTAAACAAGGATGCTGTAATCTAATGTGTGATTTAAAAAAATTACTCTGGCCATTGTTTGGAGAGGGAGTAGTTTGGCAGTGGGTATTGCAGTGATGGGCAGGTCCTCAAACAGAAAACTGTGGCTGAGTGCTGTTCTGGTATCTTCCAGTGGAACTCTGAGGAAGTCACTGGACTCAGGTCTGGTTTGAAGCCATGCTAGAGTTGGCAGGGGAGCCCATGAAGATTGGAATTAGGTTTCATGAAACCTCTGGTGTATCAGCTGGATTTGACACCAAGAGCACATTGCATTTCTTTAGGAGTTAATGTCTCATTTTCTGCATTTTAAACTTTAGAAAGTTTTACAGGTTTAAAAGCTATAATCTACCTTCTCTTCAGACAGTCAAGGATAAACCCTAGTTTGAGGGTATATTTTTCTATCGGGCTTCTAAGAGATTTGAACAGGGAAAATCAGGCATAAGTCTAAGCAGCTTGTGATTGCGCTGTGACTGGCTAATTGCTGTTGACTGTGTTCTCTGTATGGCTCTGGATTGTTCCTTTGGGTTTCTTGGTCCAGGCACCATGGGTAACTTTCATGTTCTATTTGTAGTGTTTCAGCCACATACATTTACGGCCCACATTTTATAAAGGCTGATATTCATTTTCCCTGCCTCCACCTCCCCACCTCTAAACACTCACTCACTCACTCACTCTCTCTCTCTCTCTCTCTCTCTCTCTCAAAACAGTTGTAAAGTCAGATCCTTTCTCCCCTCTTATGATCCCATTCCCAGCGTCCTAGGAGATGTTTTTGGCTGCTCAGAAAATCTTGACAGAACTCTTCAGCCACCTGCCTTTGTGTATTTCGGATTTCCTTTTCTCCCCACTTCTGTGTTTCGTTTAGGTTTGCCTGTTTCCCACGATATATGTGGTTAAGTTCTTTTGGTAGGGGCGGTGCAGAGTTTAAGACAGAACCATAAGCATATGTATGTCATTGATTTATTTAGCAAGCATTTGCTGGCAGGCCCTGTGCAAGTGAGTGGAGAGTCTTTGTCTTCAAGGAACACATGGTGCCCTGGGGAGCTTACGCATCTAAGCCGGTCTTTATAATTCAGTATGGCAAGTGAAATAGAGAGGTGACGGCTATCACAGGAGGAGTGAAGCACAGTGGTTGACAGTCCAGATGCTGGAGCCGGACAGCCTTGGCTCATATCCCAGGCACACTGCTAATTATCTTTGTGTCTCTGGGCAAATTACCTACACAGTTTGTATCTTATTTTCCTTATCAGGGAAAATGAAATGTTGCAAGGGTTAGGAGAGTTAATATGTCCAAACAGCCATAGAGTGCTGGGCATATAGTAAGGGACAACTATTGTATATTGTTATTAAGGGGCTTCCCTGGTGGCTCAGATTGTAAAGAAGCTGCCTGCAATGTGGGAGACCTGGGTTCGATCCCTGGGTTGGGAAGATCCCTTGGAAAAGGGAATGGCTACCGATTCCAGTATTCTTTTCTGGAGAATCCCATGGACAGAGGAGCCCAGCAGGTTGCAGTCCGTGGGGTTGCAGAGAGTTGGGCATGACTGAGTGACTAAGCACACACGCATTGTTAATAATATCCCTCAGAATCCTCAGAGGATTATACTTTGAAAGGAGTATAGAACTTAATTTGGGCTGGTGACCACTTGAAAACTGAAGGATTTTTCAAAGCAGTTAACAGGAAGCCAGTTTCTTGCTCATGAGATTACCTTCAGTAAGTAGAAATACAGCACTTTTAGTTATACTCAGAGATATCCTTGCGAAATGTTTCTACCTTGGCATTCACACTTTCAAGTCAAGCCATCCTTACCTGGCTTGCTGTGTTGCATGAAGACATGAACCGTTTCTGTTTATTAATAGAGCCAGTTGCACTAATTGTAGGGAACATTTTTCATCATGCAAATTTGGACTCTGATGCCTATCACTTTTCTTCTTCTGGGCTTTCTAAGGAAATGGGTGACTGCAAAAGTGGGTCCATTTATTTTAATTCCCATTTTTCAGTGTTGCTCTGTCCAAGGGTAAAATATAGATAGGGCCTGCAGACATGCCTGTGAGTATGAGGTCAAGAATTCATAGGCCTAGCTATCAGTAGCCTTCCCACCCACCAGTAATCTCAACCTTCTGGCATTCTTCTGAAATCATTTCACCTGCTAAGTGCTTGTTGGCACATCCTTCTCCTTGGCACCTTGAGGCACTGTTTTCTGAGATGCCCTTGAATCCTCATTAACTGGCACATATTAACTGCTCAATCATTTTTGAATAAACAAATGAGTAAATGACTTTAGTGTCTGAGTCTGTCATAAAATACATTTAACTTCTACTCACTTAAGCACTGATTTCTCTCTCTGACATAAATTGCACCAATGTTTTCTTAGGTCAGTCTCCCAAAGCAATAAAAATAAAAGCAAAAATAAACAAATGGGACCTAATCAAACTTATAAGCTTTTGCACAGTGAAGAAAACCATAAACAAAATGAAAGGACAACCTATGGACTGGGAGAAAATGTTGCAAATGATACAGCCAACAAGGGCTTAGTCTCCAAAATATACGAACATACAACTCAGTAACAGAAAACCCAACAATCTAGTCAAAAAAGGGGCAGAAGACCTAAATAGACATTTCTCCAAAGAAGACATATAGATGACCAATAAGCATATGAAAAGATATTCAAGATCGCTAATTATTAGAGGAATGCAAATCAAAACTCCAATGAAGTACAACCTCACACTGGTCAGACTGGTCATCATTAAAAAGTCTACAAATCATAAATGTTGGAGAGGGTGTGGAGAAAAGGGAACCTTACCCTGTTGGTGGGAATATAAATTCGTGCAGCCACTCAATAAAACAGTATTGAGGTTCCTCAAAAAACTACAGAGTTACATATGATCCTGCAGTCCCACTCCCAGACAAAACTATAATTCAAAAAGATACATGCAACCCCTATGTGCATAGCAGCACTATTTAGAATTGCCAAGACATGGAAACAACCTAAATGTCAATCAACAGATGAGTGGATAAAGAAGATGTTACAAACATATATACCATGGAATACTACTCAGCCATGAAAAAGAATGAAAGAATGCTATGTGAAGCAAGAAGAATGCAACTGGCGATGGTCGTACTAAGCGAAGTCAGAAAGAGAAAGACAGACACCATATGTGTCACATATGTGTGGAGCCTAAAATAAGACCAAAGTGAACATGTCCACCACACAGAAGCAGACTCACAAACGTAGGGAGCAGACTTGTGACTGCCCAGGGGGAGGAGTGTAGGGGAGGGGTGGATCGGGAGTTCAGGATTAGCGGAGGCAAACTAGTATATATAGGATGGATAAACAACAAGGTCCTACTGTATAGCACAGGGAACTATATTCCACATCCTGTGACTAAACCGTGATGGAAAAGAATATTTATTTGTATAGCTGAGTCACATTGCTGTACAGCAGAAAGAAACACAACTTTGTAAATCAATTTGTACTTCAATGCAATTAAGGAAAAAATTAAGAGGAGCTGACATCTCCCTCTCCTTCCTTTTCCTGTATTTTATTTGTAGACAAGAAACTATAACATCTGATCCCCCGGGCATGACTGCTGAAGACACGGGTGCAGGTTTACTTCTGCGCATCTTGCGTAGATTCGTCCAGACGAGGACGGCTCGGCCCCGAGTTTCAGTCTGACTCACTAAGCCATGGCAGGGAGCTCTGTTTAATCGGAGGTGGGGCTGCCTTTTCTGGCCACTCCCAGTGTCTGTGGCGCTTTTCTCCGCGGTGTGTGAACCCCCAGCAGCCCCTCCCCCCGCCAACAGCTTCCTTGCTCCTCACTTTTCTGCTCAGGGGCCAGTTGTGGGGGGATGCTGTGTCTAACTTGTGAACAGGCACCGCATGGTCTGCTAGTGGCCGTGGTAGTAAATTCAGGATTTCGTCACCCTGTCTGGTGACTACCAACAGCTGACGCAGTGGAAGAAGCACAAATGAGTTCCTTGTCTCATTAGGCCTGTTGTCCCAAATAAGGACCTGTCACAGTACAAATGGCAGCTTCCTCTTCTCACCCACCCCCCAGTGCAGTCTACATTTCAGAGTGGTTGGCTGTTATTTTCAAGTGGCTTCGTAATCATACAGATAACTCATGGCAGTCCTTTCCTCTCTACCAGAATATTAACTTTAAAGCATCTCCTACTAATGATGAATTTATTAGCTCCTACTGTACATAGGTGAGCTGGAAGAAATTGAAAAGTGAAGGCCTCGCATAATCCTGAATTGCCAAGATCTTTCAATTCCTGAGCCATGGAATCTGTTTTGAGAACTGCTGATTAGAAAACACGAAGAGTTTGTTTGTATTTTTTCCCTGTAACTCCGCTTTGGCTTTAGTGACCAATGTCTGGGCTGGAGAGCAGGAGGGTGAACATCGGCCAGGTCCTCGGTCAGCTCCTGCCTCCTCAGGGCCCACCCAGCCTGTGGCCGAGAGCTTCACACAACTATCCTTACTTCTCTTGTGGCTGGTGGTGGGATTTCAAAGCCACTTTTAAAATCCCTTAACACAGGAAGGAAGCTGGCACAATAAAGGATGTGGTGGAGATGAGGACAGGTGGACACTCGCTCCTAAAAGAAGCAATAGCCAGCCCCGCTTGTGGGCTGCTGCTGCTGCTGCTAAGTCGCTTAGTCATGTCCCAACTCTGTGCGACCCCGCAGATGGCAGCCCAGGCTCCTCTGTCCCTGGAATTCTCCAGGAAAGAACACTGGAGTGGGTTGCCATTTCCTTCTCCAATACCTCTGGGGTGTTTCTGGATATTTCAGTATTTTCAGAGGAAACCGGAAGAGCTAGTTTTTGATGTGAAATTTAATGAATTTTTAAATGTTGTCATGTGAAAGTGAAAGTATTAGCTGCTCAGTCGTGTCTGACTCTTTGCAACCCCATGGTCTGAAGCCTACCAGGCTCCTCTGTCCTAGGAATTCCCCAGGCAAGAATGCTGGAGTAGGTAGCCAGGCCCTCCTCCAGGGGAATCTTCCTGACCCAGGAATTGAACTTTTGTCTCCTGCATTGCAGGCAGATTCTTTACTGTCTGAGCCACCAGGGAAGCTCCTAAATGTTGGCTTGAATTCCTTTAAAGAAATATAGGACAAATAAAGCACTTTCACAATGGGATCCAGCTCCCGCTGAGAGTTCCAGACCTCTGGATTACTGGAAGGTGTGCAAGGCAATGACCCAGATCATTGTATCTTACGATAAGTCCCACCAGGCCCTCCACATACGCTCTGTTGGGTGAGTGCAGTCATAGTCCTGGGAGACTGGGAATCATAAGGCTAAGGGTTGATGGAGGGGTCTCTCCCATGAGAAAAGGTGTCATGAGAAAGGACCAGGGATACTTGCTCATAGAACAGAATCCTGGAATCTCTTCCAGGAGCTGGCCCCATGCTGTGCTGTGTGTCACCCCGAACGGCAGAGCAGTGAAGAGTTAACTAGACCCACCCCATGAGGAGGAGGGACCCAGGGTAAGAGGCAGGGTTCTCCAGGGAGACAGGGGCAAGGAGGTGTACATATGTATGCGCATGTGTATGTGTGTGTATACTGAATGTTTTTTATTATTATTTTCTTTTTAAATTTAAATGTATTTATTTTAATTGGAGGCTAATTACTTTACAATATTGTATTTGTTTTGCCATACAGCAACATGAATCTGCCACGGGTGTACACGTGTTCTCCATCCTGAACCGCTCTCCCTCCTCCCTCCCCGTACCGTCCCTCTGGGTCATCTCAGTGCACCAGCCCCGAGCATCCTGTATCATGCATTGAACCTGGACTGGAGATTCATTTCATATATATTATACATGTTTCAATGCCATTCTCCCAAATCATCCCACCCTCTCCCTCTCCCACAGAGTCCAAAGACTGTTCTATACATCTGTGTCTCTTTTGCTGTCTCTCATACAGGGTTATCGTTACCATCTTTCTAAATTCCATATATATGTGTTAGTATACTGTACTGGTGTTTTTCTTTCTGGCTTACTTCGCTCTGTATAATAGGCTCCAGTTTCATCCACCTTATTTAGAACTGACTCAAATGTATTCTTTTTAATGGCTTATACTGAATATTTATGTAACATTTATAAGTACATACATTTGTGCATATGGGAAAGATTATATACACACATGTGTATAAATACACAGATATATGATTTATTTTAAGGAATTGGGTCATGCAGTTGTGGGGCTGGTAAGTGTGAAATTCATAGAGCAGGCCTGCAGGTTGCAAATTCAGGCAGGATTTCTGTGTTACAGTTTTGAGGCAGAATTGATGTCTAGAGAGTCCCCATTTCTGCTCCTAAGTCCTTCAACTGATTGGATGAGGTCCATCTGCATCATGGGGCTTCCCTGGTGGGTCAGATGGTAAAGAATCCACCTACAATGCAGGAGACCCAAGTTCGATCACTGGGTTGGGAAGATCCTCTGGAGAAGGGAATGGCAACCCACTCCAGCATTCTTGCCTGGAGAATTCCTTGGACAAAGGAAGCTGGTGGGCTACAGTTCACGGGGTTGCAAAAAGTTGGACACGACTGGGTGACTAACACATACACATCGAGGGTGATACCCTCTAAGCTCACCACATCTACTTAATACCTCCCCAGCAACACCAAAATACAGTACAGTTTGATTCAATGACTGAGTACGGCGGCTCAGACAAATTGACATATAAAACTGACCATCAGGGCTCCTGGTGCTGGGAGACTGGGGAGCATGAGGGTGGGTGGATATTTCCAGAATTATGGTCTGTAAGCACGGAGCACAGGCCACACACACTTCACAACATGGTATTTGAATGCTGTGTGCTGTGCTCACTCACTCAGTTGTGTCCCACTCTTTTGTGATTCCATGGACTATAGCCCACCACGCTCCTCTGTCCATTGAATTTTCCAGGCAAGAATACTGGAATGGGTTGCCAGGAATCGAACTTGCGTCTCTTGCATCTCCTGCTTTGGCAGGAGCATTCTTTACCACTGTACCACGTGGAAAGCCCTTGAATGCAGTAGGTCACATCTAATCCCAGCCAAAGGAGGAGCAGTCTTACAGGGAATAAAGTTAAAGCTTCAAATCTGCTCACATGCAAGAGTCCTGTCCTTCCAACATACTATACCTCCTTCTGTGTTCGAAACATTGAATTCTTGTTCTTGGTTGTCACTTACTATATGAGCTCCAGATTCCTCAGTACCTGACTTGCTTCAGTCGGCTCTACTACTATTTCTGCGTGCCCTGCAGCCAGCCTCTGTCTTTCTGAGCCTCAGTTGCTCCATTTGTAAGTTGAGCAAAGGAATCCTAACCATCTTCTGGAATCCTTCTCAAGGATAAGAGGCTGTGCCATTGTGAACATACATAAGATTGAAATGCTTTCTCCTAGTTTCTGCTCCTCAAAAATGTTCTAATATTAGTGTCTATTAGCTAAAAACATAGCACCAACTTCCTGTACTTGATAAAACAGGTCATTTAAAGTGTGAGAATGTACAATTCTCCATTTCCAAGGAGCATAAAGAGCTATTTTCATTTCAAACAGCTAGCTTTCCAAATGCCTCATATCGGAAATGCAGGGAACATCGTCTAGCCGTGTCTGCGGTACTCAAAGCCCCTCCCTGGGTGTTGCGGGGCCTGTCCTGGGCTGAGGGTCTCACAGCCTGCATCTCAGCCTGCTCCTTGTGGCAGCAGTGTGGTGCGTGTCAGCATTCCATTTTTCCAGGTGAAGGAACCAAAGCACAGAGAGGTTAGGTTTCACTTACTCCAGGTCACATAAGCAGCACAGTTGAGATTCACACCCTCTGGGGTACTGCTCTGTTAGCTGGGGTCTGGAGGCAGAGAGGAAGCCTGGAACCTTGAGGAGAGTATTTGCTGATGGCAGCAGGGAATTTACCAGGGAGACTCAGGTCCTGAGTCTTCCCTGCTGGGAAGATGAAATCCTCTTCTGCCTCTCAGGGAACCACCTCAGGGCCACTCTGGATGGCTGTGTAGGGTGTGAACTGCCCAAGGCTCTTGATCCTAAGCAAGGGAAGGCTGTTGTCTACAGAGGCCCAGAGAGGAGCCTTTTTTTCCCCACTCACAGGTCATCCTGTAGGGCTGGGGCCCTGGCTGGCCTGCATGGAATTCTCATTCTTTGTAAAAGTCCCTCCCTCACATCATTTAACATGCTCGTCTCTGGTCCTCTCTACACGTTTGAGTCTTGCTGATTTCTTGGGCCATCTGCTTTGTGCAAATCCTTCCAACCTTCGGGCTCACTCTGCAGCTACACTTCATTTGTTCATTCGTCTACACACATGTATGAATTATTTACTGGGCACCCAGAACTGGTCCAGGAGTTAGAGAAATGGGTGAACTCAGAAGTGAGTGAGAAAGAGGCCTCTCCATAGGAAGTTCAAATTCATGGAGGGACGTGAGTGTCAGAAAATGGTCATGATGGTAATAAATTTGTATTGCATGATTTAAGTGTTTGACTTTCATTAATTCATTTGAACCTTCCGGTGATCCTGGAAATGTTGATATGACCATGTCCCCATTATTTATTAAATGTGAGGTTGCTGTAATGATTGCTGTAGGTCAGAGTAGCCATAAACCGGCTGTTTAATAAGGCTCAGTCTAAGAGACATGTGGTAACACACCCAACGCGCTCCATAGTCAATGATGGAGCCAAGGTCCTGCCTAGTGTCGAGCTGTCTGGACGTTCCTGCTCAGAGGAGGGGCTCTGTGTGGAGCATAGGGATGGCTCCACTAAGGTACCCCTGTGCTTATTTCCAGCATCTGACATTTTGAATGAACCTACGTTCCAGGCTTCAGGGCAGAACCTCCGTATCTGCTCACCTCCTGCACCACAGCGCCTGGTATGGGGCTGTGCTCTCAGGATGGACTCCATAAAAAATGTTTGCCTGAGGAGTGCTTTTACTGCGACTGTGTCTAAGTTTTCTGAGAGAGGCGCGTGTGGAAAAAGAGGAGCACAGGGTGTGACGGAACTCCCCTGCAGAGCAGGAATAGAGGCGCAGACACAGAGAGCAGGTTCGTGACTATGGGGGTGGGGGTGAGTTGGGAGAGTGGCACTCACATACACACGCCCGTGTGTAAACTAGAAGCTAGGGGGAGGCAGCTGCCAGCACGGGGGCTCGGCTGAGTGCTCTGCCATGATCTCGAGGGGCGGGATGGGGGCAGTGAGAGGGCACTCCTCCCAAGGGAGGGCATATATGCATACATACAGCTGATTTACATTGTTGTGCAGCCAAAACGGACACAACATTGTCAGTCAGTTATGCTTCCTTTAAAAGATAAGCCGCGCTCTGTGGCCACCTGCAGCGAGGGAGTTGGGAGGGCGGTGGGAGGGGGGTTTCAGGAGGGGAGGACGCAAGTATGCCTGTGGCGGGTTCATGGTGATGTATGGCAGAGGCCATCACAATAGTGTAAAGTAATTATCCTCCGGTTAAAATAAATTACATTTATTACTTTATTAGTTAAATTTATAAATAAATAAAATAAACCCTCCAATTCAATAAATTTTTAAAATAAATGAAAAGATATTAAATTTGAAAAAGTCAAATAAAAGAAGAGTACAGGGTGGGAAATAAAAATTCAGGCTTTAGAAAGAGGGAGAGAAAAAAATTTGACAAGTAACCCAAATAGCTAAAAGTTTCTCTGCTGCTGCTGCTGCTGCGTTGCTTCAGTCGTGTCCGACGCTATGCGACCCCATAGACGGCAGCCCACCAGGCTTCCCCATCCCTGGGATTCTCTAGGCAAGAACACTGGAGTGGGTTGCCATTTCCTTCTCCAATGCATGAAAGTGAAAAGTGAAAGTGAAGTCGCTCAGTTGTGTCCAACTCTTGGCAACCTCATGGACTGCAGCCTACCAGGCTCCTCCGTCCATTGGATTTTCCAGGCAAGAGTACTGGAGTGGGGTGCCATTGCCTTCCCCAAAGTTTCTCTGAATCAATAGTAATTAATAATAACTGATGATGAATATTATAAAAATTTAAACTGAAAGGTTTTGATAGGTGAGGATTAGATGTTTAGCGTATAAAAATCAAGGGAACGTGATTTGTGAAGGAATACAATTTTTTAGCATCTTGAAAAATGCCCCTGAATGATGTAAAGGTCTGAAGGCAAAAGTCTCAGAAGGTGCTTAGGGTCTAAAGTGTATGTTAGAGCTGAAAAAATTATCTAAAAAAAAAAAGAGATGGATAGAGATTAGAGCAAGAGAATCAAGATTTAAATATATTTCCATGGAATAATTTTGGGGCAGTAACCCCTTTATTCACACTTAGTGGCTGTTTTCACCAAACAGAGCACTCTTAGGTGCTTATAATGGAGAATCCATTGATGATATATAGGTACGCTCATTCTAACATAACCTACATCTGCTAATTGTGCAGTGGTTTGTGTTGGTAACAGGATTTTATACTTCTGCCTTCTAGCCTAGTCCTACTTTTCTTGCCAGCTGTGGAAACACAAAGGAATGACTGAAACTTTCTGTAAAATTTATGAGATGGTCTTATTTTTATGATAAAAGACTTACCCTTCAACACACCCTCTGGTAAATTTTACATTTTCCTCAAATTAGGTTAAATCACAGCAGACAACTAAAAAGCATGTCGTTATTCTCTTTAAATTCAATTCTAAGCAAGTTCACTGAGGTTTATGAAGTCCCCAGTGACAGTCTATAATATCCAGACTTTGAAATATCCCATGTGTGGTCAAAATGCTGCAAAATATGTGGTTCTTAAATGTGGGTGGGGTGGTTTGCCCTCGTCCTTGCACGTTTCTGGTGGCCATAGCCGCAGGACTGGAGGCTGCTGGTGGAATGTAGAAGGTAGGGCCTGGGATGCTAGTAAACGTCATATGATGGACAGGAACATTGCCCACAACATGGAGTTAGTGAGCCCAAATGCCACAGTGCCAGGGTGGAGAAGCCTGTCTGTCCTGCTCAGTTCAGTTCAGTTCAGCTCAGTTCAGTCGCTCAGTCGTGTCCAACTCTTTGCGACTCCATGAATCGCAGCACGCCAGGCCTCCCTGTCCATCACCAACTCCCGGAGTTCACTCACACTCACGTCCATCGAGTCCGTGATGCCATCCAGCCATCTCATTCTCTGTCGTCCCCTTTTCCTCCTGTCTCCAGTCCCTCCCAGCATCAGAGTCTTTTCCAATGAGTCAACTCTTCCCATGAGATGGCCAAAATATTGGAGTTTCAGCTTTAGCATCAGTCCTTCCAATGAACACCCAGGGCTGATCTCCATTAGGATGGACTGGTTGGATCTCCTTGCAGTCCAAGGGACTCTCAAGAGTCTTCTCCAACACCACAGTTCGAAAGCGTCAATTCTTCAGTGCTCAGCCTTCTTCACAGTCCAACTCTCACATCCATAACACTGGAACATCTCACAACCACTGGGAAAACCATAGCCTTGACTAGATGGACCTTTGTTGGCAAAATGATATCTCTGCTTTTCAATATGCTGTCTAGGTTAGTCATAACTTTTCTTCCAAGGAATAAGCATCTTTTAATTTCATGGCTGCAATCACCATCTGCAGTGATTTTGGAGCCCCCCAAAATAAAGTCTGACAGTTTCCACTGTTTTCCTATCTATTTCCCATGAAGTGATGGGACTGGATGCCATGATCTTAGTTTTCTGAATGTTGAGCTTTAAGCCAACTTTTTCACTCTCCTCTTTCACTTTCCTCAAGAATCTCTTTAGTTCCTCTTCACTTTCTGCCATAAGAGTGGTGTCATCTACATATTTGAGGTTATTGATATTTCTCCTGGCAATCTTGATTCCAGCTTGTGCTTCTTCCAGCCCAACATTTCTCATGATATATTCTGCATATAAGTTAAATAAGCAGGGTGACAATATACAGCCTTGACGTACTCCTTTTCCTATTTGGAACCGCTCTTTTGTTCCATGTCCAGTTCTAACTGTTGCTTCCTGACGTGCATATAGGTTTCTCAAGAGGCAGTCAGGTGTTCTGATATTCCCATCTCTTTCAGAATTTTCCACAGTTTATTGTGATCCACACAGTCAAAGGCTTTGGCATAGTCAATAAAGCAGAAATGGATGTTTTTCTGGAACTCTCTTGCTTTTTCCATGATCCAGCAGATGTTGGCAATTTGATCTCTGGTTCCTCTGCCTTAACTAAAACCAGCTTGAACATCTGGAAGTTCATGGTTCATGTACTGCTGAAGCCTGGGTTGGAGAATTTTGAGCATTCCTTTACTAGCGTGTGAGATGAGTGCAGTTGTGTGGTAGTTTGAGCATTCTTTGGCATTGCCTTTCTTTGGGATTGGAATGAAAAGTGATCTTTTCTAGTCCTGTGGCCACTGCTGAGTTTTCCAAATTTGCTGGCATATTGAGTGCAGCACTTTCACAGCATCATCTTTCAGGATTTGAAACAGCTCCACTGGAATTCCATCACCTCCACCAGCTTTGTTTGTAGTGATGCTTCCTAAGGCCCACTTGACTTCACATTCCAGGATGTCTGGCTCCAGGTGAGTGATCACACCATCATGATTATCTGGGTTGTGAAGATCTTTTTTGTACAGTTCTTCTGTGTATTCTTGCCACCTCTTCTTAATATCTTCTGCTTCAGTTAGGTCCATACCATTTCTGTCCTTTCTTGAGCCCATCTTTGCATGAAATGTTCCCTTGGTGTCTCTAGTTGTCTTGAAGAGATCTCTAGTCTTTCCCATTCTGTTGTTTTCCTCTATGTCTGTCCTAGATCATTGCAAAAGAAAGTGCTCTGATGGGCAGTGTAAATATATGAGGACTTCAGCATTGAATGGAGGGAGGAATATGTAGAAAAAGGTTAACTTACTGACGCAAGCTGAAACTTGCTTTTGACACGCATGCCTGTGTACCTGTCACCCGGTTGTGTCTCCTTGCGACCCCATGCACTGTGGTTGGTGCGGCTCCTCTGTCCATGCGATTCTCCAGGCAAGAATACTGGAGAGGGTTGCCCTGTCCTCCTCCAGGGGACCTTTCCAACCCAGGGGTCAAACCCACGTCTCCTGCTTGACAGGCAGATTTTTTACCACTGGGTCACCTGTGAAGCTGATAACTGTACATCAGCATGCAAAAAAAAAAAAAAAAAAAACCAAACAAACAAAAAAACCCAATCACTTCCTTTTTATAAACCAAAAAATATAACTCACTTGTTTGAAATCATGTTAGACTTTTGGCCCCAGTTTTTTGATCTCAAGAGTTTCACCTCTATTCTTGGAACGCTATTCTTAGAACTCATGAACAAGAGAGGAACTGGGGACTAGGAAGTTTTAAAGTATGCATATATTTTTTGCCGAGTCAGTAAATGTCTTACGCTTTAGATCTTCATAAAATTCCTAGGAGCCTTTCTGAACAATCCAGTCTGTTTTCTGGACAAGAGGCCTTTGGGAGCAGTTTGCACCTTTTGTTTAAACCTCTCTCTTCATTCTTTCTCACACTGCACTGTCTAGCCTCTAAGAACGCACTTTCTCACGTGTCTCCTCTGCCTGGAGTGCCTTGCTCTCTGTGCGCAGAGAGGCGTGCCCACTGGAAGCATCTTTTTCTTCTCCTGGTAGGTGAGGCTTATACTCTGTAGGGTTCTGGCTCATGATGTATGAGTGTTGAACTTCACCGTGGACGGCCGCGCTCTGCTTTCTGAAGGTGATCAAGGATCATTTGGACATGCCCTTGTTCGGGCCCCTACCACTAGGTTTCTAGCTGTAGTTCTGCCAAGGCCTGCAGCCGGATGCGTGAGTGCAGAAGACACCACCACTGCCCTGCGTCTGGTGCCTGCGTCTGGGGGCCTTGCCCTTCACCATCTTGTCTGTGCTGAGCGTGTTTGGACCAGTGAGGTGGCCCTGGTCAATAGGCTAAGGTGTGGGATGGTCTGCCAAGCCATCCTTCCTGCTGGTTTTTGGAAACTGTTGAATCTGGGATGACTATCACACCCTCTTTCTTTACATTTAATTTTTTATTAGAGTATAACTGATTTACAGTGTTGTGTTAGTCTCAGATATACACCAAGTGAGTCAGTTATATGTATAGATATATCTGTTTTTTTTTAGATTCCTTTGTCCATTAAAACTTCTGCCTGTTAAAAATTTAAGGTCATTTTATGCATATCTGTGCATAGATGGATGTGGATTTTTTTTTTTACCAGAATAAACAGCATAGTGTTATTTAGCTTATTTTACTAAAAATATAGTAATCATTAATTCATATCCTTAGGTGGTTTGGGTAACACTTATTTTGAAACAACAGATCTTTATTAATGTTAATTTTTTAAGCTGTAGCAATGGGTAGGTTCTATTATAATAAAACCTAATGCAGTAGGTTGATTTCATTAATTACTCCAATTCTTCACCTTTGCCTGCATCTACACAATCTTCCATGCAACTTTCTACTTGTCACCCTATCTATACCTAGACTTCTTTTGAAAAAATCAGCTTTATAGAGTTATCATTTATATACAATAAAAGTCACCCATTTAAAAATGAATAGGCTGTTACAGAGTACAGTGTTCTCTGTACGCTGCAGTTCAGTTCAGTTCAGTTGCTCAGTTTTGTCTGTCTCTTTGTGACCCCATGGACTGCAGCATGCCAGGCTTTCCTGTCCATCACCAACTCTTGGAGCTTGCAAAAACTCATGTCCATTGAGTTGGTGATGCCATCCAACCATCTCATCCTCTGTCATCTCCTCCTTCTCCTGCCTTCAGTCTTTCCTAGCATCCCAGGGTCTTTTCAAATGAGTCCTTTGTATTAGAGTTTCAGCTTCAGCATCAGTCCTTCCAATGAATATTCAGGTCTGATTTACTTTGCGATGGACTGGTTGGATCTCCTTGCTGTCCAAGGGACTCTCAAGAGTCTTCTTCAACACCACGGTTCAAAAGCAATTCTTTGGTGCTCAGCTTTCTTTATAGTCCAATTTCACATCCATACATGACTACTGGAAAAGCCATAGCCTTGATTAGATGGACCTTTGTTAACAAAGCAATGTCTCTGATTTTTAATATGCTGTCTCGGTTGGTCATAACTTTTCTTTCAAGAGGCAAGCATCTTTTAATTTCATGGCTGCAGTTACCATCTGCAGGGATTTTGGAGCCCAAAATAAAGTCTGTCACTGTTTCCATTGTTTCCCCATCTATTTGCCATGAGGTGATGGGACCGGATGCCATGATCTTAGTTTTCTGAATGTTGAGCTTTAAGTCAACTTTTTCACACTCCTCTTTCACTTTCATCAAGAGGCTCTTTAGTTCTTCTTCACTTTCTCCCATAAGGGTGGTGTCATCTACATATCTGAGGTTACTGATATTTCTCCCAGCAGTCTAGATTCCAGCTTGCGCTTCATCCACCTCAGCATTTTTCATGATATAGTCTGCATATAAGTTAAATATATGGGGCAATATAGAGCCTTGACGTATATAGAGGATGACAATATACAGCCTTGATGTACTTCTTTCTTGCTGATTATCTCTAATGGTGTGTATACATTAATCCCAACCCACTAATTTATCCCTCCCTCCACTTTCCCCTTTGGTAGCCATAAATTTGTTTCTGTGAGTCTGTTTCCTTTGTCTAAATAAGCTCACTTATTTGATCACTTATGTGATGCTTGTCTTTCTGCCTCACTTACTTCGCGTAGTGTGATCATCTCTAGCTGCATCCGTGTTGCTGCAAATGGCATTGTTTCATTCTTTGTTTATGTCTGGGTAATATTCCACTGTATATATGTACCACATCTTTATCCGTTTATCTGGTGGTGTACTTTCAGGTTGCTTCCCACTCCCTTTTTGATAGATACCGTAACAGTCTTTCTTTGCTGGCAACATGATCTAGCTGTTATTCTGTATTTGCGTCTTTTCCAATGATTCCCTCCTGGTTTATCAAGAATTTCCAAGCACTTGGTCCTCAATACAATCTGATTTTTGCCCCTGTATCAGTTGTGTCACTTGGAGGAAGCCTTTTCATTGACACTTGACCAGATTCTAGCGTGCCTCTTGAGCTTGGGACAGATCCCCTACTGGGACACTTCCAAAACACTTCAAATTTATTATTTCTTTAAAATTTAGGAGGAATATGTGTTTATTCTAGATAAATATTGGACAATACGTATGTAATATAAAGGTTGGAAATTGCTTATAATTTTATACTGCTGCTGCTGCTGCTAAGTCACTTCAGTCATGTCTGACTCTGTGCGACCCCATAGACGGCAGCCCACCAGGCTCCCCCGTCCCTGGGATTCTCCAGGCAAGAACATTGGAGTGGGTTGCCATTTCCTTCTCCAAGGCATGAAAGTGAAAAGTTAGGCACATTGTTTTATGCATGTCTGTGCATAGATGGATTTTTTTTTAAACCAGAATAAACAGCATAGTATTATTCAGTTTATTTTACTTAAAGTATAGTAATCATTAATTCATATCCTTATGTAGTTTGGGTGACATTTATTTTGAAGCAACAGATTATTTATTAATGGCAATTTTTAAAGCTCCAGCAGTGGGTAGGTTCTATTATAATCAAACCTAATACAGTAGGTTGATTTCATTAATTACTCCAATTCTTCACCTTTGCCTGCATCTACAAAATTTTCCATGCAACTTTCCACTTGTCACTCTAATGGGAAGCCCTATCTATACCTAGAGTCCTTTTGAAAAATCAGCTTTATAAAGTTATAATTTATATACAATGAAATTCACTCATTTAAGAATGTATAGCTTATCGGTGTGTTTAATGTACACAGTTGTATAACTACCACCACAGTCAAGATATAGAAATTTTCCATCACTGAAATATACTCTGCCCGTTTGCAGTCAATTTCTTTTGCATTGGGTGGCGTTTTTAATGGCTGCTCACTGTTAACACGTAGCTGGCACACACACATACATTCCCTTACAGTTGCTTTTGTTCTGTGTTCACACCTGTCTCATCTGCCATTTGGATAGGCCCTTAGATGTATGTGCACACCTCTGGTGGCGTATCTCAGAGGATAAAATCTTAGACATGGAAATGTTTAGCAAAAGGCCTTTTGATATGTGTTGCCAACAACCTCCAAAACATGTTTGCCACTTACTTCATTTTCTTATTCTGAACTGCCTAACACTTCTAACCTTCATCTTTCTTTTTTTCCCAATCTTCCTTTCAATCAGGTTTCTTTAAACTCTCAGTATTAAGAAGTAGCAACTATTACAATTTGAAAAGTATTTTAATTGAGAATGACTGCTAAATTTTATCAGGTGCCTTTGGGGCATCTGTTTGTGTTATCATATCATTTCTATCACTTGATTTATGCACCTGAGGGATCCTGTTCATGAGTCATCCTTGCCTTCCTTGCCCTTTGGGTTTCCAAGGCTTCTCCTCATTTGGAGGGTATAGGCCTCCTGTGTGGGAGAAGGGAGGTGCAGCGATGCTCTAGGCTTGGGACTTATGGAAGAGGGACCACGCACTGCATCCTTGCCCCGCTGGCTGTTTGAGAAGCTCATTGTCCCCAGGTTCATTGATGGCACCTGGAGTGTGTTTCCTGATTAAGGATCTATGGCCCGAATGCTGTGGATGGAAGGAGGGATGACTTGATTCCAAGTGGGGTTTCCTGTCTTTCTTGGGACTTCCTTACTCACTTTCTCACTAGAGCCTTGTACTTGAGAGATGCTGGTGATGCATTTTAGCACTTCCTCAAATCCTGGTTACACTGCACCCCTTCCTCAGAAGCTAAGTTCATGGCCAATGTTGCTGTCTTCTTTTAGCTCCAAGGAGATCATTTATGGTACTGGGACTTACCTGTAGCTCAAACGGTAAAGAATCTGCCTGCGAGGCAGGAGACCAGGATTCGATCCCTGGATTGGGACGTTCCTCTGGAGAAGGGAATGGCAACCCACTCCAGTATTCTTGCCTAGAGAATTCCATGGACAGAGGAGCCTGGAGGGCTACAGTCCATGGGCTTGCACAGAGTCACACACGACTGACACACGTGGCTTCAGGCTTATGCTGGAAACGTGGGGCCAGTGCCTGGGTTCAGTGTTGTTGATGATGAGGACGTATCATTCATTGTTGATTTGATTTGATTTTGCTCCTTTTTTGTTGTTGTTGTTATTCATTTATTTTTTATTGAAGTGTAATTGATTCACAGTGTTGTATTAATTGATTTTATTAATTTTCATCAATGATTAGGAGAATGATTTTATAAGCCTATATGTATGTGTGGGACAGCGCAGTACACTTGGATAAAGATATAAGGAAAAAAAATGGTATGTTTCTTGTACAGTCTCAAACATGTATGGGATAATGCAAAAGCCTTAGAAAACTATTTCTGTTGTTAGTGTTTAGAATTCACTGATATGGAGATAAAATTGTAATATATCTGAATGGGGGCTTTCCAGGTGGCACAGTGGTTAAAAATCCACCTTCCAATGCAAGAGATGTGAGTTTGATCCCTGGGGTTGGGGAGATTCCCCTAGGGTAGGAAATGGCAACCCACTGTAGTATTCTTGTCTGAAAAATTCCATGTACAGAAGAGCCTGGGGGGCCATGTTCCATGGGGTCACAGAGTTGGACACGACTGGCCGACTGAGCACCCACACAGTGTATCTGAACAGAGCCATTGGTACATCACAGTGAATGTGCTGTCGTGCTAATCCATACTGGCACTATCTGAAAAAGGTTAATTAAGTTAAATTTAAAAATGATAATTTCTATTTCAATCACTATCTGAGGCTGGATATAATTTTATGAAAACTAGATGTAAATATTACATGATTTACCTTCTTAGAAGTATAAAAAGAATAAAATTGGATGACAGGATTTAGAACTTTCTGTAAACTAGTCTGTGTGCAGTTCTGAATTTTAAGCTGAGTTCATAGTAGAAATTTGGTGTCCATGGTTGACATATATCCAGAGATTTCAATAGTTCTAGGCATCTCCAGAAATCTATGAAAATGTACATGGGAAATCTTGTGAGTGCATGCAGTGAACTTGTAGACACGTGTTCCTTTGTGGTGAAAAAAAATATCATTTGAAACCTATGATGCATTAAACAGTTAAACACAGGAAGCCAAAACCACTGTGATGTAATGAAAAACAAATCTGAGTGTTTGGAACAACTCCCAGCACATCCCAGGCGGTGGAAGTTATCAAACAAGGCGTGATCTGAGGACAGTCTCTGTGGATGTGGGGGAAATAGCTGAATGTTGACAGTGAACACAGGTTTCAACAGTCAGCTTCACTAAAGCCCTTTATTTGCCATAGTCCTCAGGGAATTTGATCACACTTCTGATAATGCTTGTGAATCTGTGTTTCAGAACTGCTCTAAAGGTGAGAAACCATTCACAAAGTACTCATTTTAACTCATAAGCTTTAAGGGGTGTCATAATGGATTGATCGCCTCATTCAAAAAAATACTGAAAAGTGTATATTGATTGAAGTATAAGCAGTGACTGTTTCAAGTTTCTTAAGGTGGTTATCTCACATAATTTCATCCTCTCCAGTGTGATAGTGTGGGAGCCGCAGTTTGAACACCTCCTTTTCTACCTTCGATGAATATATTGCTATAAAGCAGTGTATAAGCCACAAATTGGTTGAATCGGTTTAGATCTATTAGAGGATCTCACTGTGTGAAAGAATCCATTTGGGAAAGACTTCATGGACTGACGTGTCATCTCCTAGTTTATAATGTTTCTGTGTGGATTTCTCAAACTTGTTTAAAATGTGCATTTGTGGTTAACCACTCTGACATCTCTGCATATAAGTTAAATAAGCAGGGTGACAATAAACAGCCTTGACGTACTCCTTTTCCTATTTGGAAGCAGTCTGTTTTTCCATGTCCAGTTCTAATTGTTGCTTCGTGACCTGCATATAGGTTTCTCAAGAGGCAGGTCAGGTGGTCTGGTATTCCCATCTCTTTCAGAATTTTCCACAGTTTATTGTGATCCGCATAGTCAAAGGCTTTGGCATAGTCATAAAGCAGAAATGCTTGTTTAACTTATGCAGAGTACATCATGAAAAACGCTGGGCTGGAAGAAGCACAAGCTGGAGTTAAGATTGCCGGGAGAAATATCAATAACCTCAGATGTGCAGAGGACACCACCCTTATGGCAGAAAGTGAAGAGGAACTAAAGAGCCTTTTGATGAAAGTGAAAGAGGAGAGTGAAAAAGTTGGCTTAAAGCTCAACATTCAGAAAACGAAGATCATGGCATCCGGTCCCATCACTTCATGGGAAATAGATGGGGAAACAGTGGAAACAGTGGCAGGCTTTATTTTGGGGGGCTCCAAAATCACTGCAGATGGTGACTGTAGCCATGAAATTAAAAGATGCTTATTCCTTGGAAGAAAAGTTATGACTAACCTAGATAGCATATTGAAAAGCAGAGATATCACTTTGCCAACAAAGGTCCATCTAGTCAAGGCTATGGTTTTTCCAGTGGTCATGTATGGATGTGAGAGTTGGACTGTAAAGAAAACTGAGCGCCGAAGAATTGATGCTTTTGAACTGTGGTGTTGGAGAAGACTCTTGAGTCCCTTGGACTGCAAGGAGATCCAACCAGTCCATTCTAAAGGAGATCAGTCCTGGGTGTTCATTGGAAGGACTGATGCTGAAGCTGAAACTCCAATACATTGGCCATCTCATGGGAAGAGTTGACTGATTGGAAAAGACTCTGATGCTGGGCAGGATTGGAGACAGGAGGAGAAGGGGACGACAGAGGATGAGATGGCTGGATGGCATCACTGACTCAATGGACATGAGTTTGAGTGAACTCCGGGAGTTGGTGGTGGACAGGGAGGCCTGGCGTGCTGCGATTCAGGGGGTCGCAAAGAGTCGGATATGACTGAGTGACTGAACTGAACTGAACTGAACTGAACTGAACTGAACTCTGACATCATGACATGACTTACCCTTGTAAAGTGAAAGCAAAACTGAACATGGAGTTAGCAGTTTAGGAGAGGGAACAGATTCCTCCCTATGTATTTTATTTTTGTCTGATTTTTTATTTTTTCAAGGTTACATGTAATTTTAAAGTCACTCAGTTGTATAGAACTCATTGTGCAAACAGTAGCCCTCTCCACTCCATTCCCAGACCCCAGAGCAACTGCGTCCATCTTTTGGAGCTGTTTCTTCTGTTTTACCTCTATATTTCCAAAAATCAAGTTTGTACTCCCATTTCTTTTTTAAAATACCACTGAAGTAGAGTTGATTTTCAACATTGTGCTTATTTCAGATAGAACTGAAGCAACTTAGCATGCATGCAAACATGCATATATATATATATATATATACATATATGCGCCTTCTTTTCAAAATATTCTTTTCTGTTATGGCTTATCACAGAATGTTGAATTTAGTTCCCTGTGCTATAGAGTAGGACCTTGTTGTTTATCCATCCTATACATAACAGTTTGCATCTGCTAATCCCAAACTCCCAGTCCTTCCCTTCCCCACTCTCCTCCCCACTGGCGACCACAACTCTGTTCTCTGTGCCTGTGTATCTGTTTCTGGGCACCGATGGGTTTGTGTCACATTCCAGATCCCACATGTAAGTGACATCATACGGTATTTGTCTTTCTCTAACTTACTTCATTTAATATGATCATAGGTCCATCTATGTTGCTGCAAATGGCATTCGTTCTTTCTTTTTATGGCTGAATAGTATTCCATTGTGTGTGTGTGTGTGTGTGTGTGTGTGTGTGTGTGTGTACCACATCTTTATCCATTCATCTTTCGGTATACACTCCCATCTCTTGATATATTTTTTAGTTTTGGGTATTATCGATTGAGGGATTTCCTGTTGGTCCAGTGGCTGAGATTCCGAGCTCCCAATGCAGGGGGCCTGAGTTTGACCCCTGGTCAGGGAACTAGATCCCACATACTGCAACCAAGACCTGTTGCAGCCAAATAAATATATATTTGGACTTCACTGGTGGCTTAGACAATAAAGAATCTTCCGCAATGCAGGAGACTCAGGTTTGCCCTCTGGGGTGGAAAGATCCTCTGGAGAAGGAAATGACAACCCACTCCAGTATTCTTGCCTGGAGAATCCCATGGACAGAGGAGCCTAGAGGGCTACAGTCCATAGGGTCACAAAGAGCCAGGCGTGACTGAGTGACTAACACTTTCATTGTCTGTTGATGTTCTCCCTTGGAAAATAAGGATTTAGCTCTTTCCTTCACGCCAAGTCAGACACTTCCCCTATTACAGGTGTGTCACGATGTTTCTAAGAACCAGTATTTAGCCTTATAATATTTGATTATGTAAGTGTGATAGGATATTAAATTCTGTTTCACCCAAGTTGCTAGGTACCAAAAGACAGAAAATTCTACATCAGCTATAAGACTGAAATGAGTGTCTGCAGACCAGCTGTGCAGGGCAGTGAAGAATAAAATGTTTCCAGGGGATGCTGCAGTGAGAAAGTAAAGATCCAATTAAATGGGAGGATAAAGCCCAGGTTTGATGGCATCTGGACTTCCCTGGTGGCTCAGATGGTATAAAATCTGCTCTCAATGTGGGAGATCTGGGTTTGATCCCTGGGTCAGAAAGATCCCCTGGAGAAGTGAATGGCAACCCACTTCAGTATTCTTGCCTGAAAAATCCCATGGACAGAGGAGCCTGGTGGCCTACAGTCCATGGGGTAGTAAGAAGTTGGACACGACTGGCCGACTTTCACTTTGGTAGGGTTAAGACTGCATAGCTGTGTTCTGTGAACATTTCGGGCTCCAAGAGGTGGGCAGGCCTGGAGCTCTTGTTACTCCTGCCAAGAAAATGCCCTTAGTATATGAGATAAGGTGAAAGCATAAAGGATTTGATGGAGGGAGCCTGGGTGATCTGGTTGTTTTTTGGATTTCAGCCATTTCCTTGTTCTCTGCCTACCAACGTCTTTCATTCATAACCATTGTCCCCCATCCTGAGTCATTTGGGAGCTCATGATAAATCCTCTTGGAGAAGGTTTCCTCACTGCTGAAACATTTCCTCTGGTCTGCTCATTTCTGTTCCTCTCCAGCTTTCAAAATTTAATTATTGTTCTTCTCTTCTTTGGTTTTGTTTGCCTTAAATCTTTTTCTCCTGTTACGATTTGTGGGATTTTGAGCCAGAGTGGGGATTAAAAAACCTATGTGTTCTATAGGCAGTATTAGCTAGAATCTCAAAATTTATTCAAATATAAAAGTGTGTGAAGGCAGTCCATTGGGTGAGAAGGCAAATATGTAATTACTTAACTTTTGTGGAAACAGAAATATTTGAACATTTGTACTTTTCTCTTTTGTTCTGTCTTTGAGCTTGAGCTGGCTGTTTCGTCCTTCCTGAAGGTTGGAGGGAAGCTGAATGATTGTATCCTGAGTGGGCAGCCACCCTCTTCAGTGAAGTCAGTGCTGTCGTAAGCAGTGGTCACCATGAAGTAATATTACATGTTATTCTGGTACAAATTCAGCTGTACCAACTGAGCAGAAGAAGAACTTACAAAAGATGCCCCTTCGCCCCGTGGGGTTCCATGTATGCCCTCCTTCAAAGATTTTTAAAACACAAAGCAAAATGAAACCTAAAAGAATCAATTCTTGGCTTTTGTGCTTTCAAGGAAATAAGTGCAAGAAATTTATAGATGAGTTAAGAGATTCTTCAAGGGTCATTTTGTCTGGGCTTAATTTTTGTTTTAAAATATCATCTTAGGCCTTATTTGTCTACTGTAATCATGTTAGTTTACTACCCAGAACCAAAAGATTGAATGTTTCCTTATTCTGTGGCTGTATGGTATTATGAAAGAAGTTGAGTCTTGTAATTCATACAACCTTGGGTTCAAGTTCTAATTATACCCTAGTGGACAGATGATACAAATTTCCTGAATCTTTGATTTACTTGCCTCTATGGAAATGGCACCCCACTCCAGTATTCCTGCCTGGAGAATCCCAGGGACAGGGGAGCCTGGTGGGCTGCCGTCTATGGGGTCACACGGAGTCAGACACGACTGAAGCAACTTAGCATGCATGCATGCATTGGAAAAGGCAATGGCAACCCCCTCCAGTGTTCTTGCCTGGAGAATCCCAGGGACGGGGAGCCTGGTGGGCTGCTGTCTATGGGATCACACAGAGTCGGATACGACTGAAGCAACTTAGCAGCAGCAGCATGGCATCCTTGGTGGCTCAGGTGGTAAAGAAACCGCCTGCAATGTGGGAGACCTGGGTTTGATCCCTGGGTTGGGGAAGATACCCTGGAGGAGGCCAAGGCAACCCACTCCAGTATTCTTACCTGGAGAATCCTCATGGACAGAGGAGCCTGGCGGGCTCCATGGGATCACAAAGAGTTGGTAACAGCTGAGCGACTAAGCATAGCACAGCACAGGTTGATTACAGTTGGATCTTCCTGACCCAGGGATTGAACCCAGGTCTCCCACATTGCAAGCAGATTCTTTACCATCTGGGCCACCAGGGAAGCCTCTGATTAGAGTCATAAGCCACTTAAGCACTGTGAAGTGCTACAAAAACAGTAGAATCTTAAAAGATTGATTTGTTGGACCTATAGCTGAAAGGTCACTTATTATTTTTCATGGATCATGTATCTCATTATTTTCAGGATTTTGATGTAGGCCCAAGAGTATTAGTTCACGTTTGTTACTTTATATCATTCTAAAGTTTTATAGGTGTTGATTTGTTTAATTCTCAGAAACACTCTGAGTTAGTTACAGTTTATTATCCTTATTTGTTTCAATGAACAACTTTTAAAATATTCATTATTTATTTATTTGGCAGGACTGGGTGGGTCTTAGTTGCAGTATACGGGATTTTTTTTTTTTTTAGTTGCAACATGCAAATTCTTGGTTGGAGCACGTGGGATCTAACTTCCCAACCAGGGATCAAACCCAGGTCCCTTGCATTGGGAGTATAGAGTCTTAGCCACTGGTCCCCTAGGGAAGTCCATGTCATCCTTACTTTATAGATAAGTAAAATGAGGCCCAGAGAGGTTATATAACTTACCCAAGGTCACTACACTGCTAAGATTAGAGCTAGAATTTGAATGCAAAATAATCATGGCATTTCCCAGGCTGATTTAAGGGAAAAGATGAGCTCTACCTTTTTCTTATGGAAAACTGTGGAAAATTTGTACTTACTTCTCATATTAGCATAATGGAAAACTTATAAGAAAGTTCTTCTGGGAAGAATTTGAAATACATAGCTTGCATTCTGGGACTAACTTAAAACTAATTTAGTCAAAGGAGGGATTTATGGGAACTTAAAGAGTGGCTCAGACAGTAAAGAATCTGCCTGCAATGCAGGAGATCTGGGTTTGATCCTGGGGTCGGGAAGATTCCCTGGAGAAGGGAATGACAACCCACTTCAGCATTCCTGCCTGGAGAATCCCATGGACAGAGGAACCTGGCAGACTACAGTCCATGGGGTCCCCAAAAGTTGGATACGACTGAATGACTCTCACTTTCACTTTCGAGGAATGGTTAGCCCCGCAAACTGTCGGAAGGGCAGCCATGCACCTGGGCTCGGGAGCTGCTGGCACCAGGGAACTGGGGCCCACCGGAACTTACCTCCATGCTTCCTTTCTTTGCACATTGACAGTTACGTTTCTGACTGTAGACACGACTCAGTGCAAAAATCACTGCTGTTGGTGACCCAGCTTTAACATTTGTAAGACTTAAGCCATGTGAGAGGACTGATTTTCCTTTCTAGATTCAGTTTTAAAAATCCCAGGAAGGAATTTGAACAGTCATCAGTAGCCTGAGGGTCAAGGCATGAAGAACATAGCTTTTCCTGAGGCATCCTTATAGACTTGGTGTTATGGAGGCAGGTGAGTTAGTTAGGAATGCTTTTGGCTGCAGGTGACAGTAATATAAACTAATGGAGGCTTCGCGCTTACTTTCTATTACAGCAAAAATCTGGAGTTAGGGTTGAAGACAGCGTTAGTGGCCTTCTGTCTTCTCATTCTGTCTTCCCTATATGGGCTTTTCATATTCTTGCTTGTTTTCTCTTCATCATAAGATTGCTGCCAACAAAGTCCAAGGTTCATGTACATATTCAAGACAAGAAGAGATGTGTTTGTGTGATTAGCAGAGTTGCTTCTTTCTCCTATCTCTTTCACCTACTTGGTTAAATTTATTCCTAAATATTTCATTCTATTTGATATTACTATAAATGGGATTGCTTTCTTAATTTCTTTTTCAGATAGCTTGTTTTCAGTGTATAGAAACACAACTGATTTCTATATGTTGATTTTGCATCCTGCAACTTGACTGAGTTTATTAGTTTTAACCAATATTTAGTGGTGTCTTCAGGGTTTTCTATATATGAGATCATGTATTCTACAGCCAAGAGACAATTGTAATTCTTCCTTTCTGAAATGAATACCTTTTTATTTATTTTTCTTGCCTAATTGTTCTGTCTACGACTTTCTCTACCATAGAGAATAGAAATAAAGAGAGCAGGCACCCTGAGATCAAGTTATGATCTTAAAGGAAAAGCTTTGAGCTTTTCACCATTGAGTGTGTTACACGTGGGCCTATCATTACATTTCTTTTATTAAACTGTGGTACAATCCCTTTTTATCTAACTCATTGAGAATTTTTACTACAAAATGATGCTCAATTTTGCCAAACACTTTCTCTGCACCGATTACGATTATGTGATTTTTATCCTTCACTTTGTTAATGTATTGTATCAACATTTATTCATTTGTATATGTTGAAACATCCTTGCATCCCAGGGATAAATCCCATTTGATTATGATATATGATCTTTTGATGTGCTGCTGAAAAGACATTATTAATTAGCTAAAGTAATAGTCATTCCCATCTTTCCATGCTACCCAGACAGGGGTCCATACAGAATTATTCTAGATTCCCCTCGTAACTTAAAGGGGAGGAGTCCTTGATGTCTTGCAAATGAAGGAACAGGATGTCCTCAGATTCCTTGCAGCAGGAACCCACTCATGTGGCACCTACCTTGACTCCCAAAGGGAACAGTGCGTCTACAAAAGGGAGCATGGTGGCATCTCCATCATGAATCCGAAGAGAACCTGGGGGAAGCTTCTGTTGGCAGTTTGTGCCATTTTTGCCGCTGAAGGTCCAGCTGATGCCGGGTCATATCCTCCAGGATGCTGCTGCCGCGGGAGCTACTCCTTTTGCTGGCTGCTTCACTCCCAGAACCTTCACTAACCAGATTCAGACAGCCTACCAGGAGCCAAGACTTCTGGCAGTTACTGATCCCAGGGCTGTCCACCAGCCTCTCACAGAAACCTCCATGTTAGCCTGCCTACCTACTACTGTGTAACTCCGATAGGGAATGCCCTCAGTGGGGCTGATGTGGTGGGTGCTCGCCTGGGAAGTTCTGCACATGTGTGGCACCATCTCTCATGAGCACCCACAGAAGGTCATGCCTGATCTCTGCTTCTACAGAGATCCTGAAGAGATTGAAAGGGAAGAGCAGACGGCAGCTGAGAAGGCAGTGACCGATGAGGAGTTTCAGAGTTAATGCACCGCTCCAGCTCTGAGGTGTACTCAGTCTGAGGTAGCAGATTGGTCTGAAGGCAGGCAGTGCTCTCTGTGCCTGAAGAAAGCAAAATGTTGACAGAAAAACACACACACACACACACAACAAGAAAGCACAAAGAAAGAAAAAGCTATCACATACTCATGGTTTGGAAGAATTAATGTTGTTAAAATGTCCATACTACCCAGAGTGATTTGCAGATTCAACTCAACCCCTATGAAAATTCTAATTGCATTTTTCACAGAAATAGGAAAATGGTTTTAAGATTTATACAGACAGAACCACAAAAATACTCCAAATAGCTAAAGCAATCTTGATTAAGAACAAAGCTGGAGTATCACATGTCCTGATTTCAAACTGTATTAGAGGTCTGTAGTAATCAAGACAGTATGGTACTGTCACAAAAACAGACACATAGATCATGGAAACAGAATCAAGAGCCCAGATGTATACCCATGCAGATACAGTCAACTGACTTTCAACAAAATTATCAGGAGTGCACAATATGAAAAATAATCTCTTCAATAAATAGTGTTGGAAAGCTGAATATCCACAGGTAAAAAAATAAAATTGGACCTTCATTTCACACCATACACAAAAGTCAACTCAAAATGGATTAAAAGACTTAAATGTAGGCTCTGAATTTATAAAACACTTGGAAGAAAACATTGGGGACAATCTCCTCGACATTGGTCTTGGCAATGATTTGTTTAGATGTAACATCCCAAACACAGGCAACAAAAGCAAAAATAAACAAGTGGGACTACATGAAATGGGAATGTTTCTACATAGCAAAAGAATCAGTCAAGATGAAAAGGCAACCTATGGAATGGGTTTGAAACCATGTATCTGATAAAATGTGAATATTACTCTTACACCTAAATAGCAAAAACAAACAAAAACCAAAACTCAATTAAAAAATAGGCAAAGGATGTGATTAGACTTTTCCCAAAGAAGAGATACAGTTGGCTAACAGACACAAAAAAAGGTGCTCAACACCATTACTCATCAAGGAAATACAAATCACACCTTTTAGGATGGCATCTATCAAAAAGACTAGAAATAACAAGTCTTGGCAAGGATAGAAAAAAGAATCCCTTTTGCAGTGTTGATGAGAATGTGAATTGGTACAAGCAGTGTGAATTGGTTACCAATGAGAAACAGTATGGAGGTTCTGCAAAAAAGAATTTTTTTAAAAGAACTGCCATCGGATCAGATCAGTTCAGTCGCTCAGTCATGTCCGATTCTTTGTGACCCCATGAATCGCAGCATGCCAGGCCTCCCTGTCCATCACCAACTCCCGGAGTTCACTCAGACTCACATGCATCGAGTCTGTGATGCCATCCAGCCATCTCGTCCTCAGTCGTCCCCTTCTCCTCCTGCCCCCAATCCCTCCTAGCATCAGAGTCTTTTCCAATGAGTTAGCTCTTCGCATGAGGTGGCCAAAGTACTGGAGCTTCAGCTTTAGCATCATTCCTTCCAAAGAACACCCAGGACTGATCTCCTTAGAATGGACTGGTTGGATCTCCTTGCAGTCCAAGGGACTCTCAATCTTCTCCAACACCGCAGTTCAAAAGCATCAATCCTTCAGTGCTCAGCTTTCTTCGCAGTCCAACTCTCACATCCATACATGACCACTGGAAAACCATAGCCTTGACTAGATGGACCTTAGTTGGCAAAGTAATGTCTCTGATTTTGAATATGCTATCTAGGTTGGTCATAACTTTCCTTCCACGCAGTAAGTGTCTTTTAAATTAAAAGAACTGCCATACAATCTAGCAATTCTACTTCTGGGTCTATATCCAGAGGAAATAAAATCACTACCTCAAAGAAATGTCTGCTCTCACATGTCTATTGCAGCACTGTTGACGGTAGCCAAGATATGGAAACAATGTGTCAGTCGATGGATGAACATATAAAGACAATATGGTATCACACACAGACACACACACAGTGGGATATTGTAGTCTTAGAAGAAAATTTGGAGAAGGAAATGGCAACCTACTCCAGTGTTCTTGCCTGGAGAATCCCATGGACGGGGGAGCCTGGTGGGCTGCCGTCTGTGGGGTCGCACAGAGTTGGACACGACTGAAGTGACTTAGCAGCAGAAGAAAATTGTTCCATTAGTGACAACATGGATGAACCTGGAGGACATTATACCCAGTGAAATAAACCAGCAGAGAAAGACAAACATTGCATGATCTTATAAGTAAAGTTTTACCGAAAAAAGGAAAGAAAGGCCAAAGTCACAGTAACAGAGTAGAATGGTGGTTCCTAGAGGCTGGGGCACAGGGGAGAAATGGTAGACGTTTTGTTGTTATGGAGAAAGAAAGTGGAATGGTGGTTGCCAGTGGCTGGGTGGAGGGGGGTGAGAGTTATTGCTGAATGGGAACAAAATTTCAGTTTTGCAAGATGAAAGGAATCTGGAGATGAATGGTGGTGGTGTTTGTGCAATAATATGAATGTACTTAATACCACTGACATGTACACTTAAAAATGACTGGGAGGGTCCATTGTAAGCAGCAAAAAGAAAAGAAAAAAAAAGGAGAAGAGGTGGGTAAACTTGTCCATTGCCACGAGCCTGAGAAGAAGGGTATTAGGCAGATGTTCCCATAGATGTATAATGTGACCGTAGATATAATCATCCTAATATATAAAAAGTCCTGGGCCTAGACCTGAGCAGCTGTGAACTGGCCTCAGGGAGCTGCCGAGCCCGCTGCTCTTGTCTGCTTCACTGGAGGATTCGAGCCTTTCTGCCTTCAGCCTCCATACCTGTGACTTCTCTGGTTCTTCTGTTCTTTCTTCGGCTGCAAAGATGCAAGAAATTGTATCCTCATGTCAAGGCCCATTTCAGTCTGCCAAGTTCATGGTGCCATCCTGTCCCCTTAAGTTCATACCATGTCTGATTACACAACCATGTTACATCATGTACTACTGGAGACAACTTACATTTTGCTGTTTGACCCTGAAATTTAGCTTTTGACACCAAGGTGTCTGATGACTCTAATCAGACTGTAGCTTTTTGAAATCGAACAACACTTCCTCTATTACTTTGTAAAGATGTAGTAGAAAGCAGGGCACATAATTGGTACTCAATTAACTTATATTGGTTAATTCATCTTTATAAGACTATGTAATTAAAACCCTTTTTTTATCCATGAAGAATAATTTTAATCTCTGGCATGCCTCAACAGTGCTTTAGAAGAAAGAGCAGGGGAAGAATTCCTTTAACGTATAGCTGTCTTGCCAGCTCACTTGTTTTACGGCTTCTATTTAAATGACGTCTTCTTCCTCGAAAACTCTCCTGGTTCATTATTGCACAGGTGATGATAAAGACTATTTTCTCCATTCCACGCTTCTTATAGGTTTGTATTATAGACCAAAGAATGCTATGCTTCTCCTCTGTGCTATTTTGGTCCTGCCTGTTTTTGAAGAATTTTCAGTAATGCCCTGGTTGTCGAATTTTCCTTTCTGTGGAGTCAAGTGGCTATTATGCATGGGCAGAAAGGGAAAGAAAAGAATTTAATGTAAGCACTGCAGCTTTTCAAAAGAAGTCAGGTTCTGCTGCTCGGTGTGAAAGGTGAGACGCTGCAAACAGTGGGACCAGCTAGGGACTCTGTATTTGCTTAGTATTTGATGAATGAAAATGCTGTTTGTACGTGAAGATGATAGAATTTGAAATGGTCCTTTTCTAGCTTCATAATTTTCTTGAGAGTGTGGCTGCATTTTTTGGTCTCAATTTTTCTTCTTTTCATCTTTGATGTCCGGCTGGTATTTTGAGACAAGAGTGTGACTATGGAATTGGATTTGAAGGGCAGCGCTAAATCATTCTCACTTGGTACTTGACCTTCATCCTAAACAGAATAGATTTCATGGGAGAAATCAGGTTGGGAAGATATAATTTAATTCTGCCACGGGTCAAGCAGAAAGGTCAAGTCCCTTTAAGTTCCTCATTGTATGATACTGCCTGGTGAGCTTTCTGAGAAGGCAGTTTTTAGTCCTTGAATCCTTTTGTCCCTGCCCCATAGTTTTTATTTAATTACTTTAATATACAAACGCATTGAAAGTAAGTTTTCCTTCCTAGCATTTCTTTCTGTATCTTTTAGGAAATGGTCAATTTTTCTGTGTTGTGAGTTAACTTGAAAAATGGTATCAATTCTCTATTGGCATGCTGGGAGCAACTACTTAGCATTTCAAACGTAAGGCTGTGATGTCATCATTCAAAACCATTATTGGAAATTGGATTTGTTTGTTTTACTCTCCCTCTGCATCTCAAAACAAGATGACAGGTAGGGACCATTCAGAATTTTCTTCTCTCTCACTCTCCCTAGGGGTTCACAGAACCTCCTGGTGGCGGTTCTACCCAGGAGATCCCAGGTCTGGTCTCTGCCAGCATGTCCCTTCAGGAAGACTGTCTGTTGTCTGGCACTCAGATCTGCCATGTCCACAACACGCTGCTAGTGGTTTGGGTTTTTTTCCCCCCTCTTTTGAAGGAGAAATCTCGTCTCTGATGGGTGGACTTAGTAGCTGTTAAATGAGAATACTGACCTCCTCAAACTCTTGCTTTGCATAGTTTCTCTGTAGACGTAGCCCTCACTGCAGACTCTTCTCATTTCTTTAATTGATGAGTATTATTTTACCCTTTTCTCTGGGCATCATAGCCACATCTTGCACCTTTGCCTTCTGTTGTGCCCCATCTCTGGACGTGTTCATGAGAGAGAGCTCTGAACTACACACCACCTCCTAAGGAGATTTGGGTGTACTGATCTGATCCCTGAGCAGTACCTTTCATGTAAATGGCAGCGTGGTGCTGATCCATTACAGATGTCCAGATGCTGGCCTTGGACTGGGCGATCACTCCGCAAGTTCCGATTTGATGTGTTACCACTCATTTTTCACCCACACTACTCTGTCTGGTTCAAAATGGTTTTTAGCTAACATTTCTCTATCTTGTACGTATTGGTTTGGAATGTTCTAATAACTACTCCCTTCAAATGTGACCTCATTTACTTGGTGGGTAATCTTTTAAAAATATTTATTTATTTGGCTACAACAGTTCTTAGTTACCACCCGTGGGCTCTGCAGCATGCAACTCTTAACTGCTGCATGTGGGATCTGGCTCCTTGACCAGGGATCCAACCTGGGCCCCTGCATCGGGAGCCTGGAGTCTTAGCCCCTGGACTACCAGGGAAGTCATGGTGGGTAGACTTCTTTTGGGGATGATAATGGTCATGGCACCTTCCTTTAAAACTGCAGATTCTGTATCAAGTTCCTTAGTGAATATAAAGATTCACATTTTGGAGGGCTTATGAGCGAGATTTTATTAATTTTCTGGAAGGCCTGGGGTCACAAAAAGCCAGTAAGACTTGATCTGATTCTGGTATACAGTTTTCTTATAACGAAATAATGATGAACTAGGCATCTCTAAAGCATTTCTGGGCATGCGACTATAGATAAAGATTTAAAAAGGACCAGTGAAGGCAGATATGAAAGGCACAGTTCTCTAGTCAGGGCTTCACCATAGATCTCCTGACCCAGATACAACTCAGAGGCTCATACAAGCCAGCAATCTCAACGTTCCACAGACTAACTCAGTTTTTGAGGGCAGGTGCCTGATTCTCTGCTCTCTCCTGTGGCACCTGGCACAATGCTGTGTCCGTGGGAGGCATTCTCAAAAACATGTCAAACGAAGTGATGAGTTCCGAGACAGGGCGGGCAGTAAATGAAGAGCAGTGTGGCTCTTACTGAGCACAGGAGGCAACGTGGCCCACGACACTGAGGTGGGAGGTAGACAGGCTCCAGGCTGGTCAGTTGCAGCTGGTTGACCTCCTGCTGATGCTTTGAGATGGGATACTGACAGGAGCACTGGGACGAGACTGCCTGTGTTCTTGTGGATGTCCCTGCCAGACACGCACAGAGAAGGCCCTCAGCCCAGGGCAAGGGCAAAAGGAGGGAGAGGAGGCCAACTAGGGTCCATGTTGGTTGAGAGATGCACACCCATAGAGATGACTGGCTAGGGGGAAAAACAAACAGAAAATCGCCCCGATATAAACAACCTAAGTTGTCCTTACAGTGCTGAACTCACTCCAAGTTGGCCATGTGATTTTTCACAGGTTCTATGCTTCTAATAAATGATTTTATCTCTTTCACAATCTTGGTGTCTTTGCTGAATTCTTTCTTCAAAGAAGATAAGAGCTGAGGTCCATCTTCCAGCTTTTCACCAGCAGAATCAACGTGGCTTGGACTGAAAGCCAGATCGAGTCCATTCTGACCCTCACTCCCCTGGATTGCAGCTCTACTCTGGCCTCATCCCCACTTGTGGGCCTTGAGCCCTCCCTGTGGTTTCTCTAGGGATGATAGTCTGGTTTGCAAAACTTGAACATCACGTACTGACTTCAAGGTGGAGCAGACTGCTGTCCCATGGTTGTAGGCTACACAGTGTCTTAAATCCATCTTGAAGAAGTAGACGTTTCCAGGTGGTACAGCTATTGCACCTCCCATCTCCATGCTGTTACCTTGCATCACCATGACAACACACATCCCTAATGAGGCAGTTGGTGCCATTGTCAGGGTAGCCCTTAACTACATACTGTGGATATGGATGATTTTACTACTTTTGTCTTGTAACCTTCCTACCAGCTCTATAAGTGGTCGATCTGCTAGTTTTACTTTTGAGATTTGCCTCAAAAATTGAGGTTTGCTTTTACCGATCAGAATTTTTCTTTCATAATTTTCTTACTTTAGTTGTGGTCTTTTCCTTTTCACCTAGATAAATCCGTTTAACATTTCTTATAGAGCTGGCTTAGTTCTGCTGAACTCTTAGCTTTTGCTTTTCTGTAAATTTCTTTATCTGTCCTTCAAATCTGAATGGTAGCCTTACGGAGTATTCTTCTTTTAGTTTATTTTTCCTCTCATCATTTTAAATATATTGTGACATTTCCTTCTGGCCTGCAAAATTTCTGGCAAAGCAACCTGATGATCTTCTAGGAGTTCCCTTGTATGTAACTTGTTGCTTTTCACTTGCTGCTTTTAATATTCTCTTCATCTTTCATTGTGGCTGTTTTAATTATATGCGTCTTCATGTATATCTTTTTTGGTTGATCTTGTTTGGGACTCTCTATGCTTCCTCTATGATTTCTATACCAGATCACCTTACCTGCCTCCTGAGAAATCTGTATGCAGGTAAAGAAGCAATAGTTAGAACCAGACATGGAACAATAGACTGGTTCCAAATAGGAAAAGGAGTATGTCAAGGCTGTATACTGTCACCCTGCTTATTTACCTTATATGCAGAGTACATCATATGAAATGATGGGTTGGATGAATCATTAGCTGGAAGCAAGATTGCCAGGAGAAATACCAATAACCTCAGATATGCAGATGACATCACCCTTATGGCAGAGAGTGAAGAGGAACTAAAGAACCTCTTGATGAAAGTGAAACAGGAGAGTCAAAACACTGGCTTAAAACTCAACATTCATAAAATGAAGATCATGGCATCCAGTCCCATCACTTCATGGCAAATAAATGAGGAAACGATGGAAATAGTGAGAGACTTTAGTTTTTTGGGCTCCAAAATCACTGCAGATGGTGACTGCAGCCATGAAATTAGAAAATGCTTGCTTCTTGTAAGAAAAACTATGATAAACCTAGACAGTATATTCAAAAGCAGAGACATCACTTTGCCGACAAAGGTCTGTCTAATCAAAGCTATGGTTTTTCCAGCAGTCATTTATGGATGTGAGAGTTGGACCATAAAGAAAGCTGAACACTGAAGAATTGATGCTTTTGAACTGTGGTGTTGGAGAAGACTCTTGAGAGTCCCTTGGACACAAGGAGATCCAACCAGTCCATCCTAAAGGAAATCAGTCCTGAATTCATTGGAAGGATTGATGTTGAAGCAGAAGCTCCAATACTTTGGCCACCTGATGCGAAGAGCTGACTCATTTGGAAAAAAAACCCTTATGTTGGGAAAGATTGAAGGCAGGAGGAGAAGGGGATGACAGAGGATGAGATGGTTGGATGGCGTCACCAACTCGATGGATATGAGTTTCAACAAGCTCTGGGAGTTGGTGATGGACAGGGAAGCCTGAGGTGCTACAGTCCGTGGGGTCACAGAGTCGGACATGAGTGAGTGACTGAACTGATACTGATGCTGATGCTTCCTGGACCTGGATGTCTATTTCATTTTCTGAGTTAGGGAAGTTTTCAGCTACTATTGCTTCAAATACATTCTCTGCCCTTTCCTTTCATTTTCTTCTGGGACCCCTATAATACAAAATGTTAGTATGGTTGATGTCTCAGAGATCCTCTTCAACTGTCCTAATTAAAATAAAGAGAGAGAATTTCAATTCAGTTTGGTTAATTTCCATTAGTTTTCTTCTAGTTTGCAGATCCACTCTTCTATTTTATCCAATCTATTATTGTTTTCTTCTAGTGTATTTTTTATTTCAATTTTATTCTTCAGATCTCTTTGCTTCTTCTTTATATTTTATAACCTTTTGTTAAACTTTTGACTGTGTTCATTCATTCTTCTTCCCAAGTTCTTAGAGCATCTCTACAATCTTTACCTTAAATTCTTTATTGGGTAGATTGCTTATCTCCCTTTCACTTAGTTCTTCCTCTAGGGTTTTATGTTGTTTCTTTATTTAGGACATATTCCTTTGTCACCTCATTTTGCCTAATTCTTTGTGTCTAGGTTAGTCACATTTCCCAGTCTTGGAGAAGTAGCCTCATGTAGGATACATTTTGTGGGGATCCAGCAGCAAATGCCCCTCTTGTCATCAGAGTGACGTAATAGAGAGTGACATCTGTGTGGGCTGCACGGGTCCTTCTCTGATGGTGGGCAGCTACTGTAGACATGTGGTAGGTTGCTTGTCCTTGGCTGGTTGGCTGCGAGGCCCTGCCTCCTGTTTTTGCTGTGGAAACTCTTTTCTGCTGGTCTTCAGGTAAGTCCCAACAACAGTTGGCTCTGTAGGTAGGTGTGGTTTTGGGGCCTGAGGGAGGATTCAGGTAAGTCCCAACAACAGTTGCTTTGTAGGTAGGTGTGGTTTTGGGGCCTGAGGGAGGAGGTGAGCTCCGGGACTTCCTGCTCCTCCAATTTTGGCCACTTCTCCTGCATCCCTGATACTGCATTTTAGTCATTCTTCATGTTGGTTGAGATGGGAGAAGGCTGGTGCAGACCCCACATGTGAGGGTGTAAGGCAAAGACCCCAGAGTGACTGAGACACGTGTGGCATTGAGTTGGTGTGAGCACACATTTAAGAATTAATCCCATCATAACATACCCTCACTACCATATGTAAAACAGATAATCAACAAGGACCTCCTGTATAGCACAGGGAACCCTACTCAATATTCTACAATAACCTAAATGAGAAAAGAATCTGGAAAAAGAAAAGATAATGTGTATGTGTAACTGAATCACTTCTCTGTACACCTGAAACTAACAACATTGTAAATCAACTGTACTATAACCTAAAGCAAAAATTAAATTAAAAAAATAAAGTAGCAATAAAGGCTCTGCAAAAGAAAGAGTGAACTCCATTAAACACTGAAGAGGTACAAGAGAGCTGCATGCCAAGTGCATCTACTGACTTCAGTAGAAATTCCAAATGAGAAGGCCTAGGACCTCTGAAATAAGCACAGCCAACACAAACAATGAAAGCAGAGGAAAAGGCGGTCAGGGAAGCACAGGGTAGAGGGAGGGTGGTCCCTCGTGCCTCGAGGCAGAGACTGCTTATGTTCCCTGCACGGCATCTGTGGAACCAGAGCCAGCACCTCACATCCTTTCACGTTGCCCACTTTTGTGGGAAATCCATTTCCGAGAGGAAGCTGTTTTGATCTGTTGAAAAATCACCCTCTAGGCAACTCATCTGGGAATTTTGAGGAGAAAGGCAAAGCTTTCGGGGAGACGTTTTGAAATCCTTTGAGCTGTATATAATTAGTGTGAACTTTCCATGTATATTGACTGTACATTAAGAGCACTCTAAGCAGGAAAGACCTCAAAGACTCAAGTCCATTACAAGAACAAACATGAATTAAGAGTGATATATTTTCCCAGAGAAAAGAACCAGGAGACGCAAAGATGCCAGAGTTGGGACTTTTTTCCTTGTTCATTTGTGGGGGGAAAAGAAAAATGTGCTTTTGGTTGATACCTATTGAAAAGTGTTGAGCATAGCATATTTTTGACATTCATGAATGTTCAGAATAGTGATTGAAAGTGTTTGGGGCGGTGCCTCAGGTCCTACGCCCACTCTCCTCATGGCCTGTTCATCTTTGTTTTTAGCGACAGGGCTGGGGCTTTTTGTGAATGGGGGAAGAATGCGTGAAAGTCGGGAACCATGGTGCAGCCCGGGCGCCTCTGCTTGCGTGGTTTTCTCTGGTGCTCTTCTGGTGTATTTATAGGCATGTGGGATTGCTTTAGTGAAAACCTCAGTTTGTGATTCAAGTCAGTGTACAGAAGGAAATGACTTCCCCCTACGTGTGCACGTGTTTGTTTTCTTCCTGTTTGCACTTGATTTTTATAGCTGCACATTTTGCGTTGGTGGCATTTGGACAAAGGACACAAAGGACATGGCACTGAGAACTATCAGGCCGTGACAACTTAATAACATCTCGGTAGTGTGTCCAGCTTGTATCTACTCAGATTCATTTCAGCATAAATTCATACGTGACTTAGAAAATAAAAATAAGGAACAGCACCATTATACAGCAGACCACTAATTTCAGGCTTCATTTACACACAAGTAATGCTCTACTGTTAAATAAACATTAAAGAGCCTTCTATTATACTCAGTTGTAGTTTAAAAACATTGGTCATATAAAAGCCCAGGCAGTTAATATATTTGTGTTAAATTATATCACTTAATAAAAAGGAGTGTGTGATAAAAGTCAGAATACATTATTGCCCAGTATGGCATTTTGTTACCTTTTTAAAATGTCCCATAGTATTTTGAGATCCTGTACAATGTTTCATGGACATAGTTGCTAAACAGCATGACATTTAAAGCATGTTTGAATCCCGGAAGCCTGCATAGGCTTCTCTCTTACTTTGGTTTCTGTTTTACTATCAGAAACCTGAAGAATAGTGAATACTAATAACAATAAGCTGCCCTTCTTGGAGAGGTATCATTTGCCAGAGTGAGCTGGGGATTTTGTGTGTAATAGCTCTGCTTCTCTTGGCAATATCATTCCCATTGTACAGGTTAGAAGACTGAGGCAGAGAATTTCAGTGATTTAGCGTAGAACTCATAGTGATCGAGAAGGGGCTCATAGTGTAGAACACCTCTAAGCAAACTGTGCTACTAGTGGCATGCCTGACCATTTGAGACCTGGGAGGCTCCTCTTACAGTTGGATAGCTAATTTCCCAAAGATCTACAAAGAGCCATCAAAACCATAAATTGAAGAAGTGGTATCAGTTTGTAAACAGTGATTGAAAAGGGGCTCAAATACAGGCCCATCTGTCTCTAAATTTAAGGCACCTTCTACTCAACCAGTTACATGCGAATCTGGAGTGGGGCCCAGCTATTAATATTCTTTAGAAGATCTTCTTAGAGGTTCTAACATTGGAGCTCTGCACTTATACCATTTTGTCTTTCTTACTTGAGAGCAAGTAAAGAAACCAACTTCGATGCTTTGTTTATTTGAGGATGCAGAGATGCAAACTGGGAAGAGAAAAAGTCATCGTTTCACATTACCTTCAGCTTTCCATTTAAAGTTGCTTTGTTCCTTGTAAGGAGAAGAAGGGTTATATTGCATATGCAGATAAGTCTTTCTGTTTTTGTGTGTACATAGGATGGTTGCCATGCATAATCTCTGTGTCTTTAAGGATAGAAAGTTGTAGAATGGCAGATATATTAATGGAATATTTATATGGAAATGTATGTGTAAATGTTTAGTAAAGCTGTGTCCAGTGATAAAAAAGGGCCAAGGAAAAAGAATTGAAGATACCATTGATGTGATTCACATGTGCTTGTCTGAAATCACTTAGAGTTTGTTATTTTAAAGGCTTAAAATAAGAGTAGTTCAAAAGGGAGGGATTATATGTATACCTATGGCTGATTCATGGTGAGGTTTTACAGAAAACAACAAAATTCTGTAAAGCAATTATCCTTCAATAAAACAATAAATTAATTTTTTAAAACTGGATGAAGATATCACAAGAAAAAAATACCTCATAGGCCAGTAGCTTTTGTGAATAGAAATGTAAAAATCTTCAAGAAAAATACTAGCAAATTGAATCTAGCAATATACCAAAAAAAAAAAAAAAAAAAGACTCTAACACTGTAGCTAAGTAGCATCCCAGTGGAGAAAGGAAGTAGCATCCCTTCTCCAGGGGATCTTCCCAACACAGGGATCGAACCCAGGTCTCCCACATTGCGGGCAGATTCTTTACCAGCCGAGCCACAAGGGAAGCCCAAGAAAACTGGAGTGAGTAGCCTATCCCTTCTCCGGGGGATCTTCCTGACCCAGGAATTGAACCGAGGTCTCCTGCATTGCAGGAAGATTCTTTACCAACTGAGCTATCACGGAAGCACCCCCAGTGGCGCAAGACTGGTTAAATATGTGAAAGCCAATTAATGTGATACACGATATCAGTAGAATAAAGAACAAAAAACGTATGATTGCATCAATAGGGGCAGAAAAAGCATTTGACAAGGTTCAAAAAGTATTTATGATATGAAAAAAAAAAACCCCACTGTTAATTAGGAATAGAAGGGGGATTTTCAACTTGAGCAATATGGTGGAAAAACGTAATCTCCGTAATTACATTAAATGTAAGTGAACCATGCCCTCTAAATAAAAGATAGAGATCATCAGACTAGGGAGAACAGGAGAAGGATAAAGCTATGTATAATCTTTAAGAGATGTGTTTGAAATATAAAACCATAGATAAATTGAAATATGTAAGAACTACAAAAAAATAAACGTCATTGTACTTGACAGTTAAATGTTTAATTTCCAGCTATCTGAGCAGAGATGGTAAAGGCTGTTTTGGAGGGAAATGGGTAAATGGTAGAGACTAAGAAGGAGTTCTTTTCTCATCTTCCGTCTTGCTATTTGAAGTTCAGATCAAATCTTATTGTCTAAGAAACTGGCCTCTCTCAACTGCGTCCAAGATCGTCATTCAAGGTGATTCCCCATCTGGAATGTGTCTCTTCTCTCTGATCCATGTGGTTTTCATAGTAATGGAAAGTCCTTTCCCATTTTTTCCCTGCTGCCCAGCAGGGGAACGCTCTGAATAATGTTGCTTGTATCCCTGCTTAATATTCAATGTGGCTCCATTTCAGAGCCTGTCTACAGATCCCTTCCTCAATTTGTGGTTTTGATGGTTCTTTGCAGATCTTTGGGAAATTAGCCATCCAACTGCAAGAGGAACCTTCCAAGTCTATACAGTCAGTCATGCCACTAGCACAGTTTGCTTCAGTTCAGTTCAGTTCAATCGCTCAGTTGTGTCTGACTCTGCGAACCCCATGGACTGCAGCACGCCAGGCCTCCCTGTCCATCACTGTTACGCCCAGAGTCCGAGTCCCCAAAACTGAGAGAATAAGACGTCTACAGCAATGCAAAAGCATAAAGGGGTTTATTGCTAGCTCGAGTTAGGGCCCAGGTCTCATCCAGCACAGTGGAATCCAACAAGAGCCCCGAGCTCTGAATCACATCTACTTTTATACAGACGGTTCTTTGTTTCTGTAACAGCATAGCTGATTGGTTAAACCGTTTGCGCGTGTGGGACTTTTAAACCTCGCATCCCTATCTGGATTGGCTTGGGTCTGGCGTGGGCGGGGGGGCTACAGGGATTTTTCTGATTGGTCTAGCTACACTGCCTGCCGGAGTTCCCAGTGTCTCAGCTTTCCTAGAGACTAAACCTCAGGCCTAGCCTGCCCCTTAGAGCCTGTCCTGGCTCCAGTTTGGTCCTAACAATCACCAACTCCCAGAGTTTATTCAAACTCATGTCCATTGAGTTGGTGATGCCATCTAACCTTCTCATCCTCTGTCGTCCCCTTTTCCTCCACTTTCAATCTTTCTCAGCATTAGGGTCTTTTCAAATGAGTCAGCTCTTGGCATCAGGTGGCCAAAGTATTGGAGTTTAGCTTCAAAGTCAGTCCTTCCAATGAATATTCAGAACTGATTTCCTTTAGGATTGACTGGTTGGATCTCCTTGCAGTCCTAGGGACTCTCAAGAGTCTTCTCCAACACCACACTTCAAAAGCATCAATTCTTTGGTGCTCAGCTTTCTTCACAGTCCAACTTTCACATCCATACATGACTTCTGGAAAAACCATAACCTTGACTAGACGGACCTTTGTTGTCGAAGTAATGTCTCTGCTTTTTATTGTGCTGTCTAGCTTGGTCATAACTTTTCTTCCCAGGAGTAAGCGTCTTTTAATTTCATGGCTGCAGTCACCACCTGCAGGGACTTTGGAGCCCAAAAAGATAAAGTCTGACACTGTTTCCACTGTTTCCCCATCTATTTCCCATGAAGTGATGGGACCAGATGCCATGATCTTCATTTTCTGAATGTTGAGCTTTCAGCCAACTTTCTCACTCTCCTCTTTCACTTTCATCAAGGGGCTTTTTAGTTCCTCGTCACTTTCTGCCATAGGATGGTGTCATCTGCATGTCTGAGGCTATTGATGTTTCTCCCGGCAATGGTGATTCCAGCTTGTGCTTCTTCCAGTGAGCGTTCCTCATGATGTACTCTGCATGTAAGTTAAATAAGCAGGGTGACAATACACAGCCTTGACGTACTCCTTTTCCTATTTGGAACCAGTCTGTTGTTCCATGTCCAGTTCTAACTTTGCTTCCTGACCTGCATACAGATTTCTCAAGGGGCAGGTCAGGTGGTCTGGTATTCCCATCTCTTTCAGAATTTTCCTCAGTTTATTGTGATCCACACAAAGAGTATAAACATTGACATTTTAGGAATCAGCGAACTAAAATGGACTGGAATGGGTGAATTTAACCCAGATGACCACTATATCTACTACTGTGGGCAAGAATCCCTTAGAAGAAATGGAGTAGCCATAATAGTTAACAGAAGAGTCTGAAATGCAATACTTGAATGCAATCTCAAAAACAACAGAATGATCTCTGTTCATTTCTAAGGGAAACCATTCAATATCACAGTATTCCAAGTCTGTGCCATGATTGGTAATGCTGAAGAAGCTGAAGTTGAACAGTTCTATGAAGACTTATAAGACCTTCTAGAACTAACACCAAAAAGATGTCTTTTTCATTACAAGGGACTGGAATGCAAAACTAGGAAGTCAAGAAACACCTGGAATAGCAGGCAAATTTGACCTTGGAGTACAGGATGAAGCAGGGCAAAGGCTAATAGAGTTTTGCCAAGAGAATGCACTGGTCATAGCAAACACCCTCTTCCAACAACACAAGAGAAGACTCTACACATGGACATCACCAGATGGTCAACACCAAAACCAGATTGATTATATTCTTTGCAGCCAAAGATGGAGAAGCTCTATACAGTCAGCAAAAATAAAACCAGGAACTGGCTGTGGCTCAGATCATGAATTCCATATTGTCAAATTCAGACTTAAATTGAAGAAAGTAGGGAAAAACACTAGACCATTCAGGTATGACCTAAATGAAATCCCTTATGATTATACAATGGAAGTGAGAAATAGATTTAAGGGCCTAGATCTGATAGACAGAGTGCCTGATGAACTATGGAATGAGGTTCATGACATTATACAGGAGACAGGGATCAAGACCATCCCCAAGAAAAAGAAATGCAAAAAAGCAAAATGGCTCTCTGAGGAGGCCTTACAAATAGCTGTGAAAAGAAGAAAAGCAAAAAGCAAAGGAGAAAAGGAAAGATATACCCATTTGAATGCAGAGTTCCAAAGAATAGCAAGGAGGGTTAGGAAAGCCTTCCTCAGTGATCAGTGCAAAGAAATAGAGGAAAACAATAGAATGGGAAAGACTAGAGATCTCTTCAAGAAAATTAGAGATACCAAAGGAACATTTCATGCAATAATGGGCACAATAAAGGACAGAAATGGTATGGACCTAACAGAAGTAGAAGATATTAAGAAGAGGTGGCAAGAATACCCAGAAGAACTGTACAAAAAAGATCTTCATGACCCAGATAACCATGACGGTGTGATCACTCACCTAGAGCCAGACATCCTGGAATGTGAAGTCAAGTGGGCCTTAGGAAGCATCACTATGAACAAAGCTAGTGGAGATGATGCAATTTCAGTTGAGCTATTTCAAATCCTAAAAGACGATGCTGTGAAAGAGCTGCAGTCAATATGCCATCAAATTCGGAAAACTCAGCAGTGGCCTCAGGACTGGAAAAGGTCAGTTTTCATTCCAATCCCAAAGAAAGGCGATGCCAAAGAATGCTCAAACTATCGCACAATTGCACTCATCTCACATGTTAGTAAAGTAATGCTCATAATTCTCCAAGCCAGGCTTCAGCAATACATGAACCATGAAATTCCAGATGTCCAAGCTGGTTTTAGAAAAGGCAGAAGAACCAGAGATCAAATTGCCAACATCTGCTAGATCATCGAAAAATCAAGAGAGTTCCAGAAAAACATCTATTTCTACTTTATTGACTATGCCAAAACCTTTGACTGTGAGGATCAGAGTTTGCTTAGTGGTGCATCAGTTCAGTTCAGTTCAGTTCAGTCCAGTCACTCAGTCGTGTCTGAGTCTTTGCGACCCCATGAATCTCAGCATGCCAGGCCTCCCTGTCCATCACCAACTCCCGGAGTTCACTCAAACTCACGTCCATTGAGTCGGTGATGCTATCCAACCATCTCATCCTCTGTCATACCCTTTTCCTTCTTCCCCCAATCCTTCCCAGCATCAGAGTCTTTTCCAATGAGTCAACTCTTCGCATGAGGTGGCCATTGTATTGGAGTTTCAGCTTTAGCATAATTTCTTCCAAAGAAATCCCAGGGCTGATCTCCTTTAGAACAGACTGGTTGGATCTCCTTGCAGTCCAAGGGACTCTTAAGAGTCTTCTCCAATGCTACAGTTCAAAAGCATCAATTCTTCAGCGCTCAGCTTTCTTCACAGTCCAACTCTCACATCCATACATGACCACTGGAAAAACCATAGCCTTGACTAGATGGCCCTTTGTTGGCAAAGTAATGTCTCTGCTTTTGAATATGCTATCTAGGTTGGTCATAACTTTTCTTCCAAGGAGTAAGTGTCTTTTAATTTCATGGTGGCAATCACCATGTGCAGTGATTTTGAAGCCCCCGAAAATAAAGTCAGACACTATTTCCACTCTTTCCCAATCTATTTCCCATGAAGTGATGGGACCAGATGCATAACTGTATTATAATATTAATCTATTTAGAGTTTAAGGTAGGCTGGTCCTGCAAGTTTCGAGGTAAGGCTAATAGAATTTAATGTGATCATTATCTCTGTTTTCACTATTTTCATTAACTGTTGCTTGTAAGAAGATTCTAAAATGTGTAGTTGTTTTATTGCATATTATTTTTTCTCCATTGAGAAAGGATTAGTGTAATCGTTAATTTGATCTTACAAAGAGTTTCTAAAACTAGGCACAGACACAGATTGGAGTGGATGAACAGGCTTTGTTCTCTGTCCCAGTCCGCTGTAGACTCTACAGAAGTATAAATGTGTGATCATTAGCAGAGCTGGAGCTAGAGACCTGGTAATCAGAGAGGCGTTAGCCTGATGAGTTACAAGCCAATCCAGAGTTGGCATCACTCGCTGAACCAGAACATTCTTTGATTCTCTTAATTTCAGGGTGAATGAAAGTTTCAGGGCTGTGAACAATTTCACATGGTCCTTTATTCACAGCTGAGGATAATACAAAGTATTTGTTTAATCCTCCAAATTGTTTTAGCTTTCTTCTGTAGGTGAGTCTTTTCAATAATTCCAAGGGACCTTTTATATTTTTATTTTTGGTGTCAGAGTTATGGGCTCTTGGAATAAATTTAACCATAATCGAATTGTGAGTTTGACCCATGATGTCCTCGAATGATTTTTTTTTTTTTCTGGCAGGGATATTTCTTCTCTAAACTGTTTAGGAAGAAATAAAGATAAAGCATGAGGGATTCTTATACAAAGAATTTCCAGCAGTATATTTGCAAATATCATTTCTTCTTTCTTAAAGCAAGCATGCTGATATATTGAACAAAAGGGACCATGACGTTTGGCCTTCCCTGCTTAGAATATTCACTATAACATTACTTCCCTGTGGTCCAATAGGAAAGAAAAAGCAATAGAAGAATAATGCTAATGGTTGTTTCCACGTCTTGGCTATTGTAAGTAGTGCTGCAGTGAACACTGGGCTGGATGTATCTTTTGCAATTATGGTTTTCTCCAGATCCATGCCCCATGGTGGAATTGCTGGGTCATATGGTAGTTCTATGTATTTGTTTTTTTTTTTTAAGACTCTCTATGCTGTTCTGATAGTGGCTGTATCAGGTTACATTCTCACCAACAGTGTAGGAGGGTTCCCTTTTCTCCCTACCCTCTCTAGCATTTATTGTTTGTAAACTTTAGGATGATGGCCATTCTGACCATGTAACACGTTATTGTAGTTTTGATTTGCATCTCTGATTAATTAGTGATGCTGGGCGTCTTTTCATGTGCTTGTTGATCACCCGTATGTCTTCTTTAGAGAAACGTCCAGTTACGTCTTCTACCCGTTTTTTGGTTGGGTTATTTATATTTTTTTATATTGAGCTACATGAGCTGTTTGTATGCACAAAGATTAATCCCTTGTTGGAGATTAATTCCTTGTGGGTTGCTTCATTAGCAAATATTTTCTTCCATTCTGAGGGTTGTCTTTTTGTTTTGGTTATTGTTTCCTTTGCTGTACAAAAGCTTATAAGTTTAATTAGATCCTATTTGTTTATTTTTGTTTTTATTTTTATTACTCTAGTAGGTAGATCAGAAAAGATCTTGCTATGATTTATATCAAGGAGAATTTTGCCTATGTTTTCTTCTAAGAGTTTTTTAGTGTCCAGTCTTTAATCCATTTTGCATTTATTTTTGTCTATGGTATTAGAGAGTATTGTAATTTCATTCTTTTACTTGTGGCTGTCCAATTTTCCTAGCAGCTAGTATAATATCTCTTATATGTGGAATCTAGAAAAATGGCACAGGTGAACTTACTGGCACATAAGACATAGAGTCACAGACATAGGGAACAAATTTATATGTGGTTACTGATAGAGGAAGGGTGGTGATGGGACAGACTGGGAGATTGGGGTTGACATATATACATCACCATGTATAAAGCAGATAACTAATGAGAACCTACTGTTTAGCACAGGGAACTCTACTCAATAATTTGTGGTGACCTAAATGGAAAGTAAATCTAAAAAAAAAGTGGCTATGTATATACGTATTCACTTTACTGTAGAGCAGAAAGCGACATTATAAAATAACTGTTCAGTTCAGTGGCTCAGTCCTGTCCGACTCTTTGTGACCCCATGAATGGCAGCATGCCAGGCCTCCCTGTCCATCACCAACTCCCGGAGTTCACTCAGACTCATGTCCATTGAGTCCGTGATGCCATCCAGCCATCTCATCCTCTGCCATCCTCTTCTCCTCCTGCCCCCAATCCCTCCCAGCATCAGAGTCTTTTCCAATGAGTCAACTCTTCACATGAGGTGGCCAAAGTACTGGAGATTCAGCTTTAGCATCATTCCCTCCAAAGAAATCCCAGGGTTGATCTCCTTCAGAATGGACTGGTTGGATCTCCTTGCAGTCCTAGGGACTCTCAAGAGTCTTCTCCAACACCACAGTTCAAATGCATCAATTCTTTGGCGCTCAGCCTTCTTCACAGTCCAACTCTCACATCCATACATGACCACAGGAAAAACCATAGCCTTGACTAGACGGACCTTGGTCGGCAAAGTAATGTCTCTGCTTTTGAATATGCTATCTAGGTTGGTCATAACTTTCCTTCCAAGGAGCAAGCGTCTTTTAATTTCATGGCTGCAGTCACCATCTGCGGTGATTTTGGAGCCCCCCAAAATAAAGTCTGACACCGTTTCCACTGTTTCCCCATCTATTTCCCATGAAATGATGGGACCAGATGCCATGATCTTCGTTTTCTGAATGTTGAGCTTTCAGCCAACTTTCTCACTCTCCTCTTTCACTTTCATCAAGAGGCTTTTAGTTCCTCTTCACTTTCTGCCATAAGGGTGGTGTCATCTGCATATCTGAGGTTATTGATATTTCTCCCAGCAATCTTGATTCCAGCTTGTGTTTCTTCCAGTCCAGTGTTTCTCATGATGTACTTTGCACATAAGTTAAATAAGCAGGGTGACAATATACAGCCTTGACGTACTCCTTTTCCTATTTGGAACCAGTCTGTTGTTCCATGTCCAGTTCTAACTGTTGCTTCCTGACCTGCATATAGGTTTCTCAAGAGGCAGGTCAGGTGGTCTGGTTTTCCCATCTCTTTCAGAATTTTCCACACTTTATTGTGATCCACATAGTCAAAGGCTTTGGCATAGACAATAAAGCAGAAATAGATGTTTTTCTGGAACTCTCTTGCTTTTTCCATGATCCAGCAGGTGTTGGCAATTTGATCTCTGGTTCCTCTGCCTTTTCTAAAACCAGCTTGAACATCAGGGAGTTAGTTCACAGTTCACTTATTGCTGAAGCCTGGCTTGGAGAATTTTGAGCATTACTTTACTAGCATGTGAGATGAGTGCAATTGTGTGGTAGTTTGAGCATTCTTTGGTGTTGCCTTTCTTTGGGATTGGAATGAAAACTGATCTTTTCTAGTCCTGTGGCCACTGCTGAGTTTTCCCAATTTGCTGGCATATTGAGTGCAGCACTTTCACAGCATCATCTTAGCTCTACTGGAATTCCATCATCTCCACTAGCTTTGTTCGTAGTGATGCTTCCTAAGGCCCACTTGACTTCACATTCCAGGATGTCTGGCTCTAGATGAATGATCACATCATCATGATTATCTGGGTCATGAAGATCTTTTTTGTACAGTTCTTCTGGGTATTCTTGCCACCTCTTGTTAATATCTTCTGCTTCTGTTAGGTCCATACCATTTCTATCCTTTATCGAGCCAATCTTTGCATGAAATGTTTCCTTGGTGTCTCTGATTTTCTTGAAGAGATCTCTAGTCTTTCCCATTCTGTTGTTTTCCTTGATTTCTTTGCATTGATCGCTGAAGAAGGCTTTCTTCTCTCTTCTTGCTATTCTTTGAACTCTGCATTCAGATGCTTATATCTTTCCTTTTCTTATTTGCTTTTTGACTCTCTCCTTTTCACAGCTATTTGTAAGGCCTCCGCAGACAGCCATTTTGCTTTTTTGCATTTCTTTTCCATGGGGATGGTCTTGATCCCTGTCTCCTGTACAGTGTCATGAACCTCATTCCATAGTTCATCAGGCACTCCATATATCAGATCTAGGCCCTTAAATCTGTTTCTCACTTCCACTGTATAATCATAAGGAATTTGGTTTAGGTCATACCTGAATGGTCTAGCGGTTTTCCCTACTTTATTCAATTTAATCTGAATTTGGTAATAAGGAGTTCATGATCTGAGCCACAGTCAGCTCCTGGTCTTGTTTTTGTTGACTGTATAGAGCTTCTCCACCTTTGGCTGCAGAGAATATAATCAGTCTGATTTCAGTGTAGACCATCTGGTGATGTCCATGTGTAGTTTTCTCTTGTGTTGTTGGAAGAGGGTGTTTTCTATGACCAGTGTGTTTTCTTGGCAAAACTCTATTAGTCTTTCCCCTGCTTCCTTCTACATTCCAAGGCCAAATTTGCCTGTTACTCCAGGTGTTTCTTGACTTCCTACTTTTGCATTCCAGTCCCCTAGAATGAAAAGGACATCTTTTTGGGGTGTTAGTTCTAAAAGGTCTTGTAGGTCTTCATAAAACCGTTTAACTTCAGCTTCTTCGGCATTACTGGTTGGGGCATAGACTTGGATAACTGTGATATTGAATGGTTTGCCTTGGAGATGAACAGAGATCATTCTGTCGTTTTTTAGATTGCATCCAAGTACTGCATTTTGGACTCTTTTGTTGACCATGATGGCTACTCCATTTCTTCTGAGAGATTCCTGCCTGCAGTAGTAGATATAATGGTCATCTGAGTTCAGTTCACCCACTCCAGTCCATTTTAGTTCGCTGATTCCTAGAACATCGACGTTCACCCTTGCCATCTCTTGTTTGACCACTTCCAATTTGCCTTGATTCATAAACCTGACATTCCAGGTTCCTGTGCAATATTGTTCTTTACAGCATCGGATCTTGCTTCTATCACCAGTCACATGCACAACTGGGTATTGTTTTTGTTTTGGCCCCATCCCTTCATTCTTTCTGGAGTTACTTCTCCACTGATCTCCAGTAGCATATTGGGCACCTAATGACCTGGGGAGTACCTCTTTTGGTACCCTATCATTTTGCCTTTTCATGCTGTTCATGGGGTTCTCAAGGCAAGAATACTGAAGTGGCTTGCCATTCCCTTCTCCAGTGGACCACATTCTGTCAGACCTCTCTACCATGACCCGCCCGTCTTGGGTTGCCCCGCAGGCATGGCTTGGTTTCATTGAGTTAGACAAGGCCGTGGTCCTAGTGTGATTAGATTGACTAGTTTTCTGTGAGTATGGTTTCAGTGTGTATTGTGTAAAATAAGTATACTCCAGTAAAAATTCCCTAAAAACATAGTGCTAAGGAAGTTTCAGGCCCCACGGGCACCAGAGGACGGGGCCATTTGCAGATGAGCCTGGTGGAGGTGAAGGAAAGGTAGTGTGATGGGAGGAAGATGGATCGACCAGAACAGGTAGAAGCAGAAGCTACAGTCAGAGTCTCAGAGACCTACTGGGGACCATTTTATGCTTGGAGACTACTTGACCCCCTGTTCCAGTGTCTTACATTCTCTCACAAGCACAGAGTCTCCAGAAAGCTCATGTGAAACAGAACTTAAGAAGCCAGGTTCATCTTTGAGGTCCCTGTGTCTGCTTTCCATTGGCTTCCCGTGTGCTTCCCACTCGGCCCACTTGATTCCCTTTATATTCTGGGCACGTACAGACATGTGTATTTTTGTAGTGGGCCTGTTCTGTCTATATTTGAGTTTTCAGGAGGGCGTGCCATTTGGAAAAAGTTTTTCTTAGTAATAGCAAAGGGAAAAATGACTTTGTGTTTCAAGTAGGAGACTTGTTTCAGTGACATTTAAAAGACGGATGTTCACCATCGTGGATCTTTCCAGGTTGAAAATCTGGCGTATCTCGAGAAGATGAATGGAATGAAGAGGCTGGTTCATACATTATCTTTGTTTTGCTTCTGGCCAGCAAGGGAGAAATGTTATGATGGCCAGTAGGCTGTCCTGTGCTTGTTTTTAGGTTCATGTAAAGTAGCCAGTATGCAGAACATTAATTGTTGCCTGTGGTCTTTCAGTTCCTGGAGGAAACTAAAAATAGAAGGCAGGGAATGAACAAAACATAGCACAACCCGGCATTTTCTAGCCTTTTCCCCTCATTCTACATCAGAGATCTTTTTTCTGATACCCTAAGACATAAGGATTCCTAGTGTCCTGTTTCTTCCTGATGGATGGGGTTTTCTGGGTACTAGACACCATGTTTCTGCTCAGAGGCTCTCTGAAGTGGGAGCTTAGAGACTGGAAGACAGGACTGATTTGCAAGAGGCAATTCTCTCATGAGGACAGGACTCTGAATTATGATCATTCTTTTCTGATCAGATGAAAGGGTAGGGGACTTCAAGCTAGTCTGTGTTTTGCTTTTGGAAACTGGAAGAAATGAGTTGCTGACAAGTTGGAACCACAGTGACAAGAAGGTGATCATTTGGCTATTGTGTTTAAAAAACAATTTAAAGTTTGGGAAAGTACTTTAGAAGCAGATAAAAGTGTTAGGACCATTTTAAACATTCATTTCATCTCCTTGCCTTAGGCATATTGTAAATACGAATCAGGGAGAGAATATGTAACAGAATGGAATCTTGGAAAATAACAGTGAAATCAGCTCGGACTGGCTCAGACAACAGAGGGGATACCAGCCATGTAACTCTCCCAGGCCAAAGGTAGAGCGGGCTTCAGGTGACACTTGGTCTGGAAGCCGTGGTGTCACGGGGACCTTAACTTTGCTGCATATGGCTATCCTGGGCCGCACACCCACCCTGGTGCTTCCATGCCCTTTGGCCTGGCCTCTCTCAAATGGTTGCAGTGGCTCCAGGCACCCTGTCCTCTCCTGGCCCTGTCCAGAGAGGGCACCTGTGCCCGTGTTTCTTCATTCCTGGATCAGCTTCATTCCCGGATCAGCCCAAGATTCATTCTGATCATCGTGTTCGACTAGCTTAGACCAGATCACAGTTTCCCCAGCAGCAAGAATAAAATCAGCTTTGCTTGCTTTTACTCAGTCCCTTCAGTCATGTCGGGGTCTGCGACCCTATGGACTGTACCCACCAGTTTGCTCTGTCCATGGAATTCTCCAGGCAAGAAAACTGGAGTGGCTTGCCATTTCTTCCTCCAGGAGGTCTTCTTGACCCAGGGGTCAAACTCATGTCCCCTGCACCTCCTGCATTGCAGGCGGATTCTTTACCCACTGAACCACCTAGGAAACCCCAAATCAGCGTCTCCCTATGTAAGGAGAGTGTTGGGGGGCTGAACGGACACTCTGGATGTGTTGCGGATGCGCTGCAGTGAAGGGCCACGTCAGCTTCACAGGCTGAGGAAAGGGGGCTCTGCATTTGCTTCCTTCCATCGGTTCCTGTTTGGACTTGTTTCTACTGATTGTCAACACATCATTATCTATTTAATTCTTGAAGATACACAGGGAAGTCAAATCTTCCACTTCAGAGGACAGCATGGTGTTTCATAGGCAAAATTGTTCATTGTTTTCTTTCTTTCTTCAGTAACTCTTGTTGCAGTTTCATTCCACTTATTTGATAGTCACTGGAAGGGAAGAATGGTTGGCCTCGCCATCCTGTGTGACATCCTTAAGTCTGTTCCTGTTGTTTTACTGACACTTTGAGCAACTTTGCTGTCTGACGTTCACTGAGCGGTAAATGCCCATGTTTTGTTTTTCTGTCTGTGGTCTGTAGCTTACACATTTGAGGCGAGTTTGACTGACTTATCTGAAGTTACACTCTGAGTAACAGGAGAGAGGGGGTATTCATGGTATTAAGGCAGCCCCCAAATTGTAGAAATTGGCAAACTGCAGCTCATGGGCCAAATCCAGCTCACAGCCTGTTTTTGTAAATAAAACTTTATTGGAACACAAGCACATTCATGTATTTGTGTATCGTTGGTGACTTCTTTCACTCCCCTGATTGCAGGACTGAGTTGAGATGGCAGATACTACTTGGCCAGAGAGAGCTAAGACATTCACTCTCTGGCTCTTCAAATAAAAAGTTTCCTGACCCCTGATTTGAATGAGCCACATTCTTCACTTTAAAAACTAGGAACAATTTTCTATCTAGGAGATACATTCACTCTTTCAGTCTTTCGAGGTCTCTAAAAGGGATCAAAGAATGTTGGAGGTAGAAACAGTCGGAACCAATTCATCTCGTTCCAGTCATTCATTCTACAGATGAGAGACCGAGTCTCAGAGACAGCATGTGCCTAAAGCAGACTCCACAGCTCTACAGAGGTGGGCCAGCGTGCCCTTTACTTCCCACACCCAAGTTTGCGTGCTGGGAGAGAATGTAAAACATTGCCTGCCGCAAGAGGGGGACAAGATCTGAAATATTTTGAGGAGAGTTGTTGGAAGGAGTCACGAAGTTCTGCCGCTTACCAGTTTGGGCAAGTTATTTAATTTAGCTAAATCCAGTGAAAGTAACAATAGTACATGCCTCCTGCGGGTGATGTTATGAGTGAGACATCCAGTACAAAGCACACAAGAATAGCTCAATAAATGGAGCCACAGTTACCGTCACCACTGGCATCGTCGTCACCACCACCATCATCATCATTACCATCACCATTCTTACATTATCAAAATCATCATTGCCGTTATCACCCCTGCCATCGCCATCACTACCACCATCGCCATTGTCGTTGCCATCATCAAAGCAGCCACCAGCAGGCTACATTCGTACTCATCCTTGTTTCTTTCTTAGAGGGAGATAGGTCACTCTTTTCTCTAAGGCTCACTGCCTCCGTTGGGAACTGGATCATTTCCTCTCATGCCCCCTCGCGGACTTTGCTCTGCCAGTTACCCCATCTTTCCTGTCTCTTCTATTGTTTTCCTTCCAAAGCACTCGTCTTAAATACTGTCGTAATGACACTGCCGTTCCTACTGCATCTTGACGCAGTATCACATTTCTTTCCATACCTTCAGTGCCCCACGGGTTCTTGTTTCACTGTTTTTACACCTTCAGGTTCTGTTCTCAGTTCAACTCTTCCAAAACTCCTAGCTGGGGTCACAGACAAATCTCTGTACGTTTTTAATCTGTCCCAATCTTACGTAGTCTTAAAACTCTTGACGTTATCCTTCCCGGGAGACTCTATTTCCTTCACTTTTGAACCATGCTCCTAGTTTTGCTTCTCATCCCCTCTCCCAATAAGTCTCTTTTCCAAATTATTCCCTCCCTGTCTGCCTTGTGTCTGCCTTCTTTGTTTCCCAGTTTCTGTACTTAGGAGCTGTCTTTAGTAATTGTATACCGCACTATGACTTCAATAACTGTCTGTTGGCCTGATAACTCTCTGAGTGAAGCACAATTTACAAGCCCAGCCCTCTCCCCTAGCTGCTCTTCTACTCAGTTCTTCCTCCTCTTCCTCAGGCATGTGATGTTCTAATCCCTATACAGAGGATACTTGCTACAAGGGTATCATCCTCCCTGGTGGCTCAGACGGTAAAGAGTCTGCCTGCAATGCAGGAGGCCTGGGTTCGATCCCTGAGTCAGGAAGATCCGGAGAAGAGAATGGCAGCCCACTCCAGTCTTCTTGGCTGGAGAATCTCATGGGACAGAGGAGCCTGACGAGCTACAGTCTATGGGGCTGCAAAGAGTCGAACACAACTGAGCAACTAACGCTTTCAGTTCACTTGTTACAAACCAGGTTCTGTGCTGAGAGCTGTAAAAGCAGGATATCATTTTTTTAAGGACTGATTTCCTTAGTTTTTACCTTTTCCTGTTTTAAGATTTCACCTGGGATACCACATTACATTTGTTAGTCATGTCTCCTTAGGCTCCTCAGAGCTGTGGCGGTTTTTTAGCCCTTCCTTGGTTTGGACACCCTTGAGGAATGCTGGTCAGGTATTCTGTAGAGAGCCCCTCAGGTGGGGCTTGTATGATATTTTCCTCATTTTGGGTTTTGGAGAGGAAGACCACAGAAGCAAATCCCATTCCTCACCTCGCATTGAAGGTGCGTATTATTAGTATGACGTGTTGTTGATGTTAACTTTGGCCACCTGGCTGATGGGGTGTTTGTCAGGATTCTCCACTGTAAAGTCACCCTTTTCCCTCTTTCCATACTGTGCCCTTTGGAAGGAAGTCACTTCTTCATGAGTGGGGTGTTATGCTCCCTCTTCTGGAGCATGAAGTATCTACATAAATTATTTGCAATCTTTCACAAAGGAGATACAGCTTTTCTCTCCTATTTATTATCCAACCATTTAGTTACATCAGTATGGACTCATGGTTACTTATTTTATCTTTGCAACCCCATGGACTATAGCCCACCAGACTACTCTGTCCATGGGATTCTCCAGGCAAAAATACTGGAGTGGGTTGCCATTCTCTTCTCCAGGGGATCTTCCCAACCCAGGGATTGAATCCAGGTCTCCTCCATTGCAGGCAGGCTTTACCGTCTGAGCTACCAGGGAAGCCCCTGGTCATAATCCAATGCTACTTTATTTTGTGCTCAGATTGTTCCAGCTTGCAGTTGGCTCCTGTTGCCCTTTGACACTCGCATGACTGTATGTTTTTAAAAACTCTTTTTGGAGCACCTCCTTAGTTTCTAGTAGTACAAAATGCTCCATGCTCATCTTATATATTTCCTACCACAGTCTTTCATGGCAAATAGATGGGGAAACAGTGGGAACAGTGGCTGACTTTATTTTTTGGAGCCTCCAAAATCACTGCAGATGGTGATTGCAACCATGAAATTAAAAGACACTCTTTGGAAGGAAAATTATGACCAACCTAGACAGCATATTAAAAAGCAGAAACATCACTTTGCCAACAAAGGTCCGTCTAATCAAGGCTATGGTTTTTCCAGTGGTCATGTATGGATGTGAGAGTTGGACTGTGAAGAAAGCTGAGCACTGAAGAATTGATGCTTTTGAACTGTGGTATTGGACAAGGCTCTTGAGAGTCCCTTGGACTACAAGGAGATCCAACCAGTCTATGCTAAAGGAGATCAGTCCTGGGTATTCATTGGAAGGACCGGTGTTGAAGCTGAAACTCCAGTACCTTGGCCACCTGATGTGAAGAGCTGACTCATTTGAAAAGACCCTGATGCTGGGAAAGATTGAGGGCAGGAGGAGAAGGGGATGACAGAGGATGAGATGGCTGGATGGCATCACCGACTCGATGGACATGAGTTTGAGTGAACTCCGGGAGTTGGTGATGGACAGGGAGGCCTGTCTTGCTGCAGTTCATGGGGTCGCAAAGAGTTGGACACAACTGAGCAACCAAACTGAAGTGAACTGAACCACAGTCTTAAAACCAGCCATTTCTCTAAGAAGCAGTGGTTCCTTTTAGTGGAGGATGGTGTTAGAAACCAGTGTCGGGGGGCTGGATGTGATCTTTGCTACTGGGGTCTCATTTCTTTTTTTGTTGGAGTATAGTTGCTTTACAATGTTGCCTTAGTTTCTGCTGAACAGTGAAGTGAATCAGTTGTACGTATGCATATATCCCAGCTGACAGAGCAGGGATGTATGTTTGTATACAAACCCGAGTATACCTAATATTTCTGTGTGTAACTGTTTGTATATAAATTAAACAGAAGTTCACACTGAAGTCTCCGACTGTAATTCCTTCATACGTGGGTCATTTTTGCTTCTCTTGCTGACTAACCTCCTACTTCAACAGTTAGAAACCTGGTCCCACCCTCTGCCCTTCATTTTCTTGATTTTTCAGTGTCCGTAAGGATTCATAGTGCTATCAAAGTTGTTAACCTGTACCCTGTGGGAGCATCATTGTCAGCTCGAGTATAGTGCATATGTGCAGTTGAGTCTTTAGTCTTACAGTTCCCAGCTCTTTCCAAGAAGACTTAGATCAGCACTGCCTTTTCCCGCCTGCAGTGACAATGTTTCAAACATTTGTAAGACAGGTGGATTGCTTCATCACCTTTAGCAGGCCATCCTGGGATCTCCCAACCCACTAAATAGTCTGTTAACGATTTCTATGCGTTAAAGGAACATTATGTGCTGTAAAGTTGTATGGGTTTTGACAAAGGCATAGTGACATGTATCTACTACTACATTCCTGTACAGAGTAGATTTACTAGGATAAAAATTCCTTTGTGCTGTTTCTATTCAATATGCCCTTTCCATCACCCTGGTAACCATATATCTTTTTACTGTCGCCATACTTTTGACTCTTCAAGAATGTCATATAACTTGAGTCTTAGTATGTAGCCTTCTCAGATTGGCTTTTGTTTTTTCATTAATAATACACATTTATCTATGCCTTGATATATATCATTCTATATCTATATATATTCACATATAGATCTATATATATTTCCATCTATGCCTTGAGAGTTTATTTTTTTATTGTTTTATAATATGCCACTGTGTGGATACACCACAGTTTATTCATTCACCTAATAAAGGACATTTTGGTTGCTTGTAGTTCTCTCCAATTCTGAATAAAGATGCTACAAAAATTTTTGTGCAGGTGTTTGTACTTATGGATATAATTTTGAAATCAGGTGAATACCTAGGGGCACAATTGGTGAATCATATAATAAGGCTATATTTAACTTTGTAATGAAATGAAGCAGGGTAAAGGCTAGCAGAGTTTTGCCAAGAGAGCACACTGGTCATAGCAAACACCCTTTTCCAACAACACAAGATATGATTCTACACATGGACATCACCTAATGTTCGATACTGAAATCAGATTGATTACATTCTATGCAGCCAAAGATGGAGAAGCTCTATACAGTTAACAAAAACAAGACCTGAAGCTGACTGTGACTCAGGTCATCAGCTCCTTATTGCAAAATTTAGGCTTAAACTAAAGAAAGTGGGGAAAACCACTGGGCCATCTGTATGACCTAAGTCAAATCCCTTATCATTATGCAGTGGAGGTGATGAATAGATTCAAGGGATTTGATCTGGTAGACAGAGTATTTGAAGAAACTATGGACAGAGGTTTGTTACATTGTACAAGAGGCAGTGACCAAAACCACCACAAAGAAAAAGAAATGCAAGAAGGCAAAGTGGTTGTCTGAGGAGGCTGTGCAAATAGCTGAGGGAAGAAGAGACGGGACAAGCACAGGAGAAAGGAAATGATGTATATACCTGACTGAATGCAGAATTCCAGAGAATAGCAAGGAGAGATAAGAAGGCCTTCTTCAATGAACCATGCAAAGAAATAGAGGAAAACAATAGAATTGTCCAGGGAAAGACTAAAGATCTCCTCAAGAAAATTGGAGATACCAAAGGAATAACTCATGCAAGGACAGGCATGCTAAAAGAGAAATACTATGGACCTAACAGAGGCAGAAGTGATTTAGAAGAGGTGGCAAGAATTCACAGAAGAACTATAATAAAAAAGGTCTTAATGACCAGGGTAACCACAATGATGTGGTCATTCACCTACAGCCAGACATCCTGGAGTGTGAAGTCAAGTGGGCTTTAGAAAACATTACTACCAACAAAGCTAGTGGAGGTGATGGAATTCCAGCTGAGCTATTTCAGATCCTGAAAGACAGTGCTGTTGAAGTGCTGCACTCAGTATGTCAGCAAATTTGGAAAACCCAGCAGTGGCCACAGACTGGAAAAGGTCCGTTTTCATCCTAACCCCAAAGAAGGGCCATGCCAAAGAATGTTCAAACTACTGGGCAATTGTGCTGATTTCCCATGCTAGTAAGGCTATGCTCAAAATCCTTCAAGCTAGGCTTCAGCAGTCCTTGAATTGAGAATTTCCAGATGAATAACTTGGGTTTAGAAAAGGCAGAGGAACCAGAGATCAATTTGCCAACTTTTGACATTTGTTGGATCATAGAGAAAGCAAGTGAATTCCAGTAAAACATCTATTTCTGCTTCATTGACTGTGTGAAAGTCTTTAACTGTGTGGATCATAACAAACTGTGGAAAATTTTTAAACAGACGGGAGTACCAGGCCACCTTACTTGCCTTCTGAGAAACCTGTGTGCAGGTCAAGAAGCAACAGTTAGAACCTTACATGGAACAAATGACTGGTTCAAAACTGCGAAAGGAGTACAAGGCTGTATATTGTCACTCTGCTTATTTAACTTAAATGCAGAGTACATCATGTGAAATGCCAGCTTGGATGAGTTACAGGGTGCAATCAAGATTGCTGGGCAAAATATCAACAACCTCATATAGGCAGATGATACCACTCTAATGACAGAAAATGAAGAGGAACTAAAGAGCCTATTGATGAGGGTAAAGGAGGAGAGTGGAAAAGCTGACTTAAAGCTCAACATCCCCAAAACCAAGATCATGCCATCCGTTCCCATTACTTCCTGGAAAATAGAGGGGAAAAAATGGAAGCAGTGGCAGATACTCTCATCTTGGGCTCCAGAATCACTGCGGATGGTAACTGTAGCCATGAAATTAGAAGACGCTTGCTTCTTGGAAGGAAAGCTAGGAAAAACCAAGACAGGGTGTTAAAAAGGAAAGAAATCACTTTGCCAACAAAGGTCCATGTAGTCAAAGCTATAGCTTTTCCAGTAGTCATGTACGGATGTCAGCGTTATATCAAGGAAGGGCCGAGTGTCAGAGAATTGATGCTTTCAAGCGGTGATGCTGGAGAAGACTCTTGAGAGTCCCTTGGACAGCAAAGAGGTCAAGCCAGTCAACCCTAAGGGAAATCAACCCTGAATACTCATTGGAAGGACTGAGGCTGGAGCTGAAGCTCCAGTACTTTGGCTGCCTGATTCGAAGAGCTGGCTCATTGGCAAAGACCCTGATGCTGGCAAAGACTGAAGGCAAAAGGAGAAGTAGGCAGCAGAGGGTGAGATGGTTGGATAGCATCACCGACTCAATAGAAAAGAACTTCATTTGGCAAACCCCAACAGGGAGAGTGAGCAACAGGGAGACCTGGCATGCTGCAGTCCATGGGGCTGCAGAGTCAGACGTGACTGAACAACTGATCAACAGCAATACATTTGTAAAGAACTGACAAATTGTCAAACTGAGGTTTGACAGAAAAGAACAAAATTCTGTAAAGCAATTACTCTTCAATTGAAAAATAAATTAATTTTTAAAAAGAGATGGAGAAATTGGAGAACAGAAACTAAATGAAATGGGAGTGCTGAATATGAAAAAAAAAATTACTGGCAAACTGTCTTCCAGAGTGGTTGTACCATTTTGCACCCCATCAGCAATGAGAAGAGTTCCTGTTACTCAGCATCCTCACAAGCTATTACTAGTAACAGATTTATGGGTTTTAGTTATTCTGGTAGATATGCAATTGTATCTCAGTTTTTTTAAACCTGTGATCCTTTAAGGATGTGTGATGTGGAGCAACACATTTGCCAACTGTATGTGTTCTTAGGTGAGGTGTCTGTTTAAACCTTTGCCCACTTGTTAAAGTGGGTTGTTCATTTTTAATTGTTGAATTTTAAGAGTTCTTCACATATTTTACATAAAAGACCTTTTCTTTAATATGTATTTTGTAAATAATCTTTCAGTATATAGCTTGTCTTTTCATTCTACTAGCAGCATCTTTGGCAGATAAATTTTTAGTTTTAATAAAGTTAAACTTAGCATTTTTATCTTTCTTGGATCATGCTTTTAAGCTTTCTTCTAAAAGTTTTATAATTTTGCATTTTACACGTAGGTCTAGGATCCATTTTGACTTTATTTTTGGAAACATGTAGGTATGTGTCTGCGTGCCTAGGCCTTTTTTTTTTTTTTTTTTTCTCACACGGATATCCAGTTATCGCAGAGTCGTTTGTTGAAAAGACCACTCTTTCTCCATGTAATCGCCTTTGGCCATTTGCAAAAGCTCAGTGACCGTATTTGTGTGGGTCTTTCTGGACCCTCTGGGCTCTTCCGCGGAACTGTGTCTATACTTTGCTCCCATGCTGTCTCCATTACTGTAGCTTTGTAGTAAACCTTGAAACTGGATGACGTATGAGAGTTTTACAGGGACAGTATCACTCTTAAAATTGTATTTTAAGTAAATTTTTAGTGACGCATAGTATAAATAGAAAAATGCTCAAGTGATACTGTATAGCCTTGTAAATTTTTATAAAATGAATACATTCAGGGTTAGCAGCACCCAAACCAAATCAGCAGCATCTTTTGTGCTTTCTTAGCGCTCCTTCCAGTGACTAACCCTCTGCCCAAGGACGGTCATTATTTTGACTTAACAACATTTGTTAGTTTAGCCTATTTCTCTAGATAATTTAAGTGGAGTCATATAATATGTACTGTTCGGCGTCTGGCGTCCTTTCTCAGTATTATGTTTGTGAGATTCATTCATCTCTTTGTATGTTGTTGTTATTACTTGTGCTTATTACTGTATAGTTTTTCATCATATGAACACCACAATTTATGTATCCATTTTCCTGTGGCTGGAAATCTGTATTATTGAATATTTTCAGTTTTTTGTTATTACACGTAGAAAAACTATGCAGCTCTCCAATGCATCATTCAGAGCCCGTGTGTCCACACTTCTGTTGGATGAATTCCTGAGAGAGAGGCTGCTGCAGCCTAAGACGTATGTGTGTTCAGCACTAACAGATGCTGACAGTCAATTTTCAAAAATGGTGCTGTCAGTTTGTATTCCACACGCAATGTATTGGAGCTCTTGTTCATGCTGTACACATTATAATCCACAAAACAGCTCTCTGACACAGTTACTATTTTATTTTTAGTTTAGAGTTGAATAGATCTGAGTGTTAGATAAGATAAACGACCTGACGAAGATCATGTACCACTGATTTACTCCCAAGGCAGTCTGGCCTTAGAACTCATACGCTTATTAAATTTTGTTTTGTTCTGTTTTTATTGTCTCCTTTATTGTGGTGGACATTGGATTATAACATTATATAAGTTTCATGTGTACAACTTTATATTTCTGATTCTGTATACAGTGTAGAGTCCTCATCACCAAAAATTTTGTTTCCAACCACACCCTGCCCCCAAACTCCTTCCCGTCATAACCGCTACTCTGTTCTTGATATTTACATGTTTGCTTTTATTTGACTTGGTCAGTTCATTTCTGGTGCTTTTGTTTGGTTTCTGGATTCCATGTGTGACTGAAATCACGCAATGCTTGTCTTTGTCTGACGTTCCATCTAGCATGCCACCCTCCCATCCCATCCATGGTGTTGCAGACGGCAAGGTTTCATGTTTGCTGTGGCTGTGTAGTATTCCATTGGGGGTGTGTGTGTGTATACCACATCTTTCCTGTCCATTTCTGTTGGTGGGCACTTAGGTTGCTTCCACATCGTGTGTGTGTGTGTGAGTGTGTGTGTGTGAGTGTGTGTGAGTGTGTGTGTGCGTGTGTGTGAGTGTGCGTGTGTGTGTGTGGGTGCGTGTGTGTGTGTGTGTGTGCACGCACACTCAGGCTTATTTGTGTCCAACTCTTTGTGACCCCATGGGCTGTAGCCAACCAGGTTCCTCTGTCCATGAAATTTTCTAGCAAGAATACTAGAGCAGGTTGCCATTTCCTACTCAAGGGGATCTTCCTGACCCAGGGATTGAACCTGTGACTCCAGTATTTCCTGCATTAGCAGGTGGATTCTTTACCACTAGTGCCACGTGGGAAGTCCAACTGGCTCTTGTGAATAATGTCGCTATGAACATAGGGGTATGCATATCTTTTTCAACCAGTATTGTAGTATTCTTCAGATAAATAACCAGAAGTGGAATAGCTGGAACGTACGGCATTTCTTCTTTTAATTTATCGAGAAATCTTCACACCCTTTTCGAAGGTGGCTGCACCAACTTACATTACCACCAACAGTGCACAAGAGTGCCCTTTGCTCCACATCCTCTCTAACAAGTATTTCTTGCCTTTATGATAATAGCCATTCTAACAGGCATGGTGGTATCTTATTTTGGTTTTGATTTGCACTTTATTGATGATTAGTGATACTGAGCATCTTTTCATGTGACTGTTGGCCATTGTATGTCTTCTTTGGGAAAACATCTGTTCGGTTTCTGTGCTTATTTTTTAAATTGGGTTATTGTCATCATTGTGTTGTATGAGTTCTTCATGTATTTTGAATATTATCCTTTTATCAAGTATATGATTTGAAAATATAGTCTCCCACTCAGTAGGTTGTCTTTTTGTTTGGTTGACTTTCTTTGCTTTGCGGAAGTATTTTAGTTTGATATAGTCCAGATCATTTATTTCTGCTCTTGTTTCCCTTGCCTGGGGAGGTCCAGAAAGGTATTGCTGAGATCGATGTCAAAGAATGTACTGCCTATGTTTTCTTTCAGGAATTTTATGGTTTCAGGTCTTGAACGTAAGACTTTACATTCAAGCCTTTAATCCACTTAGAGTTGGTTTTTGCTGTATGGTGTGAGCCAGTGGTCTGGTCTCATTTTTGGCGTGTGGGTGTCCAGTGTTCTGAACACCATTTATTAAAGAAACTATCATTTCTCCATCATGTGTTCTTTGCTCTTTTGTTGTAAATTAATTGTCCATATATGTGTGGGTTTATTTCTGGGTTCTAGTTGTGTTCCATTGATCCATGTGTCTTTCTACCAATTCCATGCTGTTTTGGTTACTTTATAGTTTTGTAATGTATTTTGAAATCAGGGGAGGTGAAACCTTCAGCTTTGTTATTCTTTGTCAAGATTGCTTTGGCTATTCACGGTCTTTTTGGGTTCCATATAAATTTTAGAATTTTTTGTTCTAATTCTGTGGAAAAGATCTTTTATACTTTGATAGGGATTGCATTGAATCTGTAGATTCTTTTAGGGAACATGGACCTTTTAACAATGTTAATTCTTCCAGTCCATGAGCACAGAGTGTCTTTCCGCTTATTTGTGTTTTCTTCACTTGTTTCGGCATCTTTTCATTTTCTGTGTACAGGTCTCTTACCCCCTTGGTTACATTTATTCTTAGATTTTGTGTGTGTGTGATTATAAATGGGATTGTTCTCTTAATTTCTCTTTCTGTTAGCTCATTGTTAGCCTATAGAAATGCAACAGAATTTTGTGAGTTGGTTTAGTATCCTGTACGTTTATTGTATTCGTTTATCATTTCTAGTAGTTTTCTTTGAGTCTTTAGTGTTTTATACTCATAAAATTGATAAAATTATGTTATTTACAAACAGTGACAGATTTGCTTCTTCCTTTCCAATTTGTATGCCTTTTATTTCTTTTTACAGCCTAATTGCTGAACTCATACATCGTTACTGGATTCGCTTATTTTATTGAAGTATAGTAGCTCAGTGGTAAAGAGACCGTCTGCCAGTGCAGGAGATGTGGGTTTGATCTGGGTTGGGAAGATCCCCTGGGGAAGGAAATGGCAACCCACTCCAGTATTCTTGCCTGGGAAATCCCATGGACAGAAGAGCATGGTGGGTTACAGTCCTTGGGGTCGCAAAGAGTCAGATATGACTTAGCGGCTAAACTACAACAGTAGCTGATTTACAATACTGTGTTAGTTTCAGTGTACAGTAAAGTGATTCAGTTATATAAATATATATGTACACGCATATGTACATTCCTTTTAATATTCTTTTCCATTATGTTTTACCACAGAGTACTGACGGTAGTTCCCTGTGCTGTACAGTAAGATCTTTCTGTTTAATCTATCCTATGTGTAATAATTTGCATCTGCTAACCCTGAACTCCCAGTCCTTCCCTGCCTGCCCCTATTTCCCTCTGGCCACCACAAATCTGTTCTCTATGTCTGTGCAGAGCTTGGATCCTTTTAACCATTGTCCTTTCTCCTCTTCAAGGTTAAGGATGTCGTCATATTCAGATGGTCTTCCACTTTGAAACTTTCAGAGTTTATTAGGTAAAGCTTAATGCCTGCCCACTTCATGCCAGCTTCTACTCTGGCCGATGGGCGGCACTAATAGCAAGGTTAAGACTGTGGGCTTAAAAAAAATGACTTGCGTACAGCTTCCTGGGCTTCCCCAGTGGCTCAGACAGTGCAGAATGTGCCCGCCATGCAAGAGACCCGGGTTCAGTCGCTGGGTGGGCAAGATCCCCTGGAGAAGGGCCTGGCTACCCACTCCAGTATTCTTGCCTGGAGAATTCTATGGATAGAGGAGCCTGGCGGGCTACAGTCCACGGGGTCACAAACTCAGACGCAACTGAGCAGACATGGCAGCTGTTTAGAACGAATCCCTTTATGCTGATCTGAGCTGGTCTGGGAGCTCGCCATCTTTCTCTTCCACCTCACCTGGTTGGACACCCCCTGACCCCGTCCATCCTATTCAAAAATGATTCCCGTATACGCATCCCCTTCTGTTCTCACCGTCCTCTGTGTTCTTGTTATCCTCTCTTTCCATCTCTCTTGTAGCCTAATCTCTAATCACTGGTGGTGATTTATGTATCTACCTTGCCCTGCGGTGTTCTGAACTCCTCAGGGCTGGGACTGGGTCATTCTTACTCTGTATCCTGGAGTCTGACTCAGTATCTGGCCCTGAGAAGGTGCTTCTGGTTTTTTAGTTTGTTTGTTTGGAAGTATTAGATGATATTAAACAAGGAAGTAAGGATAGATGGTAATACGTATTGTAGGGGGTTAGTTTTTGAGCCAGTTGAGCTACAAAGGTAAGATTGAAATGTAGTAAAATATTTTATTGAGGTCTATTACCAAGTCTGTGTTAAAGATTATAGTAAAACCTATATTAAGATAGATGTGAATAAATGATTAATAAGTAAATATATATTTTAAGAGAGAAAAATCAAATCAATGAAATTAGAAATTAAAATGGAGAGATCACAGCAGACAACACAGAAATACAAAGGATCATAAGAGACTACTATCAGCAGTTGTATGCCAATAAAATGGACAACGTGGAAGAAATGGACAAATTCTTAGAAAAGTACAATTTTCCAAAACTGAACCAGGAAGAAATAGAAAATCTTAACAGACCCATCACAAGCACAGAAATTGAAACTGTAATCAGAAATCTTCCAGCAAACAAAAGCCCAGGTCCAGACGGCTTCATAGTTGAATTCTACCAAAAATTTTGAGAAGAGCTAACACCTATCCTACTCAAACTCTTCCAGAAAATTGCAAAGGAAGGTAAACTTCCAAACTCATTCTATGAGGCCACCATCACCCTAATACCAAAACCTGACAAAGATGTCACAAAAAAAGAAAACTACAGGCCAATATCACTGATGAACATAGATGCAAAAATCCTCAACAAAATTCTAGCAATCAGAATCCAACAACACATTAAAAAGATCATACACCATGACCAAGTGGGCTTTATCCCAGGGATGCAAGGATTCTTCAATATCCACAAATCAATCAATGTAATGCACCACATTAACAAATTGAAAAATAAAAACCATATGATTATCTCAATAGATGCAGAGAAGGCCTTTGACAAAATTCAACATCCATTTATGATAAAAAAAAAACTCTCCAGAAAGCAGGAATAGAAGGAACATACCTCAACATAATAAAAGCTATATATGACAAACCCACAGCAAACATTATCCTCAGTGGTGAAAAATTGAAAGCATTTCCCCTAAAGTTAGGAACAAGACAAGGGTGCCCACTTTCACCGCTACTATTCAACATAGTTCTGGAAGTTTTGGCCACAACAGTCAGAGCAGAAAAAGAAATAAAAGGAATCCAAATTGGAAAAGAAGAAGGAAAACTCTCACTGTTTGCAGATGACATGATCCTCTACATGGAAAAGCCTAAGGACTCCACCAGAAAATTACTAGAGCTCATCAATGAATATAGTAAAGTTGCAGGATATAAAATCAACACACAGAAATCCCTTGCATTCCTATACACTAATAATGAGAAAGTAGAAAAAGAAATGAAGGAAACAATTCCATTCACCATTGCAACGAAAAGAATAAAATACCTAGGAATATATCTACCTAAAGAAACTAAAGACCTATATATAGAAAACTATAAAACACTGATGAAAGAAATCAAAGAGGACACTAATAGATGGAGAAATATACCATGTTCATGGATCGGAAGAATCAATATAGTGAAAATGAGTATACTACCCAAAGCAGTTTACGAATTCAATGCAATCCCTATCAAGCTACCAGCCATATTTTTCACAGAACTAGAACAAATAATTTCAAGATTTGTATGGAAATACAAAAAACCTCGAATTGCCAAAGCAGTCTTGAGAAATAAGAATGAAACTGGAGGAATCAACTTGCCTGACTTCAGGCTCTACTACAAAGCCACAGTCATCAAAACAGTATGGTACTGGCACAAAGACAGATATATAGATCAATGGAACAAAATAGAAAGCCCAGAGATAAATCCACACACATATGGTCACCTTATCTTTGACAAAGGAGGCAAGAATATACAATGGAGTAAAGACAATCTCTTTAACAAGTGGTGCTGGGAAAACTGGTCAACCACTTGTAAAGGAATGAAACTAGATCACTTTCTAACACCGCACACAAAAATAAACTCAAAATGGATTAAAGATCTAAATGTAAGATCAGAAACTATAAAACTCCTAGAGGAGAACATAGGCAAAACACTCTCAGACATAAATCACAGCAAGATCCTCTATGATCCACCTCCCAGAATTCTGGAAATAAAAGCAAAAATAAACAAATGGGATCTAATTAAAATTAAAAGCTTCTGCACAACAAAGGAAAATATAAGCAAGGTGAAAAGACAGCCTTCTGAATGGGAGAAAATAATAGCAAATGAAGCAACTGACAAACAACTAATCTCAAAAATATACAAGCAACTTATGCAGCTCAATTCCAGAAAAATAAACGGCCCAATCAAAAAACGGGCCAAAGAACTAAATAGACATTTCTCCAAAGAAGACATATGGATGGCTAACAAACACATGAAAAGTTGCTCAACATCACTCATTATTAGAGAAATGCAAATCAAAACCACAATGAGGTACCACTTCACACCAGTCAGAATGGCTGCGATCCAAAAATCTGCAAGCAATAAATGCTGGAGAGGGTGTGGAGAAAAGGGAACCCTCCTACACTGTTGGTGGGAATGCAAACTAGTACAGCCACTATGGAGAACAGTGTGGAGATTCCTGAAAAAATTGCAAATAGAACTACCTTATGACCCAGGAATCCCACTGCTGGGCATACACACCGAGGAAACCAGAATTGAAAGAGACACATGTACCCCAATGTTCATCGCAGCACTGTTTATAATAGCCAGGACATGGAAACAACCTAGATGTCCATCAGCAGATGAATGGATAAGAAAGCTGTGGTACATATACACAATGGAGTATTACTCAGCCGTTCAAAAGAATTCATTTGAATCAGTTCTGATGAGATGGATGAAACTGGAGCCAATTATACAGAGTGAAGTAAGCCAGAAAGAAAAACACCAATACAGTATACTAACACATATATATGGAATTTAGAAAGATGGCAATGACGACCCTGTATGCAGGACAGCAAAGGAGACACAGATGTGTATAACGGACTTTTGGACTCAGAGGGAGAGGGAGAGGGTGGGATGATTTGGGAGAATGGCATTCTAACATGTATACTATCATGTAAGAATTGAATCGCCAGTCTATGTCTGACGCAGGATACAGCATGCTTGGGGCTGGTGCATAGGGATGACCCAGAGAGATGTTATGGGGAGGGAGGTGGGAGGGGGGTTCATGTTTGGGAACACATGTAAGAATTAAAGATTTTAAAATTATAAAAAAATAAAATAAAATAATAAGTAAATATATATTTTAAAACTTTTATGTTATATTTGAGTATAGCTGATTCGTAATGTTATGATAGTTTCATGTGGATAGCAAAGGGACTCAGCCATACATGTACATGTATCCATTCTCCCCCAAACTCCCCTAAATTAGAAATGTGCTTGTGTTTGAGAAGTGAATGGAGCTTTCCTGGCAGAAACCAGGCAATTCAAAATGACCATGCTTTCCTGTGGTCACATCAGCTCAAAGGACCTCTGATCTGCCCAGTCTGCTCTGAATGGTGGGGCATTGTGCCCTCACCTGTGGGAGAACAGGGCTAGTCTTACAGATCTCTGGCCCAAAGTGTGGCCCGTTGGTGCTTTCTAGCACTCTTTTTCTGTACGATAGGAGATGATCCAAGCTACAAGGTCACTTCCTTTTTCTAGCGTAGTTACCACAGAAGTTTTGGTAGCAGACTGAAGGCATGACTGAAGGCATGTCAATTTACCCTGGTTCAAGTTGAATTGTTGATTGTTGATCATTAAAGATTGGGAATGGGGTAGGTCAGCGTGAGATCAGGCAGAGACAATGTGGACAATGTGAAATACTGTGGACAATGAGAAATAGATTGTTGTGGGCTAGGGTTTTGATTTTAATCACATTGTTTTATATACTTAGAAGTAAAAACATTAAAAATAATAACATTTTAAAAATGCCATTTCCCCTGACCTGGTCTTCCTCCTTCCATATGGTTATGACTTTTCAAGGTTAATGTTGATACTCTCTGTCACCTGGTGGGTCACTGGTTTTGCTTAGGAGCCAGACTGGTGGACTGCTTCTCAGGATTCCCACTTCCTATATCTGGGATTTGAGGTTGAGGTTAGTAACTTAACTACTCAGAGCCTCAGATTTCTCAACATCTATTTCTGCTTTATTGACTATGCCAAAGCCTTTGACTGTGTGGATCACAATAAACTGTGGAAAATTCTGAAAGAGATGGGAATACCAGACCACCTAGCCTGGCTCTTGAGAAATCTGTATGCAGGTCAGGAAGCAACAGTTAGAACTGGACATGGAACAACAGACTGGTTCCAAATAGGAAAAGGAGTCCATCAAGGCTGTCTATTGTCACCCTGATTATTTAACTTACATGCAGAGTACATCATGAGAAATGCTGGACTGGAAGAAACACAAGCTGGAATCAAGATTGCCAGGAGAAATATCAGTAACCTCAGATATGCAGATGACACCACCCTTATGGCAGAAAGTGAAGAGGAACTAAAAAGTCTCTTGATGCAAGTGAAAGAGGAGAGTGAAAAAGTTGGCTTAAAGCTCAACATTCAGAAAACGAAGATCATGGTACCCGGTCCCATCACTCCATGGGAAATAGATGGAGAAACAGTGGAAACAGTGTCAGACTTTATTTTTTTGGCCTCCAAAATCACTGCAGGTGGTGATTGCAGCCATGAAATTAAAAGATGCTTACTCCTTGGAAGAAAAGTTATGACCAACCTAGATAGCATATTCAAAAGTAGAGAGATTACTTTGCTGACTAAGGTGCATCTAGTCAAGGCTATGGCTTTTCCAGTAGTCATGTATGGATGTGAGAGTTGGACTGTGAAGAAGGCTGAGCGCCGAAGAATTGATGCTTTTGAACTGTGGTGTTGGAGAAGACTCTTGAGAGTCCCTAGGACTGCAAGGAGATCCAACCAGTCCATTCTGAAGGAGATCAGTCTTGGGTGTTCTTTGGAAGGAATGATGCTAAAGCTGAAGCTCCAGTACTTTGGCCACCTCATGCGAAGAGTTGACTCATTGGAAAAGACTGTGATGCTGGGAGGGATTGGGGGCAGGAGAAGAAGGGGACGACCGAGGATGAGATGGCTGGATGGCATCACTGACTTGATGGAAGTGAGTCTGAGTGAACTCCGGGAGTTGGTGATGGACAGGGAGGCCTGGCGTGCTATGATTCATGGGGTCGCAAAGAGTCGGACATGACTGAGAGACTGAGCTGAACTGAACTGAAAGTTGATGTAATAAAAGTACCTTCCTCTGATGGTTGTGATGGGGTATAAATGAGTTCATACATATAAAAGCCTTAGAACAGTGGCAGCCCATATTAAGTGTGCTTGGTAAATATTGACATTTTTTAAAAATCATACTGGATGTAGCTATTTTGTAATGCATTGCTACAGTAACTATGAAGAAATTAACTTCTCTGTTTCATGCTGTGGTAGCTTTTATCACTAAGGTGAAAAATGGCTAAATATAAATGGACATATCTAAAACATTTTTTCTACCAGTCTTACTAGATATTTTCTGTGCTGTTTCTGTAATAGACTCCTATACTCCTGATGTGTCATATGATTTCTTATGTTTGTTTTGTATCTTCAAGTTTACAAGTTATTTTAATGTAAAATCTCATTTGAATGAGATATTCTTGCAAGATCCATAGGGCCTGGTTCATATTCATCCTTACATTATTTAAGAGATGAGAAAGTCATGTCTTAAGAGGATTTTCTAGATCTTGAGGCTACTGGGACCACATCCTCCTTGTTAAGTTCCTTGAGTTTGTGGACATTCTGTAAACTGCAACTAGACACATATGTGTCAATTAATAAAATGTGTGTAGATAAAGTAACTTCTATCTAACCACAGAGGTTAGGCATTAAAATTCACATCCCAGGACATCACACTTGAAATAAGGGTAGGCTATAGCAAATCCAAATGAGTTTATGAAAGCTTATAAAATTTTGTGTTCAGTACACTTGGGTAATATTAGTGAGCGTTTACATGTTTTCAGTGGGTAGCCAGGGCAAGCCTCTGTCCTCAATAGTTGTGACAAGTAGCTTGTTTATTTTTGCAGATAGTGTTCATACCCAAGATTGGTTTTCTCCTGTATGTGCTTCACCACCTAAATGTCCAGTGCCTTTTTGGTTTCTGACTCAGAATTATTGATTTCTGCCTTTCTGGGGCCCACATCTGTCAGCCCCCGCAGACACCTTTGTGATTTCTTCCTTTGTTCAGACATGGCCAGAATTCAGTAGAAGGTTCCATTTTACTTCCCCCTCTCTTCCTATAAGAACCCCTTTCCTTTTTTGATATTCCTTTTGCTTCCTATTATCATCCCCAAGCCCTGGGACATCTTTATTAATTTACCTTTGAAAGACTGACTTAGCATATTTTAGAACTAAAACCTTCTCTGTTTCAGAATAAAAGTCTGAGTGCTATGATTTTGTGTAAGATTTCCTTCAGTTCAGTTAAACAAATAGGCATCCAGTTTCTATCTGTGCTCTCGTAGGTCCTCAGGAAAATTCCCATTGAGGGTCTGGACCTTCATGATTGATCTAGATTGATTCTGATTCCATGCCCATCTCATGGGAAGCCTGTGGAAGGAATAAAGTGTAGCTACTGCTTCTTGTTCTCAGTTGAGGTCCCTCCAAGATTTCCGTGTTTCCCCTCTTCACCCAAAGCTGCACACCTGTACTACCACAAGTCTCTTGAGAGAGCTGTGTTTTCATATGAAAAGCACTTTCTAGTTCTTTAGATATATTCTTGTAAGAATGTTGAGAAATCTGTCCTGTCATATTTTCAATTGATTGAAGTCAAGTTGTAGTTTGAGCTGTCCTGAGCCCATGGGTTCTGACCGATGGAAAGTGATGAAACATAAGAACCTCTTTCCCCCTCCTCTAAGATCTAGTGTGGCTTGAATTCAGGCCCTGTTCTCCAGCTGCAGCGAGTGTGGAGAGCTCCCAGATCTCACTCTGTATGCCAACTGCTTACTGCCCAGGGTCGTGATCCATCCCAGCATCCAGTGACTTACCCTCTAGAGCCCAAGTGCCTGGCCCCCTTGCCTCAATTCAGGACAGTCTCTTAAGAGGCATTCAGGCCTCCGCCTCCCCTGGGTATCAGAGGTACATCAGGGGTCAGCCCCTCCCTCTGTCTCATCTTGTTCCTTCCCGTCCCTCCAGGCTGGATCCCGAGAGCACCCACGGTAAGCCTGCACAGACATCTCAGAGTCTGCTTCCCAGGGAACCCAACCTCCCTCCCTCTGTCTCATCTTGTTGCTTCCTGTCCCTCCAGGTGGGATCCCGAGAGCACCCCCGTAAGCCTGCACAGACATCTCAGAGTCTGTTTCCCAGGGAACCCAACCTCAGACAAATAGTCTGCTCATCTGTGCAGTGGGCTAGCTGAAAATTGAGGCAAAATTCCTTAGCACTCATCTGCATTACCAACAAGCCATACTGGCCCAGGGCTGTGCTGAATCTTAAAATCCCACATCTGGCAGTGAGTTGAGGCTGTGCTCACGACCGCAGGGTTGCTTAGCCTGGACCTGCATAAGGAGTCCTGGCAGGATGCGGTTCTTTCACTGATAGCTCTTAGTGAAAATTCCTTTTTGTTATGCTCGAAGGAAATCAAGACTGTTTTGGCCCACAGAGACCCTAAATTGGCAGTCTTGAAACACTGTCCTCCGTGTTGGGAGGTAGGGATATAGCAGTGAGCATGCAAAGTACAACCAGGTCCTGAAGGCAGAGGAAAAGTCCAGACACGCTGTGGGTGGGGTGGCTGCACTGTCCTGTGGGGACACACAGAGAGGAGAGGCTTTAGAGATGTCTGGAGAAGGAAATGGCAACCCACTCCAGTGTTCTTGCCTGGAGAATCCCAGGGATGGCAGAGCCTGGTGGGCTGCCGTCTATGGCGTCGCACAAAGTCGGACACAACTGAAGTGACTTAGCAGCAGCCGCAGCAGCAGCAGCCCTGTGAATGCTGAGACCCAGGGCTTAGACTGGTAAAGGAACCATCGTAAAAGGCAGTGTGGGAACTTGCAGGGAAGGTAGAGGTCTCAAGAAGGGGCTTGGAGAAGAGAGGGGCCCCTGGTGGGTTTGTGTAAATGTCTCTGTGAGGCGGGTGAGGTGAGAGCAAGTGCCAGGAAGGTAAAGCAGGTTGGAGAAACTGACCTGTGCCCTCAGAGAAGTGGAGGGCACCAGTGGGCTTTAGGGAGAGAGTCATGTGACTGCATTTGCTTACTTTGTGGGTTGAATATCTGTAAATTGAATGATGAGCACTTATCATGTAGATTGGGCTTCCCAGGTGGCGCTAGTGGTAAGAACCTGCCTGCCAATGCAGGAGACATGAGAGATGCAGGTTTGATCCCTGGGTTGGAAAGATCCCCTGGAGGAGGGCATGGCAACCCTCTCCAGTATTCTTGCCTGGAGAATCCCACGGACAGAGGATCCTGGTGGGCTACAGTCCGTGGGGTCATAAAGAGTCAGACACGACTGAAGTGACTTAGAATGTATGCACGCTTCATGTAGGTTAGCGTAGTTGTTGACTGATTAACAGAGGAAGTCTGTGCCTCCAAAGTCACCGGAACGAGGGGTTGTTCTCCTCCAGTGTTCCCTGGCTGTGGGAGGCCTGAGTTTAAAGACACAAGTGGATTATGAGAATTCCAAGGTTGGGGCGCGGAGACCACGGAGCTGAAGCAGGTGTGTGTCCACTGCATCTTTGCGCGCCTCTCTCTGTTCTAACTCTGTATGTCCGTTTCTTTACATGATCTTTCACTGCGTCTCTTTGTGTCTCTGGGCAAAGCTGGTACTGAAAGCCTGTGTGTTAAAGAGGTTCCCCTGCAGCCACATTCCCTCAGCCCCCTCAGAGCCGTAGCATAGCCCATCTGGGTCACCTGCCACTCCTGGAGTGACCGAGGTGAGTGACTGTGAGCTCCCCATCTTCATGGGAAGTTGTTTCCCGTCATAGATTATTTTAGGGACTGAATAGAAAGCATCATTTTTTAATTATTATTTTATTCATGTCTAAGGTTCCTTAATTAAAAAGTAATTATATTTTCCCCTAACTAAATATTTGATCTTAAACCCAGCTGAGGTGCTGACATCAATTCTGAACAGAAAGGTTTCCCCAAACTGAAATCTGTGTGGATGCCCTAATCCAAACCCTTCACTGAGTCACTGTTTTTCTGCAGAAACTCATTCCCTTCCAGATTGCTCAATTGTGGGGGAGGAAGTGCAGGCAGCTATTGATCTGTTAAGAACAAATGAGAGAAAATGACCAGAACAAAGAAACTTTAAAGAACAAAATCAAAGAAATCATTTGTCCCCAGCAAACCTCCCACTCTCTCAGGTTTATTTGAGAAAATAATAAAAGGAAAGAACATTGACCGATGGTAAGGTTTGGGGTTTGTTTTTGGATGAAGATATTACTGGAGCTACTGCTTCTTTCCTGATGTTTGCCGTGTGTTTGTTCCATCTCCATTCTATCTGGAGCGAGACGTTGCTTTAACTGGGCAGTTTGGCGTGCCTGATTGATGTTGCTAAGGAGGGGGCCTCTCCTGGTCACTCTGCCCCTCTCCTGCGCTTGGAAGTGTCTCTAATCCCTCTAGTGATTTTGTTCACAGCCTGTGAGCACATCTGCACTGATAGGAGGATTCTGGCTGAGGACATGGAATAGAGTCTTAGCTGGAACGTTTGAGAGCTATTTGAACAGACTGACTCTTAGCTGGGAGATTCTACTACATGCTATTTCACAGTCATTAAATGAAATTTATGTTACATTTTTGTATAAATGAGCAGCACCCAGCATAATGAGTCTTCGGAAAGGGTGTTGGGGGAGAAGAGACCTAGGAGAGGTGGCCGGGCCCCCAGTGTCGGGTGCTGTGGCTGGTGGACCTCAGAGGAGCCCCAGCATCCTCAGCAAAGGTTACATTTGGCGGCCACAGGTGTCCTCGCCACAATGTAACATTCTGCATCCAGGCATCTGGGACCTCCTTTCACAAAATTCTCCCTCTTAACAGTTCAGTTTCCCTCCTAAACTTACCATTAAAGAAGAAAGCACACGCATACGATTGGTGCTTCTTTTGGTGCTTCTTTTTGAATGCAGGCTGTTGGTGCGCTTGGCTGATTTCAGTGGCACAGGAGTTCTGTTTATTCACCTCTGCCAATTTGGCAAGGAACACTCTTTAATACCTAAGAATTTTTCCTGGATACTAACTAGTCTTCATCTCTACCACCACTAGTCTGTTATAAGTCACTGCAGTTTCTTGCCAGGACTATATGGTCACCTCCTAAACTAGTGGTTGCAGGCTTTGATGGAGGACTTGTTAAAACACAGATTGCTGGGCCCCATTGCAGAGTTCCTGGCTTAGTAAGCCTGAATGTGCTAAGCTCCCAGGTGATGCTGGTGACACTGGTCCTCAGACCTCACATTGGGAACCTGTATCCTAAACAGTCTCTTTACCATATCCGGGAGGATGCTGGAGTGGTCTCTTAAAAACTGAGTTAGATGGTGTCACTCCCCTCTTGGTACCAGTTCTCCCCAGACTGGGGGCCCTGCACATTCGGGCTCACAAGGCTGCCGGATGTGGGAGCCTGGCCGTCCCAGCCCCATCCATGCGTCCCTCACCATCCTGCCGTCTCACCTGCCTCCTTCGGTACCTGACCACACTTCCTGTTCTCTCTTGCCTCCGGCTCACACGGTCTCTGCTCGCTCTCCTGGGACCCTTCCTCTTTCTCTTCTATCCTCACCAGCTAGTACCTGTACATCCTTTTGTTTTCAACAACATTGTCACTTCTTCAGAGAAGCCCTGCCTAACTGCACGAGGGTTGTATTCTTGCTTATTCTCTTGCAGAGATTTTTTTTCCCCTTTATAGTATTTAGCAGAATATTTTGTGATACTCATTTGTGTTTCTCGTTTTTGAATGACTGGTATCTTCTCTTTTTGTTTTATTTTAAATTTCTATTTTAATTGAAGGATAATTTCATTTCAGAATGTTGCCTTCTCTTGGTGTGTAAAGTCCATGAAGTAAGGGGCTCTGTCTATTTTGGTATATGCTGAGTCCCTGATACACAGCAGTGCCTGGCAGAGGATAGTCACTTGGTAAACATTTGTTAGATGGATCAGTGGAGGGATGAATGAGTGAAGGAGGTTTTAGAATGCTTGGGGCTTGCTGGGAAAGCTTAGGAGAGCAGGAAAAAGAGTACCTCCCGTGTAGCATTTTTCTAAGGCCTTGTAAACTGGTTTATCTGTCAGTGAACATATTCAAAGTCCATTTTTGAAATTTGTGCTGAGGAGCCAATCAGCACCCCCACCCACTCATCTGCTTGGTGAGATAAGTTCAAGATATGTGTCTGTTAAAACTCCCTTCTCAGGCATTTTGATTCTGGAATTAATAAAGCCATGTCTGTGACATGGGGAGCTGAGCCATACATCCTTGTATTATAGGTCTTTATCCACAGTAAAAGGCTTCCCAGCTGACGCTAGTGGTGAAGAACCCACCTGCCAGTGCAGAAGACATAAGAGACAAGGGTTCAATCCCTGGGTCAGGAAGATCCCCTGGAGGAGGGCATGGCAATGAACTCTAGTATTCTTGCCTCTAGAATCTCATGGACCGAGGAGTCTGGCAGGCTGTGGTCCACAGGGTTGCAATGAATCAGACATGACTGAAGCAACTTAGCACACATTCACAGTAAAGCCAGAGTTTTGAGAATCATGTATTTGGCTCAAAACACCAGGATCCCTTTAGAGATAATTTTGTGGGATGTTAGATGCCTTCCTTTTCGTTTAGCATGACATGTGGGGAAGACAGGAAGCATGGAACCTGAGAAGCCTGTGGGTCTTCCGGAGCTGAACCTGGGTGAGGAAGTTAGGATTTGGCTTTATGTTTATGCCTCCAAATCATCACTCCAAGGCATTCTTTGGCTCTCCCAACAAAGGGTGACCAGGTTAACGCTGGACGATCTTTAGAGTGCTGCTGCAGTTACTCAGTGGAGCAGTGCGGTAGGGTTTAGGGTGACACAGTGAGCCCTGGGAGGTGCAGGATGGCAGGCTCTTTTAGAACCATGTGTGTGTGCCTGTGTGTGCACGCATGCACGTGCGTGAGAGCCTCGAGCGTGTGTATGTAGGTGCTGTGCACACACAGGTACATGAGTGTGAATGTCTGTACATCCGTGTGTATCTAGGTGGTTATCTTTCTGTTTGGGGTGCAGCATCACTCATCATGCCAATATTTCATCACCAATTTCCGTAATTAGCAGTGTTTATTATTACTGATTTTTTAAAAACCTTTCCAGCAATAGCTTCAAGTGGTGACTGGAGAAGGGGCATAGAAAGAGTAGTGGAGAAAACTCATCCAGCACAGTTGTGGGCAGGGATGCTATGAGACGGGAAGAGAGAATCGGAGGCAAGGACCAAAAAGTGAGCAAAGAACTAATTTAAACACTAAGCCTTGGGACTTGCCTGGAGGTCTAGTGGTTAAGACTTTGTTTCCAGTGCAGGGGTTGTGGGTTTGATCCCTGGTTGGGGAGCTAAGATTCCACATGCCTTGCAGCCAAAAAACCGAGACAAAAAACAGAAGCAATATTGTAACAAATTCAGTAAAAACCTTAAAAATGGTCCACATAAAGAAAAAAATAAACACTAGAGCTTTATGAAATGGGCCTATTTGAGGGTGGCTCCAATTCATTCTCCAGGTGTTTTCTGACTTCTTTCATTCATGCAGAGCTCACACCTTTCTAGGGCTCCCCTGGCCCTCCACAGGACTGGACCCCCATCACTACCAAATCGGCACAACCCCACCATCCTCCCAGCAGGTGCCACGGTATTTCCTGTTTGACCCATAGGAACAGAGTCTCACTTTTAGCACTCGTGCATTCGCACGTACACACACACAAGTTATTTTCACGATTAGTTTCTTGAGCCCCCTGGGACATGTCTCCAGGAGGATGGAGACGCAGGAGGACTGTGGAAATGGAGCATTCCTCTCCCCGCCTCTTTTCTAGAGAAGTTTTCACTTGAGAATAAAATTTTAGTTAGACATCCACACTTCCAGGTAAGCTTTTGTTCCCCATTTGTCATTAATTTATAGGGGGAAGGAAAAAAAAATCAATATTCTGCAGTCCTTCTTTCATCCCAAGGAGGTTGAAAGATTTTAGCTGCAAAATGAAGAGATCAGAAGAAAAACAGCTTTATGAAAAAACACCCCCATCTTTACGGTCTCATTTGGAAGAACAGACCCCTCCTGCAAGATTTCTGATCTCCCCTCCAAAGGTGATCACTGTTAATGGGCAACCACGAGGTTGAGAAGCAAGAAGAAGGTTCAAAGAGAAAAGTTCAGACTGCAGTCCTCTGTTCTCTGCAGTCTGGGGGGAAGGAGATCCCAGCTGCCAATGTGGATAATTTGCAAACAATCCATCAGACTTTCTGCTGACCATAAGTGCCTTTTGCCCATCAGACAGCATTGCTACCTGTTGTAATCCAGGCAGCTGGGGGAGGGGGCAAACAGGCCTGCCGTCCCTGGGCTGACTATAAGGGGACTCTCTAGGGGCGCACCTGACTGCTCTGTGTGTGATGATGTAGTCTTAGCACCTTTCCACCAATTGTGGTTTGAGGAACGTGTTTAAAAATTCCTGTTGTTGGAATGCTTGAGCATCAGCCTGAAGTGCTTTTGTTTTGTTCAACAACTGCCACCAATTTGCTCTCTCAAAACCCACTTTCTTATTTCTAATGAAACAATCCCACTTAAAGTTTTTACAAGTCTTGGTGTTATCCCCTTAAACACTTAAAATGTCAATGTCCTATTTAAGTTGTATTTATTCATCCCACCCATCCTTCCTCCTTCTCAACATTCAGCACTCTACAGAGCAGTTGAATACCCACCATCCCGACTGCCAATACTGCTCAGCCCCCAGGAACAGGCTGTCTCCTCCTGTCTCCTGCCCAGTGTCACCAACAAAGGATGAGATGCCTGCATCCGATGCCTGGAGGGTTTGTGGGCTGGGCCCCCGAGGATCAGGTGCTGCTCTGGAGGGGGAAGATTGAGCAGCAGAAGCACTTAGGGAAAACAAGAGACTAATTGAATTGTAAAGCCCTCCTCTCAGCAAGGGTGCAACAGTTTATATAGGAAGGTGTTACTTTGAGTAGCTGAGCATCCATTGTCTTGCTTCTCTTCGTAGTTGGGGGCTCAGTGGGCTCCTGGTGTTAGCTCATCACTGCTCATCCGCAGGACACCAGGTGTGCACAATAGTAAGTTCACTTGTCTTCGGTAGTTTGCTGACTTTCAGTTATCTAAAAACCATGACTTTACACACATTTGAAAACTTTATGAAGTAGTCTTCAAGGTCAGAGAACAGAGTATATTATACTTAACTATGTATTAGCTTTATATCTCACTTTAAGATATTAAACCTAGGGCATATATTCCTCTCCCTGAAAATGTTAGGGTTAGACCTTTAATGTAACTCTCGGGTTGTACAAGCTGCCTGTTAAAACCCAGCTTCCTTCCTCTTCCTTGACCTGTTTGTCTTTCACGGTGGAAGGACAGCTGTGTCTCTGAAACTTTGTCAGCTTTCTACAAAGGAGGGACTTGAAAATGATGGCTACGATTTTTCCAGCGTTAAGCATCTGGTCTTTCCCCATGGAGTTCAAGGCATGTTCTGCATTAAAGAAAAAAAGGAATTTGATTCCTTCAGTGTTCTGTTTTCACTAAGATTGTGTGCTGGTGAGATTGTGTGCTGACAGATTTGGAGATTGTTCCTGTGAATTTAACTCATCTTCTTTTCCCAGCTTAGATGCAAGCTACATGGTTAGGCAAAAATAGGCATTTACCTAATCATTTAAGGATCATTTCTGTCTGTAACAATAGCAGTGACAACAATGGTATTAACTTACTAGGGGGTATATTAACCTTATAATTTTCAGTGTGTGTGTGTGTGTGTGTGTGTGTGTGCACATGTGCTTGTGCGTATTTCACTACTGTGGCTTCTGATATTTTCATAGATTTAGTTGCAAGATGAAGGCTTTTCACTTCTGTGTACTTTGATATTCTATTAACAAACATAAGCCCAAATATTAATTTACATCTGGATTATGCATTTCAGAACATTTAAAATTTTGTTTTCTTTCCATGGAAATGAAAATATAACTGTTAGTCTTCAGAGTATATTTATGCTGTAATGGTTTATTTTTCATCCTAGCAAATAAGTGGCTGGCTTCCTGGGGAAGGCATACTTTGGTGATGAGCATGTTTGACCTGTCATTTTTTAGAAGTCTTTGGGGCATTGCATTTGTTGTTCCTGATGGTGGGTTTGGGGTCTGTGTCCATCCACAGGGAGCTTCCCTGATAGTGCAGTTGGTAAAGAATCTGCCCACAATGCAGGAGACCCGGTTTGATTCCTGGGTCAGGAAGATTCACTGCAGAAGGGATAGGCTACCGCCTCCAGTATTCTAGGACTTCCCCTGTGACTCATCTGGTAAAGAATCCACCTGCAATTTGGGAGACCTGGGTTTGATGCCTGGGTTGGGAAGATCCCTTGGAGAAGGGAAAGGCTACCCACTCCGGTATTCTGGCCTGGAGAATTCCATGGACTGTATAGTCCATGGGATTGCAAAAAGTCAGACACGACTGAGTGACTCACTTTCACTTCCATCACAGAATGAAAGACAGTAGAGATGAGAACATCAGGCTTGGAGCTGGGACACTAGACTCAAGCCCCACAGAATCTTCCTGAGCCTCCCGTCCTCTGCCTGCAGCAATTGTGTGTGTGGTTCTCCCAGGCTCCAGGGTTGCTGTGAGGGACATACTGCGTAACAGATGCAGAAGGGCTGTAAAAGCCAACTGCGCAGTGTGTGCTAATTTGCATCAGTTGCATCCGACTCTTTGCAACCTTGTGGACTGTAGCCCACCGTGCTCCTCTGTCCATGGGGTTCTCTAGACATGAACACTGGAGTGGGTTGCCATTCCCTTTTCCAGGGGATCTTCCAGAATCAGGAATCAAAGTCATGCCTCTTATGTCTCCTGCATTGGTAGGTGGTTCTTTACTGCTAGCACCACCTGGGAAGTCCTTGAAAGCCACTCAGTGGAGCAAAGAAAAGGCAGCAAAAGTAAATGATACTGTGTAGCTCAGGGTAAGCAATTGATGGCCTAAGGGTAAACCAGCTCTCTACTTGCTTTTGTAAATAAAGTTTTGTCAGATGACAGCTGCATTCAGTTATTTATGGATGCTATTCAGTTATTTATCCATGGCTGCTGCTGCTGCTGCTGCTAAGTCACGTCAGTCGTGTCCGACTCTGTGTGACCCCATAGATGGCAGCCCACCAGGCTCCCCTGTCCCTGGGATTCTCCCGGCAAGAACACTGGCGTGGGATGCCATTGCCTTCTCCAGTGCATGAAAGTGCAAAGTGAAAGTGAGGTCGCTCAGTCGTGTCCAACTCTGTGCGACCCCATGGCCTGCAGCACCCCCCAGGCTCCCCCGTCCCTGGGATTCTCCCGGCTAGAGTGCTGGAGTGGGGTCGCCAGTGCCCCCTGCGGATCAGTGGCTGCTTCCATGCGATGGCAGAGCTGACTGTTTGCCACAAAGACCACATGGCCTATAAAGCATAAAATTGTGAACTCTTTCCAGGAAAGTTTGCCAGCCCTTGTTACAGAGCATGCACTGCTTGGTTGGAATTCTCATATACAAGGAGGATGTACACATCCAGTGTGAAGTTTTAGGAGGAAATGTAGTTTATCTGCAGTTGTTGAGGGATGAATTCTTTCATGAAGAATGGCAGCTGATAAAGAAGTAATGACAGAATTAGAAAATCCCCATTTTGACAGTTCCTGTGAAACTACCAACCCAGACAAGGATCATGAATGGATAATAAAGTCTTTATGGAAAGTGTTGGTGGGGAAAAGTATACTCATGCATCGTGAAAACGTGATGCCACAAATTACTTGCTAAATGTAAAAAGAAACATAGTGTTCATAAGGGAGAGATACTGTGATAACTACTTATCCGTGTAGTCAGATTTATCAGTAAAAGTGAGACAGGTGGGTGCGGGGTGCCTCATAAGATGGTGCAAGGCTTTGGAAAACCACCATCTATGAAACCTTCGTGTTGGAGATGCACAAGGTGAAATTAATTATGACATAGATGTGACTTCCAGTTTACAGGAAATACTGAGAATACAGGAACAAGAATGACACAAAGAGTAAGCAACCAGATGAATCTAAAAACCAGCAACATGGCGAGATTCTTCTGGATTATTAGAGATAGGACAACCATATTTAACGTGGGAACCTTGACTGAGTTTGGTGTGAACAAGGAAACCTATAAAAGATGTTAGGAGCAGGTTGGGGCAGTTTGAATCTAGGCTGGACATTGGATATTATGAGATAATTGTTGCTAGTTGGCAATGTGATCATGACATATGATCACATGATGTATGCTAATGTGTTTTGAATTACTTTCAAATGCTTGGGATAAGCACACACACAAACACATACAGAAAACATGGCAATGGGTTAATAATTCAAATCCAGGTGACAGGGCTGTGGGAGTTCATTGTAGTCTTCTTTTAATTTTTCTGCTTCAGTCATGTCCGACTGCTTGCAACCCCAGGTACTAGATCCTGCCAAGCTCCTCTGTCCGTGGGATTCTCTAGGCAAGAACATTGGAGTGGGTCGCCATGCCCTCCTCCAGGGGATCTTCCCAGCCCAGGGATCGAACCCCCATCTTCTGCGTTGCAGGCAGGTTCTTTATTGCTGAGCCACCAGGGAAGCCCTCGTTTCTATGTTTGAGCACTTTCAAAACAAAAACGTGGAAAGCAAGCTTAACAAGCCATTCCTGTTCACGTCCTGGATGGAGTGCAGAGACCAGGGAATTGGTGTCTGGAGGAGGAACAGCCTGGCTTGTGGACATTGGTTGATGATGCTGTGCTGTGTGTGCTCTGGTGCCTCTGCCCAGCCCCTCAGGAGAAAGAATTAGAAAATTCTCTTGTCATGATTTTTTCCCTTCAAATAAATGTTCATTCCTCCTGGTGATTCATCCAGCCAAGGAACCGCATCAAGCCATCTCCTTCCTTTATTAAATTTAATCTGACTTATTGTCAGCCATCATTCTAGCCTGTCCAGATCTTTAGAACTTTGGCTCACTCATTCTGTCTATGAGTTATCTTTTCTAGTTTTGTGACGTCTGAATGGCCCCGAGCTCGCTTTCCGTGTTTCATCTGAGTAGGTGATGCAGGCAAGCCATGGGAAGCCTCTTGGAGCGTGCGTGCCTCCAGGCTGCAGGGGGCCTGCTCCTCAGTCCCCTCTGGGCCCCAGGATTCAGCCAATGACACACACACCCTGCCATGCCTTCCCCAGAACCCTGCGTGCGTGCGTGTCACACCCTCTGGGCTTCAGCTTTTCCTCCAGCTACTGCTGCTGTGACCTCCTCAGTGTGGACTCCCCTGGCTCTACCTGGGTGGCCCCCCACCCGTGTCTGGCCTGTCGCAAGACCTCCTTGTTGACACAGAGGCAGGGGCTGCCCTGAGGACCACATGTTTAGCCTGGGATCGTGGGCGCACCCTGCCCTGTGGGAATAGCTTTCGGCAGAGGGAGACTGAAGCCTGGAGAAGCATTTTTGCTCCGTGCCCAGGCGCAGTCTGAGTGGTATTGATCTGGTGGCACCTGGTGGCTGCTGTGCTGGCTCTGCCTCCTTCCCGCCACGTTCCCTGGGGCTCTCACTCCCAGGTCTCTCTGAACCATGCAAATTCCCGGAAATTCAGGCAAAAACAGGCTCCACTGTCATCTCCCTTCAGGGTGTCCCCAAGAATGTGCTGAAGGGAGCACCCATCTCCTAGACCCCCAGGAGGCTCTGTTCTGAGTCATCCACATAGCACCCTTTCCCTGTGCACCATGCACATCAAGGACACATGGTATGCAGGCCACCAACAGTTTTAACATTTAAATTAATTTTGCCATTAATTATATGAGGTGAAGATTTTCTCAAAAAACAGTATTGTGGTGATATTTTTCCATCTTGAACAACGAAAGTATTCCTTCTAAGTCATGATTCTTCTAGCTCATAACTGTATGTGTACAAGTGCTATTTCAACCTTCTTCTTGCTTCTGCCATTGGCTTTTTTACTTTTTAAAAATCTGTCCTTTTATTCTTTTTTTTTTTTGCTATCATTCTAAATATTTCAACAAGTCACAGAGTGTAATTGATGGACTTATATGTCATTGGTCATAAATTATTTTAAGGCATCATTGTTTTTAACAGCATTTAATTTAATTTTTAACTGTTTCACTCTGACAGTTTACTGTTTTAACCTCTCTGTGCCTCAGTTTATGCATCTGCATAATTAGCACAGTGACAGTAGTGCTTTCCTCATAAGATCATTGTTAAGATTGAGTGAATTAAAATATATAAAGCAATTAGGAAAGTACTTGGCAATTAGTGAGCTCAATAAATATGAATTGATATGATTATGAATTATTATTAAATTTATTAGTACCACTACTACCACTAGACTACTTTTCCAGAGGTGGTTTTCCTTTTAGCAAGCTCCATACAGCACACTTATAAATATGATGGGAGCGGGTACCATGTCCAGAGCAGCTAAATGAGCATAAAATTATAGCCCCAAACACAAGCTACTGACGTCAGTCTTCATTCAAAGCATATATACACAGGCTGCAACTGGTACTAACAGATTTTTGATCTGTTTTTTTGGGTCGGAGGTAATTGGAAGCGTGTTACTGGAAGGATGGGGAGTGGACGTGTTGCTGCTGTTCCTGACTGAACAGCTGGGATGATGGTGGGCCCCTGCTGTGACGAGGAAGGCCGAGTGAGGGCCGGACAGACTGCGGGGAGGAGGACGGCGCCTGGCCCAGAGACCACCAGTCAGCCACACGGGATGGTTGGGAAGGCCCTGGTCATGCGCTCCCACTGAAGGAACGGGAGAGACAGTGTCTCCCATGTCTCCAGTCCCTCGAAACGGGAGAGTGTAGGGGCCCAGTAGGGGTCTGTGCTTTCTGAGATGAATATTGGTGGAAGTGGGTATTGCGGTGCAATTTGAAAACCATCAAGTCCCTAGTTAGGCGGATGGGCTTCCCTGGTGCTCAGATGGTAAAGTATCTGCCTGTAATGCAGGCGACCTGGATTCAGCCTCTGGGTTGGGAAGATCGCGTGGAGGAGGAAATGGCAACCCACTCCAATCTTCTTGCCTGGGGGATTCTGTGGACAGAGGAGCCTGGCCAGCTGTAGTCCCTGGGGTCACAAGAGTTGAACACGACTGAGCGACTAATACTTCCACTTTCTAATTAGGCAGAAGTTCATTTTAATATTTATCAAGGCCTATTAAAGATCTCCCTAATTGAGGAAGGCTCCTTTCATTAAGAAGATGGGGGAAAATCTAATTGGTTTTTTTCTCTGAACACTCTGGTTCACTCCGAGCTCCCTCATAGTTATTAAACTGATCTTTTAAAACTTTCCAAGAGCACCTTTGCAAGTTGTTTCCCATACGTGCCTACCTGTTTTTCTATTTGAAGCACAGAGGCAGATGAACTTGATCATCTCTGAAGGTATAAGATTACACTTTTTCTAGAAATTGCTCTCAGAGCCCCGTTTAGTTAAGGCAGCCACTCTTAAGAGGGGCTCAGAAGGGCTACAACATCTAAGGGGTGGCAAAGCTCTGAGCTGTGTTCTGTACACTTGCCCTTGTGGGTGAGAGCTGGAATGCCAAGGTCATGTGGGCCCAGAGCCTGTGTCTCCCATCACAGCCCAGGCAGAGAAGTCCTCAACCATGTGAACCAGCGGAGCTGCTCCAGCACCTTATCTGTCTGTGAAATTTTTAATCTTGAAGGAAGTTTTGTCTCGTGCTTTTCCCCCTTTTTTAAATTTTACATCATATTAGCTTCTGCGGAAATGCCCTGGGAGGACTGTCTGCAGATGTGTTTTGCTGGTCAGAGCAGGGGTTTTGTTTCCTTTTGCTCTGCCTGGGATGGTTTCACAGTGGTTATGCTAAAGCCCCTTGGTGCGAGAGCCTGCCAAGTCTGTAAAGGTGTCATCATTTACTCTCTTAATATTCTCCAGCAGTGGCGCTTGTGCTGCTTGCTTGAAACAAAGGCATTGAACTCGAGCCCCGGTGAGCTCTCTGCGGGGCACCTGTAGCAGGCAGCACTTGCTAACTGCAGTTTCAGCTTCTCCTTGACTGTTCAGGTCACATGTTCGCCTTTTGCCAAATATCAACAGTTCCTATCAGATGAGACAGGTCACCTTTTGGGCTGACCAGAGGAAACTTGTTGAACTCATCAGACGAGAAAGCAAGGGAAGAGAGCACTTTGCACGATTAAAATAAATCACAAGATCTGGGTTCAAGTCCCTGAAGGCAGGAGAACAGGAGATGATCTGAAGTTGGGCAGCCCTGCTGGGAGGTGACAGATACACTTATTCTACCACACTGTTGAGCTGGGAATGTGAGGCCTGCTTAAAAAAAAAAAAAAAGACTGAGGGCAAGCTGTTTTTGGACCTGGCTAAGTAGGAGGCACCGTCATGGGAGTTGACATCCGCCACAGCAAGGAGTGGAAGGTTTGAGGCAAGAAGCCTAAGAGCCAGGACGTCTACCTAAGGCTGTTGGTCAAGCTGTGTAGGTTTCTGGTCAGACAAACCAACTACACCTTCAGTCAAGTTGTTCTGAAGAGATTGTTCAGGAGTGGCACCAACTGGCTGCCTCTGTCCGTTCCCGGATCATGCTAAAGATGAAGATTCCTGCAGGGGAAGGCAAAACAGCTGCAGTTGTGGGGATGGTAACCAGTGATGCGCATGTGTCCAGAAAATGAAAGTGTTAGTTGCTCAGTCCTGTCTGACTCTTTGCGACCCCAGAGTAGCCCACCAGGCTTCTCTGTCCATGGAATTTTCCAGGTAAGCATACTGGAGTGGGTCGCCATTTCCTTCTCCAGGAAATCTTCCCAATCAGGTATTGAACCTGAGTCTCCTGCATTGAAAGCAGATTCTTTATCATCTGGGCCACCAGGGAGGCCAAGTGTGTGTCCAGGAGGAGCCCAAATTGAAGGTGTGTGCCCTGTGAGTGAGCAGCTGCACCCAGAGTTGCATCCTCAAGGCTGGCGACAAGGTCCTCACCTTCAACCAGCTGTCTCCGGACTTCCCCAAGGACTGTGGCACTGTCCTTTCTGGTCCTCTTGAAGGCTGAGAGGTGTACAGGCATTTTGTACATGAACCCCGAAGAGCCACACCAAATACTGTGTAAGCTCTGAGGGCCAGCAGCTCAAGTTCACCAGATGCCTAGGAGCCAGCTGGGGCTACAAAACTAACCCTAGGTTCTACCTTGCTGTGAAAAAAGATTTTGGATGCTAAAAAAAAAAAAGACAGGCCAAACTTGATTTTGAGGAAACCCATGGGTTACTTGAGCTTCCCAGGTGGCACTTGTGGTAAAGAACCCTCCTGCCAATGCAAGAGATGGAGATGTAAAAGACATGGGTTCGATCCCTGAGTTGGGAAGATTCCCTGGAAAAGGGAATGGCAACCCACTCCTGTATTCTTGCCTGGAGAATCCCATGGAATTCTCCAGGAGGCTGCAGTCCATGGGGTCCCCCAGAGTCGGACACGACTGAAGGGACTTAGCACACAGGCCCAGGTTACTATTTCCCTGGAGGTGGAGATGGTCTCCAGGGAAGATGGAGCTGATAGACCTCATGCAGGCGGCCTGGCTCACCTTCAGTCCTGAATCGTCTTCACTCATGTTCTCTCTCCACCCATCCCCAAGACTGCCTCACATTTTTTGGTTTTTATTTTTGACTTTTTGATGTGAACCATTTTTAAAGTCTTTTTTGGATTTGTTACAATATTGTTTCTGTTTTATGTTTTGGTTTTCTGACCACAAGGCATGTGGGATCTTACTTCCCTGCAAGGATTGAACCCGCATCCCCTGCATTGGAAGGCAAAGTCTTAACCACTGGACCACCAGGAGAGTCCCCCCAATTGCTTTTTTTTTTAAAGAAATAAATGCTGACTTCTACTTCTAGTGTCTGGACACTTGCGTGCATTTTAGACGAAGGGAAACAGTGTGACTGGGTTTTTATACTGTCTCTACCCCAGCATAGATCTTTCTACATTTCCGGTTCCTCACTTGCAAAATGGAGGTGATGATTTCCACCCCAGTGTCAGAATTAAATATGCGTAGGAGGCATGGCACCCTGAAGGATACTGGGGCTTTGGAGGAAAAGCAGACCTGTTTGCGTCCTGCTTTTCTCTTAGCTGTGTGACTCAGGGCAAATGGTTTTACTTCTCTGGGCCTGAGTGGCTCCAGATGTATTACTGAGGGAGTGCCTTTGTTTCGGGATGGTTGTAGATGGCGTGGAGAATCTTGAGCACAGTGCATGGTGCCCCAAAAGCGCTCAGTGCGTGGTAGCTGCTCTCATTGAGGACGTTTTTATATCAGTGCATATCCTGACTCTCAAACTTACCATATTTCAAAATTCAGTATGTGTTGGCCTGGTCTTGCGCTTGTCTAGACAAGGGGAAGCTGTCAGCACTTCATCATACCCTGGCCTCTTAGAGACAGTTCAGGGCGTTGGCCCTGACGGCGGCATTGCGGAGGGCCTGGGAGCCAGAGCCACGGGGCTGGCCTTGCCGGCAGGACCCAGTGAGCCCCAGGCCCTCTGCTTCGGGGGTGGGGGTCTTGCTCGACCTTGGTGTTCCGTGGCTGCCCGTTCTCGGGGCAAGATGGTAATCCAGTGGGGTCCCAGGATCAGGAATTCCAAAGCCAAAGTCAGCTGAGTGTGTCTTGGGTGTTACTCCAGTCCTTTGCACATGTGAGAACGTAGTTATGGATGGTCCGTAGTCGTTGAGGTCCTGGGGTGTCCTGTCATGGAGACAAGAGATACGGGTGCACTGGTGACCCCTGGACTGGACCCAGGTGGGCTCTAAGAGCAGGATGGTGATCATTATTGCATAAAATAGAAAGTAGACAGAAATTTCAGGAATTGAAAGGAGCATATCTTGAGTGCAGAGACAGACACGAATATTCACTCCAGGGGTCCTACCTACTGCCTGTCCTAGGGTGAGCATCACCTTAGAACATTTCATTAAGTTCCCAGCAGATGCCCAGTGCTATGCCTGGCACCGTGTGCACATTACCCTCAATCCCTCCAAGCCCCGCAGAGTCCGTGGTTGAACTTTAGTGTTGTAGGTGGAAAAACTGAGGCTCGGGAGCTTGGCTGCATGATGGCCATGGAACTAGGGGAAGAGCTTTGTTTAAACCCAGCTTTCTCTGAGGCCACGTCCAAGCTTTCTGCACTCTTGAACTGCTATGTATTGCCTTCTCGGGGAGAAAGGAAAGGCGCTGCTTCAAAGGGTGCTTTGGAAACCATCTCTCTGCAGGGCTGATATGGGGATGGGCACTGATGGTTTTTGCCTGGGAAGAAGTAACCCTGAAGTAAACCCTCTTGCTTGAGAACCACAAAGAGAGGAAAGAGGTTGGAGAGATGCTAATATTCACTAAGTGGTAAGGCATGGGGACTACTCGCCCTAACTATCCTGGCCTTAAGCCTGAAGCAGGCTCTTGGAGGCCACAGATGTGGCTGCTGTTAGCAATTATTATTGTTTATTACTTTTTTCACTGTTTTAAATTTTTTATTTATTTTTCTTGCCTGTGCTGGGTCTTCGCTGCTGCACATGCGGCTGCTCTCACTGCGGCGCACAGGCTGGTCTCTCTGACTGCAGAGCACGGGCTCACTAGCTGGGGCACATGGACTCAGCTGCGCTGGGGCACGTGGACTCTTCCTGGACCAGGGATCGAACCCGTGCCCCCTGCCCTGGCAGCGGATTCTCAGCCACTGAGCCACCAGGGAAGTCCTGCTGTTAGCGTCTAGATGCTGGATCGTGGGGAGGTTCCAGAAAGTTCCCAAAGATAGACCACGGACGGTCAGGTTGGGGGCCATGAAGAGAGAGATTCAGGATTATAGCCATTTTCCAACTAGGTTAGGTTTGTTTTGCTTTGAAGTATTCAGACATTAAAGAATCTGCCTGTAGTGCAGGAGACCCAGGTTCGATTCCTGGGTCAGGATGATCCCCTGGAGAAGGGCATGGCAGTTCACTTCAGTTTTCTTGCCAGGAGAACCCCATGAACAGTGGAGTCTGGTGGGCTGCTATTCATAGGGTCACAAAGAGTGGGACATGACTGAATGGCTAACACTTTCACTTTCACATTCTGGTGTCTACTGGGTCGGGGCGATTGTCGATTACCTGAACGTCAGCCTTGTCGGGGGCGGGGGGTAAAGCAGATCTGAGACCTCCGAGGGCCTCCTGATTTCCTGGATGGGGAGCCGCACACCTACCCCTATGACCGACAGCCTTGTTTGGTTTTAGTGGAAGGAGCAGGAATACGAGTGGTTCTGCAGGGAGAATCTTTTGTCTGCCTCAGCCGTTTTCTTGTCTTAAAGCCAGTATTGGTAGAGGGAGTCTTTTCTTTCTTCAGCATTGTTTACTTTCCGGGGTTTATATGGGGCTATCTATCATGCCCCATGTACTGGAGCACTGCTTTATAAAGAATAAGCAAGTTTAGTTTCTTCAGCTTCTCGTAAATATTAAACGTGAGACTAATTCCATGTTCGTTTGGTTTCTCTCTGCAGAGCCAAAGACTTCTCACGTCCCCTCATCATCTTTCCCATGAGTGATTGTTGTTACAGATTCACTGTTTTCTGGAAAATGTTCTGCAAAACACATTGATTTTTGTTGCAACTCAACAAGGCCCCAGTGTGCTGGCTGATGTTAACCTAAATGCTGGGGTGATTTAAGATGCAGGAGGTGCTGGACCTGTTTGATTTGGTTCCCAGATACTGGTTTTGTCCTGATTCCTTTGGGTACCTGCTCATCCATTCTGCTGTTTGCTCTCCTCCACACTTCAGCTGAGGATCCAGGGCCTTTTCTGGACATGTGGTGGGAGTGTGTGTGAGTGGTGGGGTCCCTGGGAGTGTGGAAAGAGAGTGGTTAAGGCTAGGGTCTATTTTCTCTTCAATATAATTTACAGTAGAATGGTAATTGTTTTTTGTTTTTTTTTGTAAGTTAGCCTCTAGGCCTTTCAGCAGAAGGTACACTTTGTGGCTGCTTTACCTAGTTTTCAGAGTAAATCAGTGGCCAAACCAAGTCGTGGTCACTCACCTCAAAGACAATGATTTTTGTCTAATTATGATTTTCTCTTTGAAGATTCCCCTAACCCTCAACTTCCATATTTTGAGACTTCCCATCCCTTTCCTATGGACTTCGCAGGTGGCTCAGGGGTAAAGAATCCACCTGCCAGTGCAGGAGATGTGAGTTTGATTTCTGGATTGGGAAGATCCCTTGGAGAAGGAAATGGCAACCCACTCCATTATTCTTGCTGGGAAATCTCATGGACAGGCTATAGTCTGTCTCTGGAGGGCTATGGTTTCACAAAAAATTGAACATGGCTTAGCAACTGAGCATGCATACATACACATATCCCTTTTCTAATCTAATAGGAAGCTCATTATTTGGCAATTTCCTCTGAAACACTAGTTCTGAAAGGTGACCCCAGGTTGATCCCTACTCTTCCCATCAGCAGGGACCTTGGGACCAGCCTGTCTCCCATTACAGTCCGTCTTCATCTGAACAGCTGTGAAGGACTGGGACTGGGCAGACGGACCGCCCAGTGAGCAGGCAGCTGCTCCTATGCAGTTTGAGTAAGTGCCTGAACTTGGTATGGCACGGAGACCAGAGACAACCAGAGCCAGAGATGCCTCTAACCACTTGGTGACTTCATCTTCGAAACCAGACCTGAGAAGCCTGTCTCATTCGTCATGGGTGACTCAGCAGAAGCAGGGCACAGCGTTTTGTACTCAGAAGGCACTGGTGCTTCTTTGCCAGCAGTGCTTGATAATGGATTTGTGCTGTGGATGTGCTGTTTGCTCCTAGAGAGGATGTTGTCCTGAATAAGGATGAGGATGTATTTACTGCCATCCTTAAGGGGAAGTGGGCCTTGGTCCAGCGGCTGACGGAGCAGGAGCCGGGCTGTCTGCGCCATTGCAGCGCTGGTGATAGGGCAGCGAGTCACTGGCCTGCTCTGAGTCAGGTCTCACGGTGAAGGCAACGGAGGTCTTTCTCCAGCTCTCAGGATGGTAGGATCTGGGTGAAGCTGAGGTGTCTGTTATCTTTCTGGACCAAAGGGTGGGTTAAGCTGGGGCCTGTGAGTCTAAGGGAAGGGCTAGCGCTGAAGGGCCATAAAGTGAGGGTGAGAAGACCAGTCCCAGTGCAGAGGAGGAGCAGCAGTTGTTAGGGGGAGAGTCCTGGGCTTGAGGCCCCCACCCCGAGGAGGGCAAGAAGAGAAGGAGACAGTTTGTAGCCCCAGAGTAAGGAATCTCTGAGAGAGAAGGAGAACGCACTGATGCTGAACCAAGGGAGCCAGTGACAACGCAGCTTCTCATGGGGTGTCCCCGCCTTTGTTTCCACTGAAGTGTCGAGGCCAGACAGAGGGCCACCCACTCAGAGTCTCCGTGACAAAGAAAGCAGGTCCCAGAGCAGCTTGAAGGGTGGCCTAGGGCAAGTTCAGTTGCAGCTCCCAAGTGGTATTCCTTTGTGGTGATTAAGGTACAGGCTTGGGAGGGGAACAACCTCAGACTTGTCTTGGAAGAAAGCCTTTGAAGGAATAAGTGAGAACTGCTTCTGAATATTTATGGAGAATGTTGTTTATCAGTGGATATTCCAGGCGCAGGCGAAATGTCTTCTAGCAGCTGCCTCCCCCGCCAGGCGGAGGGGGGCTCCTTTGTCCCATCTGCTGTCCCGTGGTTGGAGGGACAGCCATCACTCCCCAGATCTGCTCCTCTGGGTTTGCCTAGTGATCGTGCTTCCGTGATGCCCGTATCTCCTGGTTGTTATTCAGTCGCGAAGTCGTGTCTGACTCTCTGCGACCCCTTGGGCTACAGCATATATGCTCCTCTGTCCTTCACCCCCGCCTGGAGTTTTCTCAGATTCATGTCCGTGGAGTCAGTGATGCCGTCTAACCGTCTCATTCTCTGTCACCCTCTTCTCCTTTTGCCCGTCTCCTGGCCACTCCTAAATGACTGGCTTAACCCAGTCAGGTATGAATCATGTATATGATCATATAAAATAGAAATTCTGTAACATAGGAGAAATCCTTTGAAAATATTAAACACCCCTTAATATGAAATGTAACACTATTTTTATCATCTACTCAAAATTACCTGGGCAATTACTTATTTCATCTCCATCCACAGTTCTTCCATAATTCCAGTTTCTTCACCCCAGTGGATGGCACCGTCTTGTACCTCTGAGATTTCAAGTTACAAACTCAAGAGCAATTTTGATTCTTTATTTATTTGAAGGGGCTGTATGTAACCCCCATTCCTTTACCCCAGCTTCTGGTGGGTGACCCAAGGACACTGGAGTCAGATGGCCAGGTTTAAAATCTGCTTTTTCTTTTACTAGCTGTGCAACTTTGGGGACGTTTTTTCTGTCTTTCCATGTCTCTCTTTGTCTTTTGTAAAATTAAAATAATAATAATGGTATCTATCTCCTAAAAATTTTGCAAAGATTTAAGAGGCAGAAAATATCTGGTTTATGAGTGTTCAAAATACATTATAAATATGCTATTATAAATATGAGATTCATAGAATTCCACTAGAACTAACTATTTCTGGGGTTGGATAAACATGATGGGCTGGACACTGAGACAGACCTGGGTTTTAACACTGACTTTAAAAAATTCCTCCCCCCTTTTGCTTGGTAACCATAACTTTATTTTCTATGTCTAGTTCATTTTTTAAATAAGTTCATTTGTATCACTTTTTATTTTATTTTTTTTTAATTTTTATTTTTACTTTATTTTGCTTTACAATATGAATCAGCCACGGGTGTGCATGAGTTCCCAATCCTGAACCCCCTCCCACCTCCCACTCCTATCATCTCTCTGGATAGATTCCACATATAAGTGATATCTTGTGATATTTCTCTTTCTCTGCCTGACTGACTTTTCTAAGTATGCTCATTTCTGGGTCCATCCATGTTGCTGCCAGTGGCATGATTTCATTATTTTTTATGGCTGAGTAATGTTCCATTAATACTGAATTCTTCAGTTAGGTCTGTGACCAGGGACAAGTCACTTAGCTTTTCTGAGTTTCTTTTGTACTCATCTGCAAAATGAGTACTCTCCAATGAATCAAAAGAATGTCTGGAGGTTGTAAAGACCTCACCAGACCTACTCCCATAATTTACATTTTAAGATAACAGGATTAGCAGAAGGTTTAATCCAGAGACTGTCTTCAGGCAGGATATATTATTGTTATATAATCCTAAGGAATGTAGAGTGAAAAAAAGTTTGTCCTTTATTCCTCCTTGAGAATTCCAGACCCCTCTCTCCTTGGGGACCCCTAGACTTCTTATCAACCTGCCTGGGAAATGAGTCTCTCAACAGCACTGGGTTTCACTCTGATTAGCAGCCCCTTTATCTTCTGGGGACCCATAATCCCTATGATGTGCCTTCTGAGTTGGTGTCTAAGGACTCTGTATAGTTACCATTTATTATTGGTCAACCCTTTCCCTGGTGGCTCAGATGGTAAAGTGTCTGCCTACAGTGTAGGAGACCCAGGTTCAAAACCTGGGTTTGGAAGATCTCCTGGAGAAGGAAATGGCAACCCACTCCAGTATTCCTGCCTGGAGAATCCCTTGGATGGAGAAGCCTGATAGGCTACAGTCCATGGGGTCGCAAAGAGTCGGACATGGCTGAGCGACTTCACTTTCTTTCTTTTCTTTCTTTCTTGGGTTGGGGGAGAGAGAACAGGGCAACTGATTATTTGTCTCTCATTGTCCAGTGAACAAAGACTTGAAGTAGAGATGATATCTTTCCTTTGTAAATTTAAAGACTGCTTCTGATCATTTGTCAGTGTGAAGTCTCCTTAGAGTTCTGAGATGAAAAGAATTTAAGACTGTATCTGTGCCTGGCCTGGAAGAGGCTGTGGTCAGTTGGAGGCACTTGCCATGTGAGGTTAGACACTTGGCGGGGTCGGGGGTGGGGGAGGCACCCTCAGGAACTGTGTTTTCCATCCCATGTGTAGAGCCTGGTCTTTTTTTCCAGTGGTGGGTGTTAGCATGCTTTTGACTCTCAGTCTTCCTGGGTGAATTTCTCTGCCCATGCTTTCATCAGATTATCCCTTTTAAGTGTAATTAAGCCATATTACTAGGCTTCCCTGGTAGTCAGATGGTAAAGAGTCTGCCTGCAATGCAGGAGACCCAGGTTTGATACCTGGGTTGGGAAGATCCCCTGAAGAAGAGAATGGCAACCCACTTCAGTATTCTTGCCTGGAGAATCCGATGGACAGAGGAGCCTGGTGGGCTATATCCGTGGAGTTGTAAAGAGTTGGACATGACTGAGCGACTTTCACTTTGGTGGGGTCAAGACTGCATAGGTGTGTCCTGTAAACATTTGGGGGCCTAAGAGGGAGGCAGGCCTGGAGCTCTTGTGGGCTACAGTCCATGGGGTCACAAAGAGTCAGACATGACTGAGCAATTAACGTTTTCACTTTCACTTTCTTTCAAGCCATATTACTAGAATTATTCCTGAGGTCACCTTGATCGCTCCATCTGCAACTTCATCTCCAAGAAACCTTCCATCAAATAACTGAAGAGTTTGTTAGGAGAGTTGGGTCACTTTATGAACATTTGTTTATTGGCTTCCCATTAAATCTGAACTCAAGTTTTGTGAGTGCATCACACTACGGATTATTTGTTTGTCTACCGATTGTTTGGCATCTTACCTGAGGAGCACTGTTTTTCTGCCATCCTTGTCTGCCTTAGATTGTGTAAGCTCTCAGAAGACAAATGCATGTCTTTTTAGATTGCATTGTACAGTGTTATGCACAAATGAGCAATTAATTTTCAAAACACTGACAGTGGGAGAAAGCACTAGGGAACTGATAATATCTTACATGATTAAAATCATGTTTTTAATGTATTGGTTATCCCCATTATTTTTTGCTGATAAAAACTGTCAGAAAAAATGAGATAATGTTCAAAGAATATTGAGTTTCTTTGAACTAAATCATTGGGTAAATCAAAACTATCATCAAAAAAATCAGTCAGGTATTTCTGTGTACATTCATGAGTTGTTACTGTTGGATGCATCTACCAGGCTCTTTAAATTGTCCTTACGAGTCTGAGAGACTGAAGCATAACCATGGTGGCAATGGGAGAGGGAAGGACCCATACTTAAATCTGAGTCAGGGGTTGGCAAACTCTTTCTGTAAAAGGCCATGCAGTAAAAATGTCTTCAATACTGTGAGCCGTATAGTCTCTGTCACAACTGTCACAACTACTCAGCTCAGCCGTTGCAGCAAGGAAGAAGCCATAGATAACACGAAAGTAAATAGTCATGGTGGAGTTTCAATAAAACTTTACTTATAAAAACAAAAGTGAGTCAGATTGGGCCTATGGCCTGTGTTTTGCTAACATGGATCTAAGAGATAAAACTAAATTCCAGTGATGCACTACTCATGAACTGAATCAGGAATATGTTACTAGATTCAAGCCATGGCAAGGGAGACACAATTTCAAAGTCAAGAATGTGAAAATAGTTTTGTGGTGTTTTTTTTGGATTGAAATATAGTCAAAGTTATGGTTTTTCCTGTAGTCAAGTACGGATGTGTGAGCTGAGTGCCAAAAAACTGATGCCTTCAAAATGTGCTGGAGAAGACTCTTGAGGTCCCTTGGACAGCAAGATCAAACCAGTCAATCCTTTAGGAAAATCCTTTAGGAAATGAACCCTAAATATTCATTGGAAGGACTGATGCTGAAGCTGAAGGTCCAATATTTTGGCCACCTGATGAGAAGAACCAACTCATTGGAAAAGACTCTGATGCTGGGAAAGATTGAAGGCAGGAGGAGAAGGGGACGACAGAGGATGAGATGGTTGGATGGCATCAGCGACTCAATGGACATGAGTTTGAGCAAACTGTGAGAGATGGTGAAACAGGGAAGCCTGGCGTGCTGCAGTCCACGGGGTCACAAAGAGCGGACACAACTGAGTGACTGAACAACAGCAATGGTTGATTTACAGTGTTGTGTTAATTTCTACTGTATAGCAGAGTGATTCACTAATGTATATGCTGTGCTGTGCTTAGTTGCCCAGTCGTGTCTTACTCTTTCCGACCCCATGGACTGTAGTCTGCCAGGCTCCTCTGTCCCTGGGGATTCTCCAGCAAGAATACGGGAGTGGATTGCCATGCCCTACTCCAGGGGATCTTCCCAGCCCAGGGATTGAACCCAGGTCTCTCACATTGCAGGCAGATTCTTTACTGTCTGAGCCACCAGGGAAGCCTCTCTCTCTCTGTCTATATATGCTGCTGCTGCTAAGTCGCTTCAGTCATGTCCGACTCCCAGCGACCCCATGGACTGCAGCCCACCAGGCTCCTCCGGCCATGGGATTCTCCAGGCAAGAGTACTGGAGTGGGGTGCCACTGCCTTCTCCCTGTCTATATATAGATGGATACAAATGAATCTACCTACGAAATAGAAATAGAACATGAACACAGATATCAGATTTATGGCTGCCAAATTGGGGCTGAGGGGATGGGTAGATTAGGAGTTTGGGATTACCTGATGCAAACTATTATATATAGGATGGATAAACAACAAGATCCTACTGTATATAACACAGACAACTATATTCAGTATCCTGTAATAAACCATAATGGAAAAGAATATAAAAAAAATATGTGTATATAAACTCTTAATCTATCCCTCCCTAGATCCCCAACTTGGCAGCCACAAATCTGATCTTTGGGTTCATGAATCCATTTCTGTTTCATAGGTAGGTTCATTTGTATGAATTTTTAGATTTCCACATGTAAGTTAGATCATATGATGTTTGTCTTTCATTTAATATGATCATCTCCAGGCCCGTCCATGTTTCTCCAAATGACATTATTTCATTCTTTTTCATAGCTGGGGAGTATTCCATTATGTATATGTACCACAACTTCTTTGACAGATGTGGAAATGGTTTTCACGGTTTACACTCACTCCATTTTTTTCCTTACTTAATTACTCCTGAGTGTGGTGCATAGGAGTGTTCAATGAAGAGAGGGTTCCTGATTTGGAGGGTTTAAGGTACTTTGATTTTTTTAAAAAGTTAATTTAGTTTTTTCAATTGGAGGCTGATTATTTTACAGTGTTGTAGTGGTTTTTGCCATACATTGACATGAATGAGCCATAGGTGTATATCTGTCCCCCATCCTGAACCCCCCTCCAACCTCCCTCCCTATTCCATCCTCTCAGGGTCATCCCAGTACACCGGCCCTGAGCACCTGTCTTATGCGTCCAACCTGGACTGGCAGTCTATTTCACATATGGTCATATACATGTTCCAAAGCTATTCTCTCCAGTCATCCCACCCTCGCCTTCTCCCACAGAGTTCAGCAGTCTGTTCTTATATCTGTGTCTCTTTTGCTGTCTCACGTATAGGGTCATCATTCCCATCTGTCTAAATTCCATATATATGCGTTAATATATTGTGCTGGTGTTTTTCTTTTTGACTTATTTAACTCTGTATAATAGGCTTCAGTTTCATCCACCTCATTAGAACTGATTGAAATGCATTATTTTTAATAGCTGAGTAATATTCCATTGTGTATATGTACCACAGCTTTCTTATCCATTCATTTGCTGATGGACATCTAGGTTGCTTCCATGTCCTGGCTATTATAAATACTGCTGTGATAAACATTGGGGTACACGTGCCTCTTTCAATTCTGGTTTCCTTGGTGTGTGTGCCCAGCAGTGGGATTGCTGGGTCGTATGGCAGTTCTGTTTCCAGTTTTTTAAGGAATCTCCACACTGTTCTCCATAGTCATTGTACTAGTTTGCATTCCCACCAACGGTGTAAGGGGGTTCCCTTTTCTCCACACCCTCTCCAGCATTTATTGTTTATAGATTTTTGGATAGCAGCCATTCTGACTGGCATGAGATGGTACCCCATTGTGGTTTTGATTTGCGTTTCTCTGATAATGAGTGATGTTGAGCATCTTTTCATGTGTTTGTTAGCCATCTGTATGTCTTCTTTGGAGAAATGTCTTGTTTAGTTCTTTGGCCAATTTTTTGATTGGGTCGTTTATTTTTTCTGGAATTGAGCTGCATGAGCTGCTTGTATATTTTTGAGATTAATTCTTTGTCATTTGCTTCATTTGCTATTCGGAGAAGGCAATGGCAACCCACTCCAGTACTCTTGCCTGGAAAGTCCCATGGACGGATGAGCCTGGTGGGCTGCAGTCCATGGGGTCACGAAGAGTCGGACACGACTGAGCGACTTCACTTTCATTTGCTATTACTTTCTCCCATTCTGAAGGCTGTCTTTTCATCTTGCTTATAGTTTTCTTCGTTGTGCAAACGTTTTAAGTTTAATTAGGTCCCATTTGTTTATTTTTGCTTTTATTTCCATTTCTCTGGGAGGTAGGTCATAGAGGATCCTGCTGTGATTTATGTCAGAGAGTGTTTTGCTTATGTTCTCCTCTAGGAGTTTTAAGTTTCTGGTCTTACATTTAGATCTTTAATCCATTTAGAATTTATTTTTGTGTATGGTGTTAGAAAGTGTTCTGGTTTCATTCTTTTACAGGTGGTTGTCCTTGGAAGAAAAATTATGACCAACCTAGATAGTATATTGAAAAGCCAGAGACATTACTTTGCCAACAAAGGTCCATCTAGTCAAGGCTGTGGTTTTTCCAGTGGTCATGTATGAATGTGAGAGTTGGACTGTGAAGAAAGCTGAGCGCCAAAGAATTGATGCTTTTGAACTGTGGTGTTGGAGAAGATTTTTGAGAGTCCCTTGGACTGCAAGGAGATCCAACCAGTCCATTCTGAAGGAGATCAGCCCTGGGTGTTCTTTGGAAGGAATGATGCTAAAGCTGAAGCTCCAGTACTTTGGCCACATCATGCAAAGAGTTGAGTCATTGGAAAAGACTCTGATGCTGGGAGGGATTGGGGGCAGGAGGAGAAGGGGACGACAGAGGATGCGATGGCTGGATGGAATCACAGCCAATCAATGGACATGAGTCTGAGTGAGCTCCAGAAGTTGGTGATGGACAGGGAGGCCTGGCGTGCTGTGATTCATGGGGTCGCAAAGAGTCAGACATGACTGAGCAACTGAACTGAACTGAACTGACCAGTTTTCTCAGCACCACTTGTTAAAGAGATTGTCTTTTCCATTGTATATTCTTGCCTCCTTTGTCAAAGATAAGGTGTCCACAGGTGCGTTGATTTATCTCTAGTCTTTCTATTTTGTTCCATTGATCTGTATTTCTTTCTTTGAAGGCACTTTGATTTTTAAGATCCTGGCCACTAAGTGTTCTCAGGATGGGCTCTTCTCTTACTAACTCTCAGATTGGAAAGTCCACTGAATGTTTCAGCACCTGTCTTCATATCTCTTTCCTATACGAACTAGACTGTTGCTTTTTCCCTACTGATTTACCTGGAGTGTTGTAATGGAATTTTAATTTCCTTGTTCTACTTTTTCTCTCAAGCTGAGCATGGAAATTGGTTGATGTTTTGTCCTGGGCAAGTGTGTGTGTGTGTGTGAGAGAGAGATATACAGAGAGAGAGACTATCCAAACACTGTTGGATAACTGAATGATTCTTAAGGTTTGCTTCACATCTGACCAGCTGCACTCTTAAAAATCCTACTGTCTCAGCAGCATCACAGATTAACCAAACCTGAATCTTTTGGAGGTGGGATCCAGGCATTCGTATTTTTTTTAAACTACCCAGGTCAGTTGTTTTGTATTGTTGCTAAAACAGATTACCACAAATTTATTGGCTTAAAATTAAAAAAAAATTAATATTATACTTTTGTTGATTAAAAGTCTGCCACAGGTGTCACTGGGCTGAAATCAAGAGGTCAGTGAGCAGGGCTGTGTTCCTTTCTGGAGTCTCTGGTGAAAAAGGTGCCTCCTGCCTTTTCCAGCCCCTGGAGCCGCCCACAATCCCTGGGTTATTGCCCCCTCCTTTCTTTTCTAAGCAGCATCTGTGAGCCCCGTCCTCCTTACACTGTATTGCTGCAGCCTCCTTCTGTGGCTCGTCTCTCTCTGGCTCTCCAACGCGTCTTCCCTTTTAAGGACCCCTGTGATTACACTGGGTGCATCCTGATAGTTCAAGATCAATTCCCTATTTTAGTTAGTTTAGTTCAGTTCAGTCCAGTCGCTCAGTCGTGTCTGACTCTTTGCAACCCCATGAACTGCAGCACGCCAGGCCTCCCTGTCCATCACCCGTTCCCGGAGTTCACTCAGACTCACGTCCATCAAGTTGGTGATTCCTTCCAGCCATCTCATCCTCTGTCGTCCCCTTCTCCTCCTGCCCCCAGTCCCTCCCAGCATGAGTCTTTTGCAATGAATCAACTCTATGCATGAGGTGGCCAAAGTACTGGAGTTTCAGCTTCAGCATCATTACTTCCAAAGAACACCCAGGACTGATCTCCTTTAGAATGAACTGGTTGGATCTCCTTGCAGTCCAAGGGACTCTCAAAAGTCTTCTCCAATACTACAGTTCAAAAGCATCAATTCTTCGGCGCTAAGCTTTCTTCACAGTCCAACTCTCGCATTCATACATGACTACAGAAAAAACCATAGCCTTGACTAGATGGACCTTAGTCAGCAAAGTAATGTCTCTGCTTTTCAATATGCTATCTAGGTTGGTCATAACTTTCCTTCCAAGGAGTAAGCGTCTTTTAATTTCATGGCTGCAGTCACCATCTGCAAGGATTTTGGAGCCCCCCAAAATAAAGTGTGACACTGTTTCCACTGTTTCCCCATCTATTTGCCATGAAGTGATGGGACCAGATGCCATGATCTTCGTTTTCTGAATGTTGAGCTTTAAGCCAACTTTTTCACTCTCCTCTTTCACTTTCATCAAGAGGCTTTTTAGTTCCTCTTCACTTTCTGCCATAAGGGTGGTGTCATCTGCATATCTGAGGTTCTTGATATTTCTCCCGGCAGTCTTCATTCCAGCTTGTGTTTCCTCCAGTCCAGCGTTTCTCATGATGTACCCTGCATATAAGTTAAATAAGCAGGGTGACAATATACAGCCTTGACGTACTCCTTTTCCTATTTGGAACCAGTCTATTGTTTCATGTCCAGTTCTAACTGTTGCTTCCTGACCTGGATATAGGTTTCTCAAGAGGCAGGTTAGGTGGTCTGGTATTCCCATCTCTTTCAGAATTTTCCACAGTTTATTGTGATCCACCCAGTCAAAGGTTTTGGCATAGTCATTAAAGCAGAAATAGATGTTTTTCTGGAACTCTCTTGCTTTTTCCATGATCCAGCAGATGTTGGCAATTTGATTTCTGGTTCCTCTGCCTTTTCTAAAACCAGCTTGAACATCTGGAAGTTCACAGTTCACGTATTGCTGAAGCCTGGCTTGGAGAATTTTGAGCATTACTTTACTATCATGTGAGATGAGTGCAAATGTGCGGTAGTTTGAGCATTCTTTGGCATTCCGTATTTTAAGGTCAGCTCATTAGCAAACTTAATTCCATCTCTACCTTGATTCTTCTGTGTAATGTAACCTTATTGATAGGTTTTGGGAATTTTGATGTGAATGGCTTTGACCCAGTTCCTAAATGGACCAGAATGTGAATACTTGCTGGCTGGAACAGATCAGGCCCTCATGACTCACTGATTCACTCATTCATTCCTTGTTTCATGTGTTTATACTGTGTGTCAGGTGTAAATGCTTGGGGTGCAATGGGAAACAGGATATCGAAGATCTAATGAGAGGAAGAAGATATTTAAATTAAGAAAGTGCAAGTGTTTTGGGTCTTCATAGGAAGGATCCTTTCCCAAGTGTTAAGACCAGGTAAAGATTCCTGAATGAAGCAATGTTGGAATTAAGTAGGTATAGAATGCTCCCTGGTTCAAAATTGGGAAAGGAGTGCGACAAAGCTGTATATTGTCATTCTGTTTATTTAACTTATATGCAGACTACATCATATAAAATGCTGGGCTGGATGAATCACAGGCTGGAAGCAAGATTGCTAGGAAAAATACCAAGAATCTCAGATGTGGATGATACTACTCTAATTTCAGAAAGTGAAGAGGAACTAAAGAGCCTGTTGATGAAAATGAAAAAGGAAAGTGAAAAAGCTGGCTTAAAACTCAATATTCAAAAGACTAAGATTATGGCATCCAGTCCTATCACCGCATGGCAAACAGGAGGGGAAAATGTAGAAGTAGTGACAGATTTTATTTCCTTGGGCTCTAAAATCACTGCAGATGGTGACTGCACCCATGAAATTAAAAGACGCTTGCTCCTTGGAAGGAAAGCTGTGACAAACCTAGATAGCATGTCAAAAAGCAAAGACATCACTTTGCTGACAAAAGTCTGTATAGTCAAAACTAAGGTTTTTTCATAGTCATGTATGGATGTAAGATTTAGACCATAAAGAAGACTAGTGCCGAAGAACTGATGCTTTTGAACTGTGGTGTTGAAGACTCTTGAGAGTCCCTTGGAGTGCAATGAGATCAAACCAGTCAATCCTAGAGGAAATCAGTCCTGAATATTAATTGGAAGGACAGGTGCTGAAGCTGAAACTCCAATACTTTGGCCACCAGATGCAAAGAGCTGGCTCATTGGAAAAGACCCTGATGCTGGGAAAGATTGAGGGCAGGAGGAGAAGAGGGCAGCAGAGGATGAGATAGATAGCATCACTGGCTCAATAGACATGAATTTGAGGAGAGTCTGGGAGACAGTGAAAGACAGAGAAGCCTGGCGTGCTGTAGTCCATGGGTTCACAGAGAGTCAGACATGACTTAGTGACTCAACAACAGCAACAATGACCACTTCTCCCACTGTTCAGCAGGTGTGCTCTCTACACTATTCATATTAATGTGGTTTTACTGCTCTGAGAAAAGACGTTGATTCATGAAGGATTCCAGAAGACTGTGGACTCTTTTATTTCATATTCATCAATTTATCGATTATTGTCTCAGTACTGAGGTAATGAGAGATGATGACATTGCTGTTTAATCACCTACTAGGGACCAAGTGCAACCCAAATGTAAGCACCTCAAATGGATCTTAGTTTGCTTATTACCAGGAAACTTGCATCATTTCTCCGTTTCAGTCTGAGCTGAAACTGCGTTGTTATTGATGGACTGTGTAGCAATTCCGGTGTGATAGACGCCAGCAAACACACATGGAGTAAACGGTCTTGCTAGGGTCTTCAAATAGTGATCAATGTCTATTTTGTTTGCTCAGCCCTCCCTCTGGCCTGTGGCTGGGCCTTCGTCATGAGCAAGCTGGGATGATTAATGATCTCTTGGAGGTATTAATGCCTCACATTTTGGTGCTCTAATTATAGAAGCAGATTGGAGCCAAGCTCTAGAGTGAGCTTGAGATTGAAGGATATTTACAAAGCAGGCAATTGGTCCAACACTTCCACTTCTTTCCATTTCACCATAAATCAGTTGTGAATGATTTTTCTACTGTTATTTTTCATAGGTTTTGAACTTGGCTAATGAGCATCCCTGTCTTCGTGAAGCTGTGATTTTCCTGGCTCTTGCTGGAAAGAAGATGAAGATTTATGAAGGGGCTTGGTGGGAAATAGATTGCATTTCTTCTTCCCCTCTGCTTGTTTTTCCCTCCTCTCCTGTCCTCCAGCCCCGATAAGTCTCAGCTTTCATGGCTGGCATAGAGTACGGGGGAAACAGGAGAGCGCCGATGTGTCTTGACCTAGTTTGCAGTGACTGTATGATGACAAATAGGCAGCTGAGACTGGATGAAGTAGTGCTGGATTCCACGCTGAGGGGCGTGTACGAGGGAGCAGAGAGTGCATTAGCTTGGGTGGCCCTGATTCTTATTTGCCGAATATGTTGACTTCGGATCTTTAGAAAAATGTGGGGCAGTCCAAGGTATTGCTCCCACCAAAGGAGCTACCTTGAGGACTGCGAGCAAAGGCCTTAGGAACCCGGATAAAGGGAGGCCCCCAGGGTGGAGGTCACCCCACTACAGGCCACACCCCACACCTGTGCCTGTTAGAAACCTGGCTTTCAAGTCTTGGAAAATCACAGAGTTTTTTGCATTGATATAATTTTTGTTTTTTTTAAGAATTTCACTATCTGGGAAGCAGAATGGCAGCAAAGAGCTTGTCAAATAGACGCTTGACAGACACTCAGATGGAACAGATGCTCACCTTTACCTTTACACCGGAGCAAATAGAAAGATCCACCCACCAGGGCTTTTGAGATGCTCAGTTTTTCTGTCACTGCAAGGTTGTTTGAAGCTGTAGGTATCAGAGCAATGTCTTACACTGATAATCTATTTAAACTAAGAGGGTCATTTATGAACAGATTTGTATTCCAGGTCTATAAATGTTCCAAAAGAATGTTCTCTTCCTTCAGCCCTTCCTGCTTGTCTACTTGTCTGCCTTCCTTCCTAAAATATCAAACCACTCAGCTGGTCCTGGGAGGCAGAAAAGGAAGGTGGTTTTGAGAATAGATGACTCGGTTCTTACCCTCAAAGACCTTACACTCTAAGTTTACATTGTTGTTCAGACAGCAGAGTGTACTCTAAGGAAAAAAAAAAGGTTTATTGAGGGTGTTAGGTAGCTGACAAGGTCTTAGGAAAGCCCTGGGAACCCCATTCGGATGCCCCATAGCCAAGTGTGAGAGCTGGAAGGGGTGGGAACCCATCCATAGCCTTGCTCATGACATCAGCCAAGACCTCTGCCATCATTGCCACAGGAGAGAACCCCGACGCCAAGCTGGGAATGCCCATCTCCTCAAGAGCGTCAGCAGTCTTGTGTTGCTTTCTTCATTCCAAAGGTCTGCAGAGTGCATATTCTTGGTGAAGTCTACACCACAGTGGCCATCTAGCCTGCAAAGTCATCTGGGAAATGTAGTTTTTGGTTTTACGGTTTCTGCCAGGTAGGAAGTTAGACTAGAAAGGCTGACATGTATGTGGAGAAAATGAAACCAAGGTGCAGTAAGCCCCCTACACATGAGCGAGTTCTGTTCTGAGGGCACATGCGTAAGTCCGATTTATTCATAAGTCCAACAAAGTTAGCTTTGGTATCGAGCTAGCACAGTTGGCTGTAGGGTACTGTACTGTGATAAGTTTGTAACACTTTTTGCAAAAAAATACATAAAAAACAAACATAAAAAGGAAGCATTTTAATCTTACAGTACAGTGAGTACTGAAAAGTACAGTAGTACCAGCTACCTCACCATTGTGTTTACACTTGCTTCCAAACATCCTGGCCTAGAAATACAGACCCTGTCCTACTGTTCTCTGTACAGCAAAGTGCACAGAAGCACAGCCACCTGGAGAGGATGCACACGTGTGACAGTGTACACCAGACACATGAACTTACTTACAGGACTGGACAGGCGAGCACGTGTTTGCATCTTTGAAAGTTCACAACTTGAAGGTTCAAATGTAGAAGATGTATTGTCTCCAATAGGTGAAGGCGTCTGTCTAGGAAGGAGAAGGGGCATTTAGGGAACATTGGCTTAGGGTTGTACTTAGAGAGGCTTGAAGTGCTTCATGGTTATGTTAGTCAGTATAGGAGAGGGATATGATGCAAAAATAGCTTCAAAATCTCAGTGCTTCTCTCTCTCTCTCTCTCTCTCTCTCACACACACACACCCACCCCACATCCAACGTCTGCTCCATGAATTATTAATAATAACTAATTGTTAATAATAATTACTTATTATTATTAACAATTATTCAGAATTTCAGAACATTAACAGCAGGACATTAAGCCCAGCACACAGTTTGAGGTTTTCTGTGATAGCCTTGGTGTGCCAGTGAAGCTGGCCCTGGGGACAGAGGGTCCATGGGTCTCTCTAAGAAGCTTTCTTCTCCTGGGTAACCCAGTGATTCAAGCAGCCTTAGTCTGTGGCTCTGCCATCTCTATAAACTTCCTCCATATTTACCAAGACTGGGCAACAAGGCTAGGGGGCCACGCTGGGGCTTTGAGGTGACATGTCTCCCGTCTGCTCATGTTTTGTTGGTGAGAACTGGTCACCTTGATCGGCTACGGGGAGTCTGGAGGGAAGGCTTCTCAGTGCCCAGGAAGTCAGGGAGGCAGACACATCACAGTATGTACCCAGTCACTCAGAGAGAAGGGAAAGGCAAACACAGTAAGTATGGTCTTTGAAAACACGATTGATTTGTATTTTAATTTTATTTAATTTTATTTTTTTTAATTTTTAATTTTTATTTAATTGTATTTTTTTTACTTTACAATACTGTATTGGTTTTGCCCTACATTGAGATGAATCCATCACAGGTGTACATGAGTTCCCAACCCTGAAACCCCCTCCTACCACCCTCCCCATATCATCTCTCTGGGTCATCCCAGTGCACCAGCCCCAAGCATCCTGTATCCTGTATTGAACCTAGACTAGCGATTCATTTCTTACATGATAGTATACACGTTTCAATGCCATTCTCTCAAATCATCCCACCCTCTCCCTCCCCCACAGAGTCCAAAAGTCTGTTCTTTATATCTGTGTCTCTTTTGCTGTCTCGCATACAGGGTTATCATTACCATCTTTCTAAATTCCATATATATGTGTTAGTATACTGTATTGGTGTTTTTCTTTCTGGCTTACTTCACTCTGTATAATCAGCTCTAGTTTCATCCACCTCATTAGAACTGATTCAAATGTATTCTGATAGCTGAGTAATACTCCATTGTGTATGTGTACCACAGCTTTCTTATCCATTCATCTGCTGATGGACATCTAGGTTGCTTCCATGTCCTGGCTATTATAAACAGTGCTGCGATGAACATTGGGGTACATGTGTCTCTTTCAATTCTGGTTTCCTCGGTGTGTATGCCCAGCAGTGGGATTGCTGGGTCATAAGGCAGTTCTATTTGCAGTTTTTTTAGGAATCTCCACACTGTTCTCCATAGTGGCTGTACTAGTTTGCATTCCCACCAACAGTGTAATAGTGTTCCCTTTTCTCCACACCCTCTCCAGCATTTATTGCTTGTGGACTTTTGGATCGTGGCCATTCTGACTGGCATGAAATGGTACCCCATTGTGGTTTTGATTTGCATTTTTCTGATAATGAGTGATGTTGAGCATCTTTTCATGTGTTTGTTAGCCATCTGTATGTCTTCTTTGGAGAAATGTCTATTTAGTTCTTTGGCCCATTTTTTGATTGGGTCGTTTATTTTTCTGGAATTGAGCTGCATAAGTTGCTTGTATATTTTTTAGATTAGTTGTTTGTCAGTTGCTTCATTTGCTATTATTTTCTCCGATTCCGAAGGGTGTCTTTTCATCTTGCTTATAGTTTCCTTTGTTGTGCAGAAGCTTTTAATTTTAATTAGATCCCATTTGTTTATTTTTGCTTTTGTTTCCAGTATTCTAGGAGGTGGATCATAGAGGATCCTGCTGAGATTTTATGAGAGTGTTTTGCCTATGTTCTCCTCTAGGAGTTTTATAGTTTCTGGTCTTACATTTAGATCTTTAATCCATTTTGAGTTTATTTTTGTGAATGGTGTTAGAAAGTGTTCTAGTTTCATTCTTTTACAAGTGGTTGACCAGTTTTCCCAGCACCACTTGTTAAAGAGATTGTCTTTTCTCCATTGTATATTCTTGCCTCCTTTGTTGAAGATAAGGTATCCATAGCTGTGTGGATTTATCTCTGGGCTTTCTATTTTGTTCCATTGATCTATTTTTCTGTCTTTGTGCCAGTACCATACTGTCTTGATGACTGTGGCTTTGTAGTAGAGCCTGAAGTCAGGCAGGTTGATTCTTCCAGTTCCATTCTTCTTTCTCAAGATTGCTTTGGCTATTCTAGGTTTTTTTGTATTTCCATACAAATCTTGAAATTATTTGTTCTAGCCCTGTGAAGAAATACTGCTGGTAGCTTGATAGGGATTGCATTGAATCTATAGATTGCTTTGGGTAGTATTCTCATTTTCACTATATTGATTCTTCCGATCCATGAACATGGTATATTTCTCCATCTATTAGTGTCCTCTTTGATTTCTTTCATCAGTGTTTTATAGTTTTCTATATATAGGTCTTTAGTTTCTTTAGGTAGATATATTCCTAAGTATTTTATTCTTTTTGTTGCAATGGTGAATGGAATTATTTCCTTAATTTCTTTTTCTACTTTCTCATTATTAGTATATACTCTTCCAGAAAATTGCAGAGAAAGATAAACTACCAAACTCATTCTATGAGGCCACCATCACCCTAATACCAAAACCTGAGAAAGATGCCACAAAAAAAGAAAACTACAGGCCAATATCACTGATGAACATAGATGCAAGAATCCTTAACAAAATTCTAACAATCAGAATCCAACAACACATTAAAAGATCATACACCATGACCAAGTGGGCTTTATCCCAGGGATGCAAGGATTCTTCAATATCCACATATCAATCAGTATAATTCACTACATTAACAAATTGAAACATAAAAGCCATATGGTTATCTCAATAGATTCAGAGAAAGCCTTTGACAAAATTCAACATCCATTTATGATAAAAACTCTCCAGAAAGCAGGAATTGAAGGAACATACCTCAACATAATAAAAGCTATATGTGACAAAGCCACAGCAAACATTAGCCTCAATAGTGAAAAATTGAAAGCTTTTCCCCTAAAGTCAGGAACAAGACAAGGGTGCCCACTTTTACCACTGCTATTCAACATAGTTCTGGAAGTTTTGGCCACAGCAATCAGAGCAGAAAAAGAAATAAAAGGAATCTAAACTGGAAAAGAAGAAGTAAAACTCTCACTGTTTGCAGATGACATGATCCTCTACGTAGAAAACCCTGAAGACTCCATCAGAAAATTACTAGAGCTGATCAATATATTTTAATTTTAATCAATCTAACATGTGGCTTAAAAATTCAAGAGGTGTGTTTGCTTTTCACCAATCCATTCACTTTGAACGAAGCAATCTCAAAAGAAACACTATCTTGCTAAATCTAAGTGCTACTAGAATAAATAGTAGTAACTAGTGAAAATTTGAGGGGGTTTGAGTCAAATGCTTTAGAGAAAGAAAAAATATTTCTGTTTAAATCCGCATGTCTTGTCTGATAACACGAATTATTTTTTTTGAACAAATGTCTATGAGAACTGAGGAAAAATATTCTCTTGAACTTGTTATATTTTGTCAATGAACTGACTCAAATATCTGTGCTCAGACAACAAAACAGCATCACTAAAATTATCCTGAATATTTGTACCTGCTTCTGTGAGCTGTTCTTCACCTGCCATGTGCTTAGGTAGACTCATGCATGAAGTCTATGAGTAAACTTGGGAAACAGGTGCTCAAAAGAAGCTGACCCTGTGTGACACTAAGGTTGTATATCCATTACTCTGATACTTCTTTTTTATGGTTTTGGCACTTTATTTCATCATACTTTCAAAATAAGGCTTCAGTTCAGTTCAGTCGCTCAGTCGTGTCTGACTCTTTGCAACCCCATGAATCGCAGCACGCCAGGCCTCTCTGTCCATCACCAACTCCCGGAGTTCACTCAGACTCACATCCATCGAGTCCGTGATGCCATCCAGCCATCTCATTCTCAGTCGTCCCCTTCTCCTCCTGCCCCCAATCCCTCCCAGCATCAGAGCCTTTTCCAGTGAGTCAACTCTTTGCATGAGGTGGCCAAAGTATTGGAGTTCCAGCTTTAGCATCATTCCTTCCAAAGTATACCCAGGGCTGATCTCCTTCAGAATGGACTGGTTGGATCTCCTTGCAGTCCAAGGGACTCTCAAGAGTCTTCTCCAACGCCACAGTTCAAAAGCATCACTTTTTCGGCACTAAGCTTTCTTCACAGTCCAAGTCTCGCATCCTCACATGACCATTGGAAAAACCAGAGCCTTGACTAGACGGACCTTAGTCGGCAAAGTAATGTCTCTGCTTTTGAATATGCTATCTAGGTTGGTCATAACTTTTCTTCCAAGGAGTAAGTATCTTTTAATTTCCTGGCTGCAGTCACCATCTTCAGTGATTTTGGAGCCCAAAAGCATAAAGTCTGACACTGTTTCCCATCTATTTCCCATGAAGTGATGGGATCAGATGCCATGATCTTTGTTTTCTGAATGTTGAGCTTTAAGCCAACTTTTTCACTCTCCACTTTCACTTTCATCAAGAGGCTTTTTAGTTCCTCTTCACTTTCTGCCATAAGGGTAGTGTCATCTGCATATCTGAAGTTATTGATATTTCTCCCGGCAATCTTGATTCCAGCTTGTGTACTGATAATACCTGTGTTGACTCGTCTATAGCATCATTCGAACTTAAGATGTTTAACTTAGTAAATGTAGCATGCTTTTATAATGGGCTTTATTTTTGTTCTATTGTGTATTTGTTTTTTGTATTTCTTTAATGTCTTTATTGAATTTGTTGGGCTTCCCTGATGGCTCAGATGGGAAAGAAACCTCCTGCATTATGGGAGACCTGGGTTTGATCCCTGAGTTGGAAAGATCCCCTGGAGGAGGGCATGGCAACTCACTGCAGTAAACTTGCCTGGAGAATCCCCATGGACAGAGGAGCCTGGTGGGCTATAGTCCATGGGGTTGCAAAGAGTCTTGAATTTGTTATTTTGCTTCTATTGCTCCTATTTTTGTGTTTTGGTTTTTTGTCCGTGAGATATGTGGAGTCTTAGCTCCCTGACCAGGAATCAAAACTGTACCCCCTACATTGGAAGGTGAGGTCTTAACACTAGACTACCAGGAAAGTCCCTGTTTTTTGAATTAATTTTTAATGGAGAATAGTTGCTTTAAAACATTGTGTTAGTTTCTCCTGTAGAGCAAAGTGAATCAGCTGTACGTATACATACATCCCCTCTTTTCCGGATTTCCTCCCCATTTAGGTCTCCACAGAGCACTGAGTAGAGTTCCCTGTGCTGTGCAGTAGGTTCTCATTAGTTATCTATTTTACAATAGTATCAGTAATGTATATATGTCAGTCTCAATCTCCCAGTTCTTCCCCTACCCCTTTCCCCCACCTGGTGTTCTCTAGTCTATGTCTATTTCTGTTTTGAAAATAATATCATCTGTACCATGACAGTTCTAATTATGAACTATAAAACTCTAAAAAGCCAAGTTCATGATGAAGTGCAGACAATGAAAGAAGCTCCAGTAAGAGGTAAATGAATGCGGTCCATAGTTGACAGGTGAGAAATCCTTCTGACAGCTGTGTCTCTTTCCAGTGAACTCCTGTTATTGATGTGCACGATTAATTCACATTCTTTTCATTAAAGTCCTTTAAATCTAGCTTTCCCCCACCACTTTCTTTTGCCATTTCTTCTACTCTGGAACTGAATACTACTACAGTGTTTAGTTTTTTCTTTTATTATTTTTATACTTCATTTAGAATGCTTTATTTTGTGTTATATAGAAAATAAAGTGTGTTCACCTGGAAGGAAAATTAGACCTGAGAACAGGTCATCAAGGTCCCCGTCCAAACACTGTAAGCGGCTTTGTAAGCGTCTCTTTGGCCTTTCCTCATCTATAAAGTGAGAATGAGGATTACAAGGGTTACAATGAGGAATACACTAAGTAGGATGATGATTGAGTGACTGTTTCTCTGTCTGTTTTATACCCTAGAATCTGAACCAGAAACTGTGACCAAGAGATCCAGTCTGGTCTTTCCCCAGTTTCTGTGATCATGTTTTGCTGGCACACAGATTTGGGCTCTCCAGGTGGTGCTAGTGGTAAAGAATCCACCTGCCAGTGCAGAAGATGCAAGAGATGCAGGTTGGATCCCTGGGTGGGGGAAGATCTCCTGGAGTAGGAAATGGCAGCTCACTCCAGTGTTCTTGCCTGGAGAATCCCACGGACAGCGGAGGCTGGTGTGCTGCAGTCCATGGGGTCACAAAGAATCAGACAGGACTGAGCACACACACGGGGCACACCGATGTGCCATTGACTTGTGTCTTGCCTTTGTGCTGCAGTGGCTGGATTGAGTGCTCACAGCAGAAACTGTAGCCTGCAAAGTTTAGAGTGTCTATAATCTACATGGTCTCCAAATGTCTGTTTTGATTTGGGAAAATTTAGTTATATTGCCTGAAGGAGATATAAGGCTGCCTTTAGAAAATTCTGTACTGTCTACTGTACCTAGAAAGTCCCCAAGGAGAGCCTAATCCAGCTTTCAGCATCTAAGAGAGACATATAGAGTTGATCATTTTGTATTCTTTGAAATACTACCTACAGAGCCACTGTTGGTGGAGGTCGTTACGTGAACACAGATTCATCTGTCCATGGTGGTTCACACAAGGCGTTTGTGTACACATTCCTTGCATTAAGACCTGAGTATAATGTATATACTTTAGTTGCTTTATGAAATTGCTCAGTCATCTGGTTGTCTTGCACTGGGTTTACCAGGAAATGTGAAATGGAGAACTGAGCAGTTTTCTCATCAATTTGATCAATGCAGACTGGATGCCTTTTTTTTTTTTTTTAATGCTCCCCCTGTTGCTGGAATTTATTTATTGCTTTTACTGAATTACTCTCAATTACTCCAGTTTTCCAGTCTATCTTACCACTGAAGGTTCAGTCTGTTGGAATTTTGCATGTGGTTTTATGCAGTTGAGGCCTGTTCCTAAAGTGTAAGTGTGTTCAGTGTAGAATTCATGTTTATTTATCCATCTACTTGCTTGGTTCTTTTGACCTCCATCCTAAATTGTTCAAATGTGACCTTTAAATTAATCAAGAACCACTGTTGAAACACACAACACACAAAGGAGGGGAGACTTTGAAACGAAAGACCCAGAACTGAAGAATTGGGAGAAATCATACTCTGTTGACAAAGGGGAGGCTTTAGGAGAAAGAGCCTCTGAGGAGGCAAGCAGATAACAGAAGACCATGAATGGAAAGTTTGGGAGAAGCTGTGTAGGATGTGAAATGATGTGTAAGTGGTCAGCACTTCAGAAGGGACCTTTAATGGGAGAAAGAAAAGAAAGAAAGTGAAGTCCCTCAGTTGTGTCTGACTCTTTGCGACCCCATGGACTGTAGCCTGCCAGGATCCCCCGTCTGTGGGATTTCCCAGGCAAGAGTACTGGAGTGGGTTGCCATTTTCTTCTCCAGGGGATCGTCCCAACCCAGGGATCGAGCCTGGGTCTCCCACACTGTAGGCAGACACTTTACTGTCTGAGCCGCCAGGGAAGTCCTTAATGGGAGAGGAGTGACCATTGAGTTCATGTAGATTCTTGAGTGAGAGAGAATGTTTTCAGAAAGGTTGATGGCCAAAACTCCAATACTTTGGCCACCGGATGTGAGCAGTGAACTTACTGGAAAAGATCCTGATGCAGGGAAAGATTGAGGGCAAAAGGAACAGAGGGCAATAGAGGATAAGATGGTTAGAAAGCGTCACCGACCCAATGGACATGAATTTGAGGAAATGCCAAGAGATGGTGGAGGACAGAGGAGCATGGTAAGCTGCAGTCCATGGGGTTGCAAAGAGTCTGGCACAACTTAGTGACTGAACAACAACAACAATGGCCAATAAAGTTATGTTCAAGAATAACCAGTCTGGGAAAAGAAAACTGGATGTGAATTACAACATGGTCCCGATGGAAGAGGAAATCTTGAACTGGTTCCGTCTGATCCTACTTTGGTTAGATGTGCAGATTTTCTCATCATGCTCCCACCGTCTCCTTCTGTGTTCAAGAATCCTTCAATCTGTAGGGGTTAATGAATGTTCTAATCATTAAACAAGGGGTTATATACGTGGAGTGGGAAGAGGGGGTCAGGAGCAAAGTTACAGGACCAAACGGATGTCATCATTGAGGGACATCAGCAGGCCTCCTGTGTCCTTGGTGGCATCAAGGAAGAGATGGCCAGGTGCTGGCCTCTCAAAGCCCCAGATTCTGGCCACAGGTGCTGCGTGCTTCAGGGAGGATGTTGGCCTCTGAGTCTCATGCCTTCCTGCTCTTCCTCTCCTTCCTGCTCTTCCTCTCCTTCCTCTTATGCTCAGTTCTGCCCGTGGTTTGTAGCTTTTGACTTTGTAGCTTTTGAACGTGCAGTGATGTAGTTTTTCAGTCTGTTTTCAGGTTCCCCCAAAGTGACTCATTCTTATTCTGGAAGGAGGCTCAGAAGTTCTGAGGAGGGAATTCCATGTGAAGAATGCCTTAAAATACTGTGACCTGCCAAACGCAGTCATTAGACTTGATGATGTAGAGTTTATGGATGACTTCTGACGCTGGAGGAAGCTGTGTCTGAGGACCAAGATTCATACAGTGTTCAGAGGGCTTCCTTATTGGTTTGTTGGTTAGCTGTTTCTAGATGGGAAGTTTCAAGTGGCTACGGAAAGGCAGTGGGGCATTGCAGAGTGATGGCAGAAGGCCACGTGCTGGGCTGTCTCAGTCACTCAGCTCAGAAGACATCGTCACAATCAAAGCGGAGAACCCGACACAAACAGGAAGAAGCAGGTCAGGTCCAAAGGAGCGGGATGGAGAGAGGGTTTTGGCTAGTGGGTAGGAAAAGTTCCTGCAGAGAAGTTTTGCAAGTGAGTGACATCTTTTGAAAGCCTTCCTGCGAGTGACCTTTCTCAGTTGCAAGGGACTTTCCATAATTCGATAAGTGGATGCCTGAGGAAGTAGTAGTTAACTCGTGTCTTGAAGGAAATATAGGTTAGCTTGGTAACTTGGAGGCAATATAAGGTCATTCTAATTAAGAGGATTTTCTGAATGATGACAGAAGTGGTCAAAGTCTGGTGTACCCTGAAGACTCTTAGCAAACTGGCATATTCCAGTCAAAGCTTTCCAGGAGCTGGTGTGTGTTTGGAGGGTCTCAGGGCAACTTTTGATTTTGTGTCTTGTGCATTTCTTTAAGTGTAAGTGCATAAGCTGTTTGCCAAGTTAGGTTATCAACTTGAAGGCTTAGCCTCCATCTGTTATCTCAAAGGACAGCCCACATTAGTGAAATTACAGCAACTTTACTACAGTTTTAACAAAATGCTGTAATTCTTTGTCTTCCTTCCCTTACCTTACCATAGGATTTCTTGACCTAGATCTGTACGGATTTTGATGTATACACAAATCACTTGAGGATTATTCAAAATGCAATCTTCTACCACTTATATGTGGCATCTAAAAAATGGTACAAATGTACTTACTTACAAAACAGAAACAGACTCACAGACATAGAACACAAACTTATAGTTAGCAAAGACAAAAATGGGGAGGAATAAATTAGGAATTTGGGATTACAGATGCACACTTCTGTGTATAAAGCAGCTAATGAACTAGGACCTACTGTATAGCACAGGAAACTATATTCAGTATATTGTAATTACCTATAATGGAAAAGAATATAAAAAGAACATAGATATATACCTATATGGAAACTGAAAGAGTTAGTCGCTTGGTTGTGTCTGACTCTTTGCGATCCCATAGGCTGTAGCCCGCCAGGCTCCTCTGCCTATGGAATTTCCCAGGCAAGAATACTGGAGTGGGTTGCCATCCCCTTCTCCAGGGGATCTTCCCAACCCTGGGATTGAACCTGTGCCGGGGTCCAGCCCCAGTGGATCCAGGGTAATTCGAAGCGGGGATGGCATGGGCGAGGAAAAACTTATTTATTTAATTAGAAATATAAAAGAAATTGAGAGGAAATAGTATAGTGGGAAATTTAGTGGAGAAAAGAGGCTGAATAACTTGGTTTACGTGGAAAACCGATAAAACTTCAGGACAAGAAGTTTGCACCATCTAAGTTAGGCCGCCAGCGTCCATTTGAATATCGGAGGGTGCCCCACCTTGGGCTCCCTCTCTCACGGATCTTAGAAGCCAGGGCAAGTAAGTAGACATGGCGAGCCTCCATGCCCCAGATGGGAATTCAGCCAGAAATCAGAGTAAAGGGAAGACATGGGGGAAACCAGTCTTTCCAATGACTGGCCCAACCTCTATTGTTGTAAAGGCTTTTTATACCTCTTTTTGTACATAGAGATCAATGGATAATATAAAATTATGCAGCATCAGCAGCCCTGACTCTTATCGAGACCAGGCTTTTCCTCTGCATACTTAGTTGTATACACAAGTCTTAGGTGATTTACATCATCTTCTGGCCAGAGGGCCAATTAACATTTTACAGCCCTTTTTCTGATACGCGTTTGTCAACCAGAAGACTTATTTGTCTTAGAATGTTGTTCTTCCCAAAGTCTGGTGCCACTCTCAGAAAGCACTAAATAAAGTTACATGCTTACATATCAAGGACACAAGAGGAGTGCAGTGATATATAACAAAGAAAAGTAATTAACTCAAAAGTCTAGTGTTGCTAACATCAAAACTACTATATTCCTATTTCTATATCCCAATTACATTGATTAATATCCTTCAGGTACCTAAAAGATAAAGCATATGGAGGCCTGGCAGCAGTCATTGACTCAACAGTGAAAACCCATCACCAGTATGATTTTTAGCTTTTTAGAAAAGGCTCTGTATCTTTAAGATGCTTTAAGCTTCGTGCCTCTTGAGGTTGGGGGCCGTAAACAATTCACAAGTTTGTAAAAGTCCCCAACTGTTAGGCAAGTTAGAGAGCCATCAAAGGGGTTTAAACTGATGCAGGAGACTGAAGCCCTGAATTAACTTTTTTCCAGAGAATGTCAGAAGAGTGAAAAGGACAGTAATAAAGCAGGCAGACTCTGGTTTTTGGGGGTAGATGTTCAGGAAAACTCAGGGGGAACCCCCAAAGCCAGATCACGCCTTTGCGTTTTGTCGGGCTTCCTTCCTCATGACCTTTGCTATGGGCGGGATTCCTCACGCTGGCTCCTGGCAAACCTGGGTCTCCTGCATTGCAGGCAGATTCTTGACTGACTGAGCCAGCAGGGAAGCCTAAATACATATACATGTATAACCAAATCACTTTGCTGTACCGCCTGAAACTAACATAATGCTGTAAATCAGCTATAGTTGAGTAAAAAGCAAAGTGCAGTTTCTGGTTCAATAGGTCTAGTGGGGGAAAGGCCTGAGAGTCATGCTGGTGATGCTTGTCTGAGGACCATATTTTGAGTAGAAATTGCTCAATGAAGGGGAAGGTGAGTGGTAGCATAAAAGGGTTGAGGCCTAGGTGATTTGGATTCTGCCTCTGAGGCTTATGATGACTTGAAATTTGTGTGATTTGGACAGATTATTTAAGCTCTGTGAGCCTTGTTTCTTTATCTGAAAAGTGAGGATAACTGTCTTAACATGTGTGGTACTAACATATGCACTTCCTCCCACTTCTGTCTTATTTACCCTTTTATCTACAGTGCCAAGCACAGAGCCTGATATATCATAGATAATCCATAAAAATGCAGTGAATGAATGAGTGAATTAATGAATTACCAAAAATAGGCCAGATTGTATATTTTAGGATGTAAATAGAATATACAGCAGAGTGGCTGGCCCTAAGAGACATTTTCATAAATGTTGGTCACTTTCCTATCTGTTCCCTCTCCCTCTGAAACCAAAAGCTGAATCTGGGTGCATCTCTCAAACTGTTGAGGCAACAAAACATAAAACAGGTGCTCTCTTTGTGATCCTTCAGCGAAATAACAGTCACACTTGGATGATGGAAGGTTGATGGATGTTTGAGGGAGCAGTTTTACAATGTTATTGTTACACGTACATGGACCAAGGTACAGTTGGCAGTCTCTTCTCACAAACGGATCATCAGAATCTGTATATGTGTCTTACCTGCTGCTGGAGCCCTGGGAGGAAAGCAATTGTGCAGAAATGCAAAGCTTTTTAGAATTCTGGGGATTCATAAAAGACTGAAACCAGAAATACAGCTGTCTTGGAAATTCGTTTTTGACAGATCTGGCTCACCAATTCATAGGACCCTGGGTCGCAAAGAGTTGGACACAAGTGAGTGACTGAACTGAACTGTGTCTCAAAAATGTTGAAATTTGAGTTTAGCAAGTTTGATCTTTTCAACTTGTATAACAGTTGTTAAAATAATAAGGAGTTAACATTAATTCACATATTACTATGAGTTCTTTAGGCAGTCTGTCTACCAGATCTAATCCCTTGAATCTAAGACATTTGCTCCTTGGAAGGAAAGCTATGACAAACCTAGACAACATATTAAAAAGCAGAGATGTTACTTTGCCAACAAAAGTCTGTATAGTCAATGCTATGGCTTCTCCAATAGTCATGTGTGGATGTGAGATTTGGACCGTGAAGAAGACTGAGCGCTGAAGAACAGATGCTTTCGAATTGTGGTTTTGGAGAAGACTCTTGAGAGTTTGGACAGCAAAGAGATCCAATTAGTCAATCCTAAAGGAAATCAGTCCTGAACATTCATTGAAAGGACTGCTGCTGAAACTAAAGCTCTAATACTTTGGCCACCTGATGTGAAGAGCTGATTTACTGGAAAAGACCCTGATGCTGGGAAAGACTGAGGACCAAGAGGAGAAGGGGGTGACAGGATGAGATGGTTAGATAGCATCACAGACACAACAGCCCTGAATTTGAGCAAATTGGGAGAGGGAGATAGTGAAGGACAGTGAAGTCCATGGGGTCGCAAAGAGTTTGACATGACTTAGCGACTGAACCCCAACAATATGAATAGTTTAATTGGAGTGCTTTCCTCACTTTCAATCAGTCAATGGCTTTTGGTAAGTACCGGCCATGTATAGGGGCTGAAGGAGATGTTGATCAATCTCATCATATCTTAGGCAGGACACCTTGGGCAGTTTCTGAGTTAATAATGAGGAGTGAGCCCATGAGCTGGCTGGGTCATCAGGTAGATGGGACAACCATTGGTTCTAAGAGCAGTCAACCACGCTAGTGGCAACTGGGGTGGTTGGGGGGCAAATTAGTGCTCTGGGATTAAGAGATACATACTGTTATGTATAAAGTAGATAAGCTACAAGGATATATTATACAGCTCAGGGAATTACAGCCATCAGGTCAGTTCAGTTCAGTTGTTCAGTCATGTCCGGCTCTTTGCAACCCCATGGACTGCAGCATGCCAGGCCTCCCTGTCCATCAACTCCACCAACTCCCAGAGTTTACCCAAACTCATGTCCATTGAGTCAGTTATGCCATGCAACCATCTTACAACTGTCGTCCCCTTCTCCTCCCACCTTTTAATTTCATGGGTGCAGTCAGAATTTGCAGTGATTTTGGAGCTCCCAAAAATAAAGTCTGTTACTGCTTCTACTGTTTCCTCATCTGTTTGCCATGAAGTGTTGGGACCAGATGCCATGATCTTAGTTTTCTGATTGTTGAGCTTTAAGCCAGCTTTTTCACTCTCCTCTTTCACTTTCATCAAGAGGCTCTTTAGTTCTTCACTTTCTTCCATAAGGATGGGGTCATCTGCATATCTGAGGTTCTTGATATTTCTCCTAGCAATCTTGATTCCAGCTTGTGCTTCATCCAGCCCAGCATTTCTCATGATGTACTCTGCATATAAGCAGGGTGATAATATACAGCCTTGATGGACTCCTTTCCCTATTTGGAACCAGTCTATTGTTCCGTGTCCAGTTCTAACTGTTGCTTCCTGACTTGCATACAGGTTTCTCAAGAGGCAGAGCAGGTGGTCTGGTATTCCCATCTCTTTCAGAATTATCCACAGCTTGTGGTGATCCACACAGTCAAAGGCTTTGGCATAGTCAACAAAGCAGAAACTGGAACTCTCTTGCTTTTTCAATAATCCAACGGATGTTGGCAATTTGATCTCTAGTTCCTCTGCTTTTTCTAAAACCAGTTTGAACATCTGGAAGTTCATGGTTCACAGTTGAAGCCTGGCTTGGAGAATTTGGAGCATTACTTTGCTAGCATGTGAGATGAGTGCAGTTATACAGTAGTTTCAGCATTCTTTGGCACTGCCTTTGGGATTGGAATGAAAACTGACCTTTTCCAGTCCTGTGACCACTGCTGAGTTTTCCAAATTTGCTGGCATATTGATTCAGCACTTTCACAGCATCATCTTTTAGGATTTTGTAATAACTTATGGAGTGTAATCTGTAAAAATACTGAAAAATCTCTTTGTGTTCCGGGAAAACCCAATTATGACTCCATGTTGGATCTATTTCTTTTTTTTTCACCTTTGCTTCCAATTGCTTTTGTTCACTAAAAGGATACTGTTTATACATAATAGCCTGCCTTGGGGAACCCTGCCCCTTTGCCTGAATGTTAAACAAAAACCCCTTTGTTCAGAACCCAGTCCACCTGTGAATTAGCTACCGGAAGGAAGAAATTAACTAGTCCCCTCTCCAAGGTTGAGCTTCCCTCACAGCTCAGTTTTATGTAAAGAATCTGCCTGCATTGCAGGAGACCCCAGTTCAGTTCCTGGGTCAGGAAGATCTGCTGAAAAAGGGATGGGCTACCTACTCCAGTATTCTTGGGCTTCCCTGTGGCTCAGCTGGTAAAGAATCTGCCTGTAATGTGGGAGACCTGGGTTTGATCCCTGGGTTGGGAAGATCCCCTGGAGAAGGGAAAGGTTACCCACTCAAGTATTCTGGCCTAGAGAATTCCATGGACTATATAGTCCATGGGGTCGCAAAGAGTCAGACACGACTGAGTGACTTTCACTTTCCCCAAAAGGCCATTTTAGGAGATTAATGGCCTTTTTACTTTACTTCCTCACCACCTCCGTCTTGTTAAGAAACTGGCATCCAGACCCTGATAAGATGGTTATTTTAAGACATTAGCCTGCCATCTTCCCTGTCAGCCAGGTTTCCAAATAGTCGTATTCCTTGCCTCCACACCTCATCTCTTGGATTCATAGACCTTTTATGCAGCAAGCAAATTGAGCTTGGACTTGGTAACATATGAACTGAAACTGGTATAATATTGTAAATCAACTACACTTCAGCAAAGAAGTAAAGATAAAAAAATAGTCAGCCATATTAAGATTAGAAGTCCTTAGAAATGCGAGTGGGGCTTCCCAGATATGGCTCAGCTGGTAAAGAATCTGTCTGCAATGTGGGAGTCTTGAGTTCGATCCCTGGGTTGGGAAGATCCCCTGGAGAAGGGAAGGGCCGCCCTCTCCAGTATTCTGGCCTGGAGAATTCCATGGACTATACACAAAAAGTGGGGCACGACTGAATAAGCCACTTTCAGTTTCACTTTTTCCGTAGATGTGAATAGCATCAGTTGAAGTACTGCCACTTTGTATTAGCTGTGAGGGAAATATTGAAAAGTGGTAGTGGGGAGAGGGGAATAAATCAAAAACACTGTCAAAAGAAATTTTCTTGTTGTCCTGAAGCAGTAGTGTTTCTAGAGATCTTGTCCCAGGAAATCAGTCTCTTCTCATTAGAAAAAGTGAAAGTGAGAAATAATTGCTCTTTCTATTTAATAAGTTAGAGCAGAAAGACATCTCAGGGTTATATAAGAAATAAACCATGAATGATACACGATTTTTCTGGAAGGCTAAGGGTGGAGTGGAAGAGGTCAAGTACAGGGAAACTCATTTCCAAATGGGAAAATGTGGTCTTGAGAGTAGGTGCAAGAAACGGGCAAGAAGGCAGGAAACCAGGAGGAAATGAAACATGGCTTGAGGCAAATGGAACTGCTCAGGAAGCAGAGGAAGAGGAGGGGGTGAAAGGAAAGGGAGTGGAGGACAGAGAGAGGGGTCTTCCCTTGTCCTTTGTACATTTTAGGCGTGTGGGAGGGGCCTGCTTAGGGTGTAGGTTTGGTTCAAAGGTGGCTGAAGGCTAATGATCCAGGAGTGATCTCTAGATCTAACAACTTAGGATTTTCTGACTTTTATCATCTCCAGTAGGGAAGGATTGATGACGAAAAGCAAAGCAACACTTCTATTTTATGCTTCCAATTAACTGAGAAACATACTGTATTTGCTTAGGAATCTGTATGTAATGTGATTTGATGACGTGCAGTTAGCACTTGTATCTCCAAATCTTGTTAATCTCATGCACACATTGTGTAGAAGAGGAGTCCTCGAATTCATCTTGACTCACTGAACCACCAGCTTCCTAGAGTGGCATGGAGATGAAATAGGAAATGGACTAAAGTCCTGGGAGGAACTGCTACCTGTGATGTCCCCAGTAAGTCACATGTTGTGTGTAAATGACCGTAATTCAGACAGGTTATGAGCTCAGTGTTGGCATTTGATTTTATTGGATTGGGTAGTGTAGAGACTCACCCTCTGTTAGTTCCAGCAAAGTAAAGATGGTTTAATAGACTGGTACCCATAAGGAGGTACCGAAATGCTTCACAGGGTTTTGGTAAAAATGAAATGAATTCTCTCAGTGGCATATTATGGTCTAGGGAGGACCCTGGGGGGACAAGGGAAGGAAGGGCAGGGTGATGGTGAAGAGCCAGGAAATTCCTTCTGAGCCAGCTGTGGGGTGAGTTACTGACGATGCTGGGCTGGGAAAGGAGGCACACAGAGAGGATCGAGAGGCAGGCGAAAATATGGTGCTGGCCAGAAACTCTTTTCTGTAGCTCAGAATGCTGGTCCCACAGTTTCTTGGAAGTTGGATGGGTCTTCTAGGTAAAATGAGGGAAACAGCATAAACCTCCTCTCAACTTGATGATGAGAGCACTTCTAAGAAGAACTTTCAGTGAAGTTTAGAATGACTAAAATAATCTATTAATGATTCCTATAATTTTATCTTTGTCAATGTTATTTTAATAGAAAGCCCATTTATGAAAACATTTTGGCATTATATTTATTTGTTTAATTGGAGTATAATTGCTTTACAATGTTGTATTATTAATAGTCTCTGCTGATGAGTGTATCAGCTATATGTATACATATATCCCTCCCTCTACAGCCTCCCTCCCACCCCCTCATCTCAGCTCTCTAGGTCATCACAGAGACAGAGCGCCGGGCTGAGCTCCCTGGGCCGTAGCAACTTCCCCTGCCTATTTTACAGGTGGAAGTGTGTATGTTAACACGTCAGGGCTTCTCTCTCAGCTCATCCCACTCTCTCCTTCCCCCACTGCGTTCATAAGTCCGTTCTCTATGTCTGTGTCTCTATTCCCGTCGTGCAAATAGGTTCATCAGTCTTAACAGCAGCAAACAGTTCATGTCTCACCGATGGCTGGCAGTAGCTAACTGTACTGTAGGGTGCTTTTCCTTGAAGGAATGGACAATATTAGAGAAGGAGCACAGAAGCCGTTATGCTGACGTCATAAAGCGTCTTCCACCCCCGGCAGCACCCATGGTCAAGGCTCCACTCACTGCCCCAGTCCTCCAACTCCTTGAATTTGCAGGAGCTGCATCTCACCCTCCTGTTAGTTTCAGGACAGGTTGGTGCTGATAGTATTCTGACAAAGGTCAATAACTATCTCAAATAATGTTGTGTTATATCCAGCACATTAAAAGAAAAAGCCAGAAGCAGTTACTGAATTGTTTTCATCTGGCAAATAATGGAGATTGGTTTTTGACCTGTCGTTATGCCCAGAAATAGTTAATCCCATTATTGTGAAGAAAATGAAGCTATTAGCCTTATTTATAGAAGGGTGTTTTAAAAGACGGAACAACTGGGGCCAGAGAGCACTTTCTCAGGCTTTTAAACACAATTAGATTTTCAGCTAAGAAGCTGAGAATGAAAATTGCTCTTCCAAATGTAACTTGAACATGTTATTTTGTATATCATTATCTGTACGGGAACAATTATAAGAACCATATATTTTGAAGCCAGATGATTTTCCTGAATTGTGTGCCTTTTTTAACCCATTCAACTAGACATTCGGAGACCCCCGAGTCTTATTCTGGTGTCGTTTATCAGAATTATATCAAAATCTTAGTGTGCATGCGCTTATGTGATCACCTGGGGTAATACCTTCAAGCCCTAAAGGAAATAAACACATATCGTAATTTATATGTTCACCTCTTTAGTTTGTATTTTCCCCACTGTTCCTTACCATTCTCAGTAAACAAAGTGGTACTTGTGTGACTTCCAGGACTTTGAACAGGCTAAGAGAATGTTAGAATCAATTTTGACATTTCAGGGCTTGACACACTTGACTAATGATGTCCTTGATAACACAGGATGGGTTTTGCTGCTTGAAAGCTCTAATGTACTTAAAATTGATGGAAAGAACTAATCTCCTTGGGGTGACAAGTCAGTTTATAGTGAGTGAGTTGCACATTCAAACTCTGTTTTCAAGACAAGCCGGGATTTTATTTTCCTGCACAGAATAGTGAATGTATGATTGAATCCCCTAGGTACTGAAGGCTTTCCTCCTGGTGTACAGGGTATTTTGTTTCTGGGTGCATTTCTCAGAGTAACTGCCATTCAGCATCATCTCTCAGCGGGGATGAGGTCACCCGTCACAACCGTGAATGGCCTGGCGTATGCATCAGAGATTCGTTGAAAGGCTATGCAATGCTGATTCTTGACTCTTTCCCTGCTCCCTGATGCTGAGTTACTGTAAGGCCACCATACATATTTTTGGCCTTAACATTCAAGTCCTTTGTCCCATTAACTGAGCCATAGCATCTGTCTCCTCACTTTTCCTGCCGCACTTCAGTCTCTAGAAAATTTGCAGCTGTCTTTGCTGTGATTTTTTTCCCACTGATTCTGACCTCCTGAAATGCTTCTGTCCTCCCGAATCCAGTACACCTACAAGTCCTACCCTTTCTCTGAAGCCTTCCTCGATCAGCTTAGGGACCACCTTGGCTGAACTAAAACTGTGTTCTTAGCACCCGGACTGTCTTTTCCTGTTGTTTTTCTGTTCTGTTGTAATCCAAATTCTCACTTCTGAGCTTCTCAAAGCTCAAAACTCCTACCGCAGTTGTGTACATCACTTCCTTATCCAGTATGTGTTTATATATAGTTGAAGCAGTTGGGCAAATTGAAAATTATTAATCTGAGTCCATCTCTTTACTTTTATGTGCGCCTGATACCCTAAACCGGAAGATTATAAGCTTGTTGAGGACAAAGACCATGGTAAAGTAAAGTGAAGTCGCTCAGTCGTGTCCAACTCTCTGCGATGCCATGGACTGTAGCCTACCAGGCTCCATCCATGGGGTTTTCCAGGCAAGAATACTGGAGTGGGTTGCCATTTCCTTCTCCAGGGGATCTTCCCGACCCAGGGATGGAACCTGGGTCTCCCGCTCTGCAGGCGGACACTTTACCGTCTTCAGCACCTAGATGCTACCATGTTGTAGGCACTCCACACTGTGTGTTGAGCTAAGCTGAATTATCTCTAGTACCTGCATATACATGCCCGTTTTAAAGATATTGAGAAAGAATCATATTTCATATGCCTGTGAAAAGGCTATGGAAAGATATTTCATAGCCTTCCTTAATGACTTGGCTTCTTAACATTATTTGCATGTTACTGAAGCTGTCCTAGCTGAGATGGCTTCTGTTTTGGCATGGGCAAAACCCTAGGCTATTGATGGTGGCTTGACTTAATCACCCATTCTAATGAGAGTTGCATTATTCATGTACACAGCCTCCCAGCTTAATTTAAATATTTTAAAATAAAATGACAACTATCCCAAGATACTTTAAATCCTATGAAAGGGGCAGATCCAACTGAGAGCTGCAAGCATGGCTCTTCTGATGAAATCTTCACATGGAGGTGTGCGCCTGCATTTCCACATTTCCAAGTCTGAATCTCAGCTTTATCTAGAGAATGCTAGACTCATTGGCCAAAAGAGAATAAGTGTGAAGTCATTTGACTGCTCAGCCCGACAGTATTTCTCTACATTGACTGGTGGATACCCAGCCTCCATCACCCCTCTCTGGTGATGGTCCCCACATTTACTGCCAAAGCCTGTTTGGAACATGATGTTGTTGGTGGCTTATGAACAATGTTGTGACATGGTGTTAAAACTCATAAAATGTGATTTTTCATTTGCCCTGCTGTGGTCAGGGACATTCCATACATCTCTGAGAATAAATCCACCAAGAACAGATGCACCCTCAAATATCCAGGTGACAAGAGGCTCATTTCCTTTGTCCTTTAAATGTAAGTATAGATGTAAATACTCAGAAAAATGTACGGTTATTAAAATTCCACGGAGAGGAGAGCAGGGTTGGGGAACACGTAGCCTCTTCCTCCCCATCCCCCCACAGCCATATCCTCACTGGTCTCTATCACCTAAAGAGACACTTCCTTAAGCCTCAGACCTGAGAAATTTGTTGGACCTAGTATGTAGCCTGGATTGTACACTCAAGTAAACACACTCTGTGTGCTCCCCAAAAGGCCAATATTTATATATCATGCTCACCAAGTTAAATTTACTTTCCCGCATTAAGCCTGCATGATGAATGGCTTTATCTTGCCTATTACTGCCTGTTAAATCATAAATCCCCAGGCAGGAGAAAGAGAAAAAAATGACTTCTTTGAAGAAAACCACTGTGGGACAGACTATTACCATTTAAGATGGTTACACAGAACCACATTTGCTAACAATAATATGCAAAAGACCTGGGAAAACCCATTTACTCTTATTTTCCTTCCGTTTCAATTTCTGTTGCTAACAACAACCAAAAAGGAATGTTGATACAGGAAGAGATATTCTAATGACTAACCCAATATTTCCATTTCCTTATTTTATTACCTGCATTATGCAGTATTCCTGGAACCAATTTCACTCATGTTCTTATTTGTTAGATGAGTAAAGGGGTGACTGAATAAACATGAGTGACAGCGCTGCCGTGTTCCAGCACGAAGGCCCTTCTGCTGACAGGAGGCCCTGCCTGCCGCTCAGGGTTGAGGACGCTCCCAGTTTCTCAGAGGCTCCCCGCCGTGGTGGGCGGGGCTCTCTCTAAACCACACTGCCCTACAGGTCTGTATTTTGTTTAGGTAACTATTTTAATCTGCTTTCTACTCAAGGTATTTAAGTAGTGTTAGTGGTCGCTAGAAAGGACCTTGTTCAATTTAAAAACTACCCAGATATGGAAACAACCTAAATGTCCTTTGGCAAATGAATGGATAAAGGTATAGGGAAAGCGAAGTTGCTCAGTTGTGTCCGACTCTCTGCGACCCCATGGACTGTAGTCTACCTGGCTCCTCCATCCATGGGATTCTCCAGGAAAGAGTACTGGAGTGGGTTGCCATTTCCTTCTCCAGGGTACTTCCTGACCCAGGGAAAAGACCTGGGAAAACCCATTTACTCTTATTTTCCTTCCGTGGCTTTACCGTCTGAGCCACCAGGGAAGTCGGATAAAGGTATATCCACCCATAAAAGAGAGTGAGGTGATGCCATTTGCAGCAACATGAACGGACCTAGAGATGATCATGCTAAGTCAGAAAGACAGTTACCATATGATATGAGTTATATGTGAAATTTAAAAGATGGCACAGACGGACTTATCTATGAAACAGAAACAGACTCACAGACACAGAGCAGACTTCTGGTTACCAAGGAGGAGGGGCGTGGGAGAGGGATTGTGGGGGAATTTGAGTTGGCAGATGCAAACTATGACACATAGAATGGACAGACAGCAAGGTCCTGCGGTGTAGCAGAGGGAACTCTCGAATCGCCTGTGATAAACCATAATGGAAAAGAATATGCAAAGGAATGCATAGCTGTATAGCTGCGTCGCTTTGCTGTTATAGTAGAAATTGGCAGAACATTGTAAATCAGCTATACTTTAATACATTTACAAAAAATACCAAGAGGATGTTTTTTATGCTTCTTTGTATTCCACAAAGTGAAGCATATTGCATTTAGAAGGTAGGTTAGCACCAGGTGACCATATAATTTATAGACCAAACCAGACAGATTGAGAGCAAAGGAATAGTATTAGAAATATATGCTGGGACAGCAGGTATAAGCCATGACCCTTCCGGGCAAACCAGATGTCTGGGCTTCTTAGCAAGCATGGATAACTGTGGTTTAAATAAGACTGAAATGTGAGGGACTTCCCTGGTGGCTCAGTGGATAAGAATCCACCTGCCAATGCAGGGGACATGGGTTTGATTCCTGGTCCAGGGAGAGTCCACATGCTGCGGAGCAACTGAGTCTGTGTGCCGCAGCTGTCGAGCCTGCGCTCCAGAGCATGGGCGCTGCGACTACTGAACCTCCCTGCCACAGCCGCCGCAGCCTGTGCACCCTAGGGCCACAGCGAGAGAAGCCACCACAATGCGGAGCCTGCACGCCTCCAAGAAGAGTAGCCCCGCTTGCTGTGGCGAGAGAAAGTCTGTGCCTAACAACAAGGCTCAGTGCAACCAAAAATAAGGAAATAAATAAAAATTGTCTATACATATATAAAGATTGAAATGTGAATGAGATTGTGCAGAGGGCGCTGTGTTTGGTTCTCTTTTCTGATACCTAAGAACAGACTTTACTGGGATATTTCGAATCCATGGTTCTTAGTATTTTTATTAGGGTTACACATTGAAGGACAAGTGAATAAACATGGATAGCAAATTTTTGGGTTGTTCAGACTTCAGTCTGGCAGGTGAGAATACAAATAAGATGTGTGGTTTCTATTGTATTGGTTTGCACTGTATACTGGCTCCCCTCAGGAAATAATTGTTTATGGCTTAACACGATGTCTGTGTGCATGTCTGTCTTTGTAACTAGATGAAGAACAGCTTCCCAGCAGAAAGTGCTTGTTGCTTATGTTTTTTAGAATATTTATTTACTTGTGGATGCACTGGGTCTTCGTTACTGTGCAGGCGTTTCTCTAGCTGCGCTGTGTGGACTCGTCACGGCTGTGGCTCCTCCTGTTGCGGAGCGCAGGCTGGAGGGTGCAGAGGCTTCAGTAGCTGTGGCTTGCCACCTCTGGAGCGTGGGCCTAGTGGTGGTGGCACAGGAGCTTAGTTCCCCCTTGGCATGTGGAACCTTCCCAGACCAGGGGTTGGACCTGTGTCCCCCGCACTGGCAGGTGGATTCTTAATCACTGGGCCACCAGTGACGTCCCTGTTATTTATGTTTGTGTCTCTTGCAACATATGTTGTACAACAGTGAAATGCTGTGCTGGGAAATTGTGTGGAATTTTGGAAGATTTTGCTAGTTCACTCGATGCTCAGTAGAGCTTCTTCTGTAAAATTCTTGACTGGTGGAACTCTCCACTCAGGAGAAACTTACAAAAGAAGCCATCCAATATTTTAATTGCTCTATGTATGGGAAAACATCCCTTGTTATAGCTATAATTTGATCTAACATATTTCTTGAATGCTTGCCAATACAGGGCATGGTGAATCCACCCACTAATCTTCACTTGCCTTTCTGAATCTACCCAGAACAAACCTCATCCCCTTCTTTTCAAGTAGCTGAAGTCTGCTGTCATGGGCTACTGAGTTTGCTCTTATAAAGCCTTGGCTTTACCAGGGCTTCAAATTCTTCTCATGAGACTTACTTTCTAGGCTTAATTGCCAATCTGTTCATCTTTGAAATTATCTCCCTTTGAAAGTCTTTCTTAAAAAAGGATACCCTCACACCAGTCAGAATGGCTGTCATTAAAAAGTCTACAAGCAATAACTTTGGGAGAGAATGTGGAGAAAAGGGAACATTCCTACGCTGGTGGTGGGAATGTAAATTGGTTTAGCCGCTACGGAGAATAGTATGGAGGTTTCTTTAAAAAAAAAAAATCTACAAATAGAGCTACCATATGATCCTGCAATTCCACTTCTGGACATTTATCCAGAGAAAACCATAATTTGAAAATATTCATGCATCCCGGTGTTTTTTGCAGCACTATTTACAATAGCCTGGACGTGGAAGCAGCCTTAGTGACCGTCAGCAGAAGAGTGGATAAAGATGTGGTGCATATACAATGGAATATTACTCAGATGTGAAAAGAGTGAAATAATGCCGTTTGCAGAAACATGAATGGACCTGGAGATTATCACACTAAATAAGTCATAGGAAGACAAACATCATATATCACTTATATGTGGAATCTAAAATATTACACAAGGGAGTTTATTTAGAAAAGAGAAACAGATTCATAGAAATAGAAAGCAAAGAGTTACCAAAGGGGGATGTAGCAGGGAGAGATACATTAGGAGTTTGGGATCAATATATATGTGATTATATATAAAATAGATATAGGACCTGCTGTATAGCACAGAGAACTCCACTTAATGTTTCATAATATTTTATAAAGGGTAAAGAATCTGAAAAAGAATATATATATGTGTGTGTATATATATGTGTGTGTGTGTATATATATATATATATATATATATATATATATATATATAAAAAACGGAATCAATTTGTTGTATACCTGAAACTAACACATTGTAAATCAACTATACTTCAATTAAAAAAAAAATTTAAAGGGTCACGCCATTCAGAGCAAAATCTGCAGAGTGAGGTCTGAGCAGTGCTCTTGATAGCAGTGTATTGCCAAGGCTGCCATCCAACTGTGCAGGCTGCCATCCAGCTGTGCAGTGATGCTACAGAGGTGGTAGGGGGAGGCCCGGTTCCAGCCTGTCTTCCCCCAGCTCAGTCATGTGCTCTGCTGTGGGCTGCATCCTCACAGAGGCAGGACCTCCATTTTCTCATCAGCAGAAAGGCATGGTATGGCATGCCAATACCGACTCTGACCCCTTCTCACCTTGCCCACCTCCTAGACTCTGTACATCTTTAAAACACTGCCTAAAATGTCCTACTGTGTTTGGGCAAGCATATCATTCAAGCATCATTTTGAACTTGTGGCTACTGAAAGTCCCTGGGTCTCTTCATGGGAGTTTCTGTTCAGCCAGATTCCTTCTTTTGTATCTGACACTGATATATGTCATTGAAAAGGATAAAAACTTCCTGCAACTTATACAGACTTTCTTCCACATTGACTTGAAGTCATTAATCAACACTCTTTGGGAATATTGTTTTCAAACAACAGTAATCCATCTCATTCCTAGTCATTTCTCCATTTTTTTTAAAAGGATATCTTGAAATGGTAAAGTTTTTTGCTGAGCTTGTCATTTTATATCCCTGAATCAGCCAGATTTGGTAATCTTATCTAGGTAAACAGATATTAATTCTTGGCAATCATGTGTTCTTTTGAAAGAGCCACAGTTCATTTAATATACACATTAGACCTTTTAAAATTTATTTTTTATTGAAGCATAGTTGATTTCTCCCTTCCTGGTAGCTCAGATGGTAAAGAATCTGCCTGCAGTGAAGGAGACCTGGGTTCAAGCCCCAAGTTGGGATGATCTCCTGGAGAAAGGAATAGCAACCCACTCCAGTATTCTTGCCTGGAGAATTCCATGGACAGACCATGGGGTTGCAAAGAGTCAGACACGACTGAGCAACTAACACTTTCGCTTCACAAAGTGTATTTACACTGTTGTGTTAATTTCTGCTTGCAGGAAAGTGGCTCAGTTATAGAGAAATATACACATTCTTTTTTATACTCTTTTCCATTATGGTTTATTTTAGGGTATTGAATAGAGTTCCCTGTGCTACACAGTAGTACCTTGTTATTTATCCACTTTCTATATGGTAGTTTGAGGTTAGTAGATGCATATTAGAATTTAATTAAGGCTTTATATCAAGCTCACCAATTTCTGGAGTCTGTTTTATCCCCTCATCACTCATCCACTCCTTTTGTAAATCAGGATATTTCTTTCTGGGTACCTGGCATCTCTTCTTTTCCTCTTAATCTTCAGGGTGAAATCCGTGAAGCTGACTGCCCGGTCATTCAATTGCCCACCTGTCCCTGTTAACTCCTCTTCTGGGGCATTACAGCAACCAGAGGAAGAAGACTGGAGGACCCTGAGGGTGATCTGTGACCCCACATCCCCAGAGATTCCCAACAGAACTGTCATGGAGTCTCAGAGTCACTGGGCAGAGGAAAGGGACAAGCAACAGAGAAGGTGCTTTACTTCACCATAAGTGTTGGGGTTGGTCAAGATGCTGACTTCTGGGGTTTGTGGGGAACCCAGCTCTTCCCACCTGTGGCTTCTACTCTTTGAAGGGTCCGCAAAAGCTGACTCCACTTAAACACAGTGTTTTATTCCACGGGGAAGCTGAGCACCTCCCAGTCTCCATAAGTACAAGACAAATGTGAGAACTTGAGATCAGAAAGGACTCGTCACATCTGAGGAGGAGAACCAGCTCATTCAGAGCTGGCCTGTTAGCGTAAGAAACAGCACTTTCTACTCACCCTCACTGCATGAGAACATCCAACATCTTCATCTGCACAAGCTACTTAACTCATTATTGACCACAGGATTTTTTTTAGGAACTAGGACCTGTGGCTGGAGGTTTTTATTTTGGCTGGCAAAAATTAATTCTGGTATTTCACTAACACTTTGCAGATCGTTACTTGGAATAGTTACACCGGACACACCTGTAAAGCCTTCTAATTTTCGTAAAATGTTGTCCTCAATCCACTCGTCTATAGAAGCAAAAGAACATTCGCCAGCACTGTGGTTTCATTCTCACTTTCTGTATAGGAATCAGTCACTAAAGTTTGTTGTCTTTCTGTTGGTCTAATATTCCCATAATCTGAATCAGAACTATATTCTGAAGAACTATCATCTTCTGAGAGACTAGTAAACATGTTGCTTGAACGGTCTGAGAAAGTCTGCATAAAACTCACCAAAAAATTCTTCACTCAAAATTTTGCATTGAATCATTTTTGAAAATTTTATGTTTATAATATGCACAAGGGTTGGAAGGAAGACCTAACAGAGCAAAATGTGAATGATAACAATAATCATAAGTTGTGTAATGAATGCTCAATCAATTTTGAGCCCTACCGACTTTGCACAGGAATGTTTAATTGTATCACTCTCTAAAAACGTATTGATACATCTCTGCTCAATAATGTTTGGGTATAAAAGATACTGATTAATGTGTTATTAGTGACTAGAAAAGCACACTTTATCAGAGAGGAAGACTAAGCAGGCTGTACAGTAGGATATGTGAGACTTTGTGACAATAACAAAAGACCCTCAAACTAAGTGGCTTGGTGGTGGTTGAGTTGCTAAGTCGTGTCTGACTCTTGCAACCCCATGGACTGTAACCTGCCAAGCTTCTCCATTCATGGGATTCTCCAGGCAAGAATACTGGAGTGGGTTGCCATTTCCTTCTCCAGAGGATCTTCCTGACCCAGGAATCAAACCTGGATCTCCAGCATTGCAGACAGATTCTTTAGTGACTGAGGTATGAGGGAAGCCCTTACATGGCTTAAAATAAGCTTAATTTTCTCCCACCTTCTATGTTCACTGAAGCCTGGTTGAAGGGCTCTTCTCCACTGCATCCTTGTTCTTCCTGTGAAACTCAGGTGATAAAAATCTGCTCTCTGGAGTAGCAGTGCGCACTGGTGCAAAGTGTGACTGTCCCTTAAAGCCCTGCTCTGATAAAGTTTGCATCGGTCAATTCCATTACCTCTACATCAGTAGGAAAACCCCTCCAATTGATCACTTGGCCATCCATGCACATTCCAGTCCTCTCTCTTTCCAGACACATCGTGGGTTCTACTTCCTGCCCATGTGAAGGTCCATGGGACTTGCTTTTGCCATTAAATGAGGAACATGAGATGTGTAACTTCAGAGCAGGGCTTTAAGGGACAGTCATATTTCACTTGATGCCAGATTAGAATCTCCAAATTCTAGAATTAAGAAAAAATGCTTTCCAAAAAAATTTTTTTTTGGAAAGAAGAGTCTCTCATGATAATCAAATACAATTCTTAGAACATTGTATAATGATTATTTCACAACACAGAGCAAACATACAAAGAAATGAATATACTGAGTGAAAATATGAGATTTAGAAGGCAGTTCCAAGACATTTAATTTACAAATAAAAATTTTTCTAGGAGGAAGGAATAGATGGAGGAGAAATGATGATTTTTTTTAAAGTTACCTTCAGATAAAGAAAATGTTTAAAAAATATGATCCATGTCCAGCCTAGTTTCGTGAAAAAACTAAAGTATGTGTATACACGTCCATACATCTTTCCACACATGCATATGTTCACACTCACATATCTCTACACCTGTTTATACACACATTAATATATACACTCATGCGAACGCATCCGTGAATACATATGGGTGTGTATTTTATATGCTGAGATTTAGTACTATGTGCAAATAAAGTCTACACATACATAGGGCTGTGTGTAGGTAGAATATATGGAATATATGTACAATCTCTATCTCCTGGTGAAATTCTGGAAGCACAAGGAGACAAAGGCATTTTTCTAAGAGTCAAGAGAGAAAGACTACATTTTCCAGTTGGGGAAGAGATCCAGAGCAGCACTAGTCTGAGACCAGTGAAGCTGGAAGGCAGTGACATGCCAGGAGACCACTGAGATCTCACTTGCCAGCCAGGCAGAAGACATGCACAGTCTCAAGCCGCCACTGTTCTCATACTCTCTGGGTGAACGTGCTGGATGGAGTAGCAGAACCAAATGAGAACTGAGCATTTCAAGATGGAGAAGGACAGTGACCAGCAGTGAATTTCACAGCATATGGCTCAATACTTTCTCATCAACATGCAGTGAATTTCACAGCATATGGCTCAATACTTTCTCATCAACATTTCTCTATGACTGTGTTACTGGCTTTTCTCTCCCCGCTCCGCCCCCCATTTATAATGGGGATGACAGATACTTCGAGCAGATTGGCGTCCAGAGTGGCTGAGTTGGAACCGAGATGAAGGTCTGGGGATAGAGCACGGTCTAGTTACCTGATGATATGACTCTCCTTGAAGCCTGGGTGTCTTGGTCTGTACTGGCTCCTATAACAAAATACCACGGACTGGGTGGTTCATTAGCAGCAGAATTTATTTCTCCTGGTTTTATAGACTTGGTCACTTCCCAAAGGCTCCACCCCCTCAGACCGTCACACTGGGCACTAGGATCTCAACATACAAGCTCTGGGGAAAGCGTGAACTTACAGAACATTGCACCTGGGCGGGGGGAGGCACTGCTTACGTAAAACAACAAACCAAGAGTTACAGAGAAAGGAGAGACACGTGGGTCAACACAAAGCGTTTAACAAAAGATACCAAAGGCAGGACTTGAAGATCAAAAGTAAACTTGGGAAAAAGTATACATAACACAGGGCAGGACAAAAGTTAATATAATTAGTATGATCATACCAACTGATATAAAAAGTGGGCGAAGTCTATGGACAGGCTGGTCATAGAAGAAAGAAAGCAAATTGCCGATAACTTACACAAATGTCACTCACCTCATTTGTAATCTGATGGCGCAAATTAAAATAACACTGAAATAAAATGTTCTAGCCTTTCAGCTGAAAGTGAAAGTGAATCACTCAGTCATGTCCTCTGCTCTTTGGGATCCCTGCCAGGCTGCTCTGTCCATGGAATTCTCCAGGCAAGAGTACTGGAGTGGGTTGCCATTTCCTCCTTTAGGGATTTTCCCAACCCAGGGATTGAACCTGGGCTCAATCTGTCTGTAAAATCTGCCTATAGAAACTCTCAGCCCCTGCTTGTCGGGGTGGTAATCAGCCTTTGGACAGATGTCTGCCCCCCTCCTGCCCACCCCTACAGTTGCCGGCATTACAATACACCCCCAGTAAACCCACTGAGAAACACAGTTCTGTCGAAGTCACAGTGTATTAAGTCAAGACATTGGTGTCCTGGTGAATGTTTAACTACTGGCTCTCAAGAAAAAGAAAGGGAAGAAGGAAAGTGAGGAAAGAAAGAGAAAGAAGGATGAAAATCCCTCATTTGTAGCACTTGCCAGTTTCCATGCTGTCAAAACTCCCACCAAGGCCAAGTTCAAACTGAGAACATGCAGACTTGGGAAAAGACGCACACGCACATATGTCGTGCTCCGGCACACCACACTCTAAGCTGTGTGCACAGGACCTTGAGTGCAAGCTTGCTGTAATCCCACATCTTCGTCTTCTGGATTCTCTCTCTGTATTGTTAGACTTGTTTTAAAATGGTGTTTAATACTTTCAAAGGTTTTAACATTCTTAAAAGCATTAATGGATGAGATTTCCTGAGTGTTCTACGATTATCCTATAAAGCCTTGCAGTATTTTAGGATCTAATTTATTGTTTTCTAGAGTCTCAAGCTCAGTCAGGTGGTTCATGACTATCTCCTCCTCATCTCTTAGACATTGTAAAGCAATCTGATAGCTCCATCAGTAAAGCGAATCTTCCATATTCCTCAGTTGGCAGAGGAGTGATGGATAACTTTCTTGCTAACCTTAGAGGTTCTGTGTGCTTGTATCAAAGAAGCTTCCAGTTTCCTTTCAGTATTCATGTCACCAGCGTGCAGGTTCCGTGCAGGTAAAGACCATGTTGTTGTCTTCCCCAAAGTTTGCAGAAATTCCAGATTGAACAATTCCTGGTATGTGGGAGTGACTTAGTAAATAATCAATCCGCTGGTACAAAACTAAATAAGTAAGTTTTCTCTTTGCCATGCTTGACACTTTTGGTTTGAAAACCATCTTGTTAGAGAAAAGGGCAGCAAAAAATTTGTTCTGCTCCTTGTCTGCTGTGAACATTTGTTCTGCTATAGGTTGCTGGAGTGGCCCTAGCTTTGTTTTCCTTTTTGTCTTGAGTGAATAAGTAGGTCTCCTAGAAGAAAAAGGTGCTCGTGTTTCTTTATATTTTTCTAAATACTGCTTGGTTCTTTCTCAGCCTTTCTAACCCGGTGTGTCCTGCACATCATCCATGCTTCCTTTGTTGATTCTCATCCTACAGAAACGTAAGCTCATCAGAGCTCTTTGGGCAACCACTCAATCAGTTCAGTTTAGTCACTCAGTCATGTCCCACTCTTTGCAACCCCATGGGCTGCAGCATGCCAGGCCTCCCCATCCATTGCCAACTCCTGGAGTTTACTCAAACTCATGCCCGCTGGTTAGATGGCATCACCAACTCATCCTGTCTCATCCCCTTCTCCTTCTGCCTTCAATCTTTCCCAGCATCGGGGTCTTTTCAAAGGAATCAGCTCTCCATATCAGGTGGCCAAAATATTGGAGTTTCAGCTTCAGTATCAGACCTTCCAATGAATATTCAGGACTGATCTCCTTTAGGATGGACAGGTTGGATCTCCTTGCAGTCCAAGGGACTCTCAAGAGTCTTCTCCAACACCCCAGTTCAAAAGCATCAATTCTTTGGCACTCAGCTTTCTTTATAGTCTAAATCTCACATCCATACATGACTACTAGAAAAACCATAGCTTTGACTAGATGGACCTTTGTTGGCAAAGTAATGTCTCTGCTTCTTAATATGCTGTCTAGGTTGGTCATAACTTTTCTTCCAAGGAGTAAGTGTTTTTTAATTTCATGGCTGCAGTCACCATCTGCAGTGATTTTGGAGCCCCCCAAAATAAAGTCTGACACTGTTTCCACTGTTTCCCCATCTATTTCCCATGAAGTGATGGGACCAGATGCCATGATCTTGGTTTTCTGAATGTTGAGCTTTAAGCCAACTTTTTCACTCTCCTCTTTCACTTTCATCAACAGGCTTTTTAGTTCCTCTTCCCTTTCTGTCATAAGGGTGGTGTCATCTGCATATCTGAGGTTATTGATATTTCTCCCAGCAATCTTGATTCCAGCTTGTGCTTCATCCAACCCAGCGTTTCTCATGATGTACTCTGCATAGAAGTTAAATAAGCAGGGTGACAATATATAGCCTTGACAGACTCCTTTTCCTATTTGGAACCAGTCTGTTGTTCCATGTCTAGTTCTAAGTGTTGCTTCCTGATCTGCATACAGATTTCTCAGGAGGCAGGTCAGGTGGTCTGGTATTCTCATTTCTTTAAGAATTTTCCACAGCTTGTGGTGATCCACACAGTCAAAAGCTTTGGCATAGTAGATAAAGCAGAAGTAGATGTTTTTTTGGAACTCTCTTGCTCTTTCGATGATCCAACGGATCTCACTTGGATTTCATGATAGTATTAGTAGAATTTTTCCCTTTAATCATCTCTTGCTTCCTTTGAGCCATTTCCCTTTTCAATTTCTCAAGCCATGATGTTGTGGCTCTGTTTGTTTTGGTCGACAAGCTTAGAACTATGGTTTTGCAGCCTCCTTAGCCGGGTGGAAATGGGTGTCACTAGATGTTCGAACATGTTCCTCAGTTCTACACCTCACTTTGCTCCTCAGCTCAGAAGCCCTGGGGCTGTGGTGTATGAAACAGGCACTTCACTGTCCTAAACAGTCCGGTGATGGAGGTAGTGTGTGCTGCGTGCCCATTGCCTGTCTATCCCTTGCAGTAACACCTATTTTACTGTAATTCTCTAGGAAAAAAAAAGATCATCTAATACAGTGTAGTTCCTCTGGACCCTTAAATACTGTGTGTGCTTGCATGTGGTGTATATGTATAAGAAAATATTTTGTTTACAAGTTTTCTTCCCCAATGGGGAATTATAAATTTTATTTATCTGTTGTTATTGGAGTATGATTGCTTTACAATGTTTGTTCATTTCTGCTGTACAATGAAGTGAAGGAACTGTGTGCATACATACATCCCCTCCCTCTAGGACCTCCCTCCCACGCCTCAGAAAGTTCTGAAATAGGTTGGTATTTAAGTAATTCCAAGTCCTTTTAAAATAGTGTAGTATCTGTGAACAACTGCGGAGGGCTGAAGGATAAACCTTAGAGTAACACAGAGTGACTGCTTAATTTATTTAGAACGATTTTTAAAATTAGAGATAAACTATAAGAGGGTTCACAAAATTGGTCATATCTCTAGGCCGCCTGTTTTATCCTTTTTGCCAAAGCCATGCTAAGAAGAGGAACCAGGAAATCTGGAAAGGGAAAAGGGAGATATTCTGTGCTGAGTTGTGTGGTAGTCAGGAGCATTCTTGCAGAAGGCAGTGACACCCCACTCCAGGACTCTTGCCTGGAAAATCCCATGGATGGAGGAGCCTGGTAGGCTGCAGTCCATGGGGTCGCCAAGAGTCAGACACGACTGAGTGACTTCACTTTCACTTTCACTCTCATGCATTGGAGAAGGAAATGGAAACCCACTCTAGTGTTCTTGCTTGGAGAATCCCAGGGACGGGGGAGCCTGGTGGGCTGCCGTCTATGGGGTCGCACAGAGTCAGACATGACTGAAGCGACTTAGCAGCAGCAGCAGGAGCGTTATATGCTTCTGTTAATTTCAGTGTTAGAGAAAGTGAAGACTTAAATATGAAGAAAGGCCACATGGAGTGAGACTCTCATGATTCTGGGTAGATGATCTTGAGCAAAGAGCTCCACTCAAAACACAGATACATGTAGGTATACACCGACACGCATACACAAGGAGACAAGAAACTTAGGCAGCAGGAGGCCTACTCAGGTTTGCTTGTGATCACACTTAGCGTAAGTAGTGACTCCTAACAGTGTTACATTTGTAAATAGGGCATCCAATGGGACTAAGTGTTTGAATGTCTTTTGCTATTGTTGTGTATATTGTTAGACTCAATGCAAAGAAAGATAGGGATTTCCCTGGTGGTCCAGTGGTTAAGAATCCATCTTGCAATGCAGGGGACTCAGGTTCCATCCTTGGCTGGGAAACTAAGATCCCAGATGCCATAGAGCAGCTAAGCCTGTGTGCTGGAACTATTGAAGCCTGCTCACCACGCCTGGAGAAGCTGAGCGCCACAGTGAGAGATGCTGAGCGCTGCAACTAAGACCAGATGCAGCAAGTAAATAAATAAGTAAATAAATAGATTAAAAAAAAAGAGATAATTATTTAAATAAACATGTCTACTTTAGGAGGGGGAAAAAAGCAAACCTTACCTAAGTGGGTTTGTTGTGCTATTTATATGTGTTTTAGCCTAAGAAATCATTGTTACACCACTACTGAATATCTACATCATAATCTGTATTTAGGAAGACATAAATAGCCTCATTCTGTGAAGCTGTGTCTAGAAAATGACAGTAAGCATCATTGTCATTAGCTCTTACACTGTGATTAGGGACAGATAAACCTGCCAAAGTATATTTATCTTTAAATCTGTGGCCTAAACATTTCATTGTCTAAGCTCAGAGGCAGAGCTTACATCTCTAAGGGATCTGGGATTATCACTGAGTTACTCTGCTTCACCTGCAAAAATGGGCATACTCTTTTCCAGAACTTCAAAGAGGTGTGAAGAATGGAGTCTTTCAAGCTCTCTGTGTGTGCTCAGTTGCACAGTCGTGTCCAACTGTTTGTGACCCGATAGACTGTAGCCCACCAGGCTTCTCTGTCCATGGGATTTCCCAGGCAAGAAAATTGGAGTTGCAGTTTCCTTCTCCAGAGGATCGTCCCAACCCAGAGATTGAACCCATGTCTCTGGCATGGCACGTAGATTCTTTACCCCTGGGCCACCTGGGAAGCTCTTTAAGGTCTACAGAACATGTATAAGTAATTGTTTTAATTGAACCCTGTTTGTGAGCAGACAAATGGGCCCTGTGATGTGACAGGTCCCTTCTCAGCAGTTACCTCAGATGGAAATGTCTACTCCCATCTGCCTGGCTCATGTGTTAACATCCTCACGGGGTCCCGATGAATCTACCCACCTGGATGGATGTGATATCTCATCAGCTTCACGTTCCAGTTGTGTAACAAACTTGGAACACCAGGAGGATCCTGCTTGGCTTCTCATGTTGCCTGGTCTAGTAATGAATTTGTTCCCCCTTTCCCCTTGAGAGCACCGAGAAGAGTCTTCAAAGGGTGAAGTGTTTTCAAGTGATGACCAGACATGAATTCAGGCCTGATTTCATCAGACAGGTTATTACAACAACACCTACTAAACACAGGATATTTTAGTAGGTCTTTACTGGAGAAAAGGTGTCCAAATGCCAACAGTGCTTGATCTCTCGAAGAGCTTAAAATGTAGCTTAGGAGGTAATAATACATATGTAATACTAGTGAAAATAAACTGGAACAAAGGACCATACTACCAAGGAGAGATTAGCTGTCTTTGATAGAATAAGGTTTATGTAGACAGAGAAGATGATTTGAGGTAAGCCTTCAGTACTTAAAGTCATGACTGTTGCTATTTCTGCACTTTTAAAGATAAAACTCTACTTAGAGATGACAGAGGCCACCCAAGATGACCATTTATTGGATGAACGGTCCTGAACAGTTAGTGTCAATGTTTGACCCTGAGAGTATTCATTAAGTCTTTAAGCAAGTGAGAAGCTTGAGGAAGCAGAGGAGGGAACTTCCTGAAAGAAGGATGTTCTCAGAGGTTTGTCCAGTGGTGATGCTGAGCATAGTTCACACAGACGTTCTGAAGAGGCTCATCTCAGTATGGTGCCTTGGAGCTGAGATGGGAACCTGAGAAAGGAGTGGGATTCTAGACCATCAGGTCCTAAAAGGGGGCAAGATATGAAGGACAGACAGGAACAAAGCAGAGGAAGTGCAGATGAAAGAAAGTGGGCAATACACACATAGGGCCCCTTTCCGGCCTACATCGGAGGGAAACTCATGCTTGAGGGCCATCAGTGTTGCTGAGTCATTACAATACTGACTCTTACCTTGGATTCCAAATATTTGCATGCAGCTGTGCTTTTGTGGAAGATAATATTGGTCTCTTGAGTGTTTTACCTTGACAGTGTTGATGTCCTAAGCCCTGTTTACCCACACTGTGACTTTGGATACTTGTGTTTGTCTACCTAAGTAGCATTCTGTCCTTGAAGACATCAGACTGTACTGTTGGTGACCCTGATGACCCTTGATTTCAAGACTGTCACAAGAAAGGAAAATCTAGCTCTAATTTTAGACAGTGAACCAGTGCAGGGCATTTCATGTAGATTTTTTTTGTGTGTTTCTTGTTTGTTTTTACTTTTATCTATTTTATTTATTGATCGCTTGAAACTCAATCTTTTTCCAGAGGCTCAGCATTTTCCCTACTTATATTTTGAGATATTTCCATTCCTGAATTGATAAAAAAGAAAGGGAGCCTCCTCACATTTATTTCCATTTCCTCTTTCTTCAGTACACCATGTACGTTTCTTTTTTTAAATATGTATTTATTTGACTGTGTAGGTCTTAGCTGCTGCACTCAAGATCTTTGTTGCATCATCAGGATCTTTCACTGGCCACATGGACTAGTTGCTCCATGGTATGTGGGGCCTTAGTTCCCTGACCTGATATTGAACCCATGTCCCGTGCATTGCAAGGCAGATTCCTAACCACTGGACACCCCCCCCCCATGTAGGTTTCTTTAAAATAAAAAAGAAAATTAGTTGATCTTTTGGGTTTTGTTGAAAAGTATAAATTATCTTTTGGATTTTATATAAGAGAGAAAGTCTTTTCTTCTTGTCTCTTTCCCTTTTAATCAGTAAATTAAGACAAGGTCATATTAACTTCATCAGTCATTAACAACCACAGAATAGCACCAGGCTACAGGTTAGTTCACTCATCATCTTCTATGAGAACTCCAGAATTACAACTCGCTGCTGAACAGCCATCGATAGAAGAATGTTGAACCCACCAAAGCAAGATACCCCACGTCCAAAGGCAAAGAAGAAGCCCCAGAAGACGGTAGGAGGAGGAAAATTGTGTTTAGAATCAAACCCCATACCCGCCAGAGATGCTCAGAGGGCTTAAACAAACCTTGTGTGCACCAGGAGACCCCACAGAGACTGAGCCAGACCTGCCTTTGAGGGTTTGGGTGAATTTAACTCAGATGACCATTATATCCACTACTGTAGGCAAGAATCCCTTAGAAGAAATGGAGTAGCCTTCATAGTCAACAAAACAGTCCAAAATGCAGTACTTGGGTACAAATTCAAAAATGACAGAATGATCTCTCTTTGGTTCCAAGGCAAACCATTCAGTATCACAGTAATACAAGTCTATGCCCCAACCAGTAATGCTGACGAAGCTGAAGTTGAATGATTCTAGGAAGATCTACCAGGCCTTCTAGAACTAACACCCAAAAAAAAGATATCCTTTTCATTATAGGAGATTGGAATTCAAAAGTAGGAAGTCAAGATATACCTGGAGTAACAGGCAAATTTGGCCTTGGAGTACAAAATGAAGCAGGGCAGAGTGTAACAGAGTTTTGCCAAGAGAACGCAAACAACCTCTTCCAACAGCACAAGAGAAGACTCTACATATGGACGGTCAACACTGAAATCAGATGGATTATATTCTTTGCAGCCAAAGATGGAGAAGCTGTATACAGTCAGCAAAAATAAGACCAGGAACTGACTGGCTCAAATCATGAACTCCTTATTGCCAAAGTCAAATTTAAATTGAAGAAAATAGGGAAAACTACTAGACCACTCAGGTATGACCTAAATCAGATCCCTTACGATTATACAGTGGAAGTGAGAAATAGATTCAAGGGATTAGATATGATAGACAGACTGCCTGAAGAACTATGGACAGAGGTTTGTGACATTGTACAGGAGGCAGTGATCAAGACCATCCCCAAGAAAAAAAGAGAAATGCAAAAAGGCAAAATGGTTGTCTGAGGAGGCCTTACAAATAGCTGAGAAAAGAAGAGAAGTGAAAGGCAAAGGAGAAAAAGAAAGATATACCCATTTGAATGCAGAGTTACAAAGAATAGCAAGGAGAGCTAAGAAAGCCTTCCTCAGTGATCAGTGCAAAGAAATAGAGGAAGACAATAGAATGGGAAAGACTAGAGATCTCTTCAAGAAAATTAGTGATACTAAGGGAACATTTCATGCAAAGATGGGCTCAATAAAGGACAGAGATGGTAGGGACCTAACAGAAGCAGAGGATATTAAGAAGCCGAGGCAAGGATACATAAAAGAACTGTACAAAAAAGTTCTTCATGACCTGATAACCATGATGGTGTTATCACTCACCTAGAGCCAGCCATCCTGGAATGTGAAGTCAAGTGGGCATTAGGAACCATTGCTATGAACAAAGCTAGTGCAGGTGATGGGATTCCAGTTGAGCTATTTCAAATCCTAAAAGATGAACTAGAGCTTCATGGAAAAGTTTCCTGGGCAGGAACCAGGAAACCTCCTTTCGATTTTGACTTTGCTGCCCACCAGCAGGGATGTGACCACACTACCTTTTCCTCTGGGTCTCTGTGTGCACATCAGTAAAATTTAGGGGGTAAAGACTGTTTATTGGTTATAAATATGTTTACACTGAACATTGCAGTTTGACTCTCTACATCTATAATTTTATCTGTAGAGGAAACCTAGGAATTTTGGCAATTTGCAAACCAGAGCTGACCTCTCCTGATGTCTTGTCTGCCTGCATGGGATTAAAATATTTTGTAATGGCCAACATTTTAATTTGAGGAAGCTTCCCATAAGTAATCTAGATTTCTGGCTGCTTTTGAAAAATGAAGCATCTCCTGACCCTAATCCTGCCATGGCCAGTGACCAGTGACCAGTGAAATGGAGGCAGGTGACCCTAGGTTTTACAGGCCCCTCCCACCCCCCCTTTTTTTTTCTTTATCACTTCCAAGGCCTGAGAGTTAACCTGAGTTTGTGGCTTCTGGATTAAATGAAAGGTTTCTTCTTCAGAATCCAGCCATTGACAGGTTTGCTGCATACTGTAGCTCATGGCCTCTTTGACATAGCCTCCTGCTCTGGGCATCCATGGGAATGCCAGGCGTAGTGGTGTGATTCCTCTTCTGTGAAGCTTTTATAGACAGAGCATTTCTCCAGCATCAGTGACATTTCAAAGTCAGGATGATGAGCCCAGTAGTAATTGGCCCTGCCACTCTTTGGGTTTGGTACTGGCACCTTGTGTGTTTACTCTGGTTGAGTAATCTGTTTGCATCTGGGTGGACCACACACAGACAAATGTGAACTGTGTTTGTATTCGTTTCCTGCCTGGCAACTTGATTCCTTTGGGTCACAGCTTTGGAAAGATTGATAGATTGGAAATTTACTGGTGTAGACTTGGAGGCAGAAACTCACTTGAACCCGTTTTGGGAGCTGACCTTAATAACCTTCGTTGGGCAACAGCAAAGAAGCCTTTCTCATTCGTGGATTAGAGCAATTGCATGAACATCACGTCTGGATACAAGGTGTCCTGTGCTGTTAAGACATTCATTATTCCCTTTCAGTATGATGAGGCAATCAAAACAGAGAATGGTCTAAGGTTCCATTATCTAGGTAAGTTCCCGGATGTGTCCCCAGAACCTCAATAATGGGTAGAATTCCCTCTTGCTTCCTGGGTACCTCTCCCAGGCAAGTCAGCTAGCTCCACTTCTAGAATTCCTGAGGAGGCACATCTCCTACCTGTCTTCTGTATCTCGGAAGCCGTGGTGTGCAAGGACCAAGAGGGAAGGGATCTGGCTTAGAAGGCTGAACACTCCTGAGTCTCCTCTCTGCCTTCCCTGGGGGTGGCCACTGACGCTTCCGAGGGCCTCTTTCCCCTTGTGATGCGGTAGAGTCTTTGTAGTATTGACCTCAGGGAGCTGCACACGTGACTTTCTGACACTGACGATCTCCTTTTCAGCCTCTGTCTCTAATCAGTGGATTAGAGGGAGAAGTGGGAGAGATGTAAGTGAGAAAAAATGGGGAGCCCTCTGGGAGGAGGCTTGTTGGGACCATCCTCATTAAGAACACTCCTCTGGGACTACCCTTGGGAGACTGAGGGAAGCCTAACCCAACTCTGGCAGCACTGCAAGATAGCTCTGATTACAGAAGAAACACAGATGGCCAAAAACCACAGGAAAAGATGCTTGATGTTGCTAATCATTAGAGAAATGCACATCAAAACTACAATGAGGTACCACCTCTCACTGGTCAGAATGGCTATCATTAAAAAGCCTACAAACAATAAATACTGGAGAGGATATGGAGAAAGGGGAAGCCTACTGTGCTGTTGATGAGCATGTAAATTGGTGCAGCCACTATGGAGAACAGTATGAAGGTTTCTTAAAAATCTAAGAACAGAGCTACCATATGACCCTGCAGTCGCACTCCTGGTCATATATCCAGAGAAGACCATAATTTAGAAAGATACATGTACTCCAGTGTTCATTGAATCACTATTTACAATAGCCAAGACATGGAAGCAAATTAAATGTCTATCAGCAGAGGTATGGGTAGGAGGTGGTACATACAGACAATGGAATGTTGGAATGTTGTTGTTGTTTAATCACTAAGTCATGTCTGACTCTTTGCGACCCTGTGGACTGTAGCCCACCAGTCTCCCCTGTCCATGGGATTTCCCAGGCAAGAATACTGGAATGGGTTACCATTTCCTTCTCTACGGGATCTTCCTGCCCCAGGGATCAAACCCACATCTCCTGTGTTGCAGGCAGATTCTTTACTGCTGAGCCACTGAGGAAGCCCACAGTGGACTATTACTCAGCCATAAAAAAGAATGAAATAATGCCATTTGCAGCAACATGGATAGACCTAGAGATTGTCATACTGAGTGAAGTAAATCAGACAGAGAAGGAGAAATATAATGTGACATCCCTTATGAGTGGAATCTATAAAGATGATACAAATGAACTTATTTACAAAACAGAAACAGACTCACAGACTTAGAAAATAAACTTATGGCTACCAAAAGGAAGGGTTAGGAGGAAGGATAAATTAGGAGGTTAGGACTGACACATATCACTATACATAAAATAGATAACCAGGACCTACTGTAGAGCATAGGGGAAATAAAAGATATGTCCTATTACATTAATTGTTGAGTTTTTTTTTAAATTAGGAAATAAAATCACCTTAACTCAATGTCCAGCTCCCTACTAGGCCTCAGGAGACAAAAGGAAAATGCATAAGAAGCCTCAGCCTTCAGGAAGTTTATACTCTAGTTGCTTAAGTCAAGACTGTATAAAATGTTCAAATAGTATTTTGGCTTCTTTGAGTCACTGGCCATCAGCATCATAAAAACATTCCACACAATTAATAAAAACACTCCCTGCCCATTCCTGGTTCCTAATACCCAGAGAATGTTGAGGACAGGTGCAGTTGAGGAGTGAAGGCAAAGAACTGCTCTATAACTAGGGTTCAGTCAGTTCAGTTCAGTCGCTCAATCGTGTCTGACTCTTTGTGACCCCATAAATCGCAGCACGCCAGGCCTCCCTGTCCATCACCAACTCCCGGAGTTCACACAGATTCACGTCCATCGAGTCCGTGATGCCATCCAGCCATCTCATCCTCGGTCGTGCCCTTCTCCTCCTGCCCTCTATCCCTCCCAGCATCAAAGTCTTTTCCAATGAGTCACCTCTTCGCATGAGGTGGCCAAAATACTGGACTTTCAGCTTTAGCATCATTCCTTCCAAAGAAATCCCCGGGTTGATCTCCTTTAGGCTGGTTGGCTCTCCTTGCAGTCCAAGGGACTCTCAAGAGTCTTCTCCAACACTACAGTTCAAAAGCATCAATTCTTTGGCGCTCAGCCTTCTTCACAGTCCAACTCTCACATCCATACGTGAACACTGGAAAAACCATAGCCTTGACTAGATGGACCTTAGTCAGCAAAGTAATGTCTCTGCTTTTGAATATGCTATCTAGGTTGGTCATAACTTTTCTTCCAAGGAGTAAGCGTCTTTTAATTTCATGGCTGCAGTCACCATCTGCAGTGATTTTGGAGCTCCAAAAAATAAAGTCTGACACTATTTCCACTGTTTCCTGATCTATTTCTCATGAAGTGATGGGACCAGATGCCATGATCTTCCTTTTCTGAATGTTGAGCTTTAAGCCAACTTTTTCACTCTCCTCTTTCACTTTCATCAAGAGGCTTTTTAGCTCCTCTTCCCTTTCTGCCATAAGGGTGGTGTCATCTGCATATCTGAGGTGACTGATATTTCTCCCGGCAGTCTTGATTCCAGCTTGGGTTTCTTCCAGTCCAGCGTTTCTCATGATGTACTCTGCATATAAGTTAAATAAACAGGGTGACAATATACAGCCTTGACGTACTCCTTTTCCTATTTGGAACTAGTCTGTTGTTCCATGTCCAGTTCTAACTGTTGCTTCCTGGCCTGCATACAGGTTTCTCAAGAGGCATGTTAGGTGGTCTGGTATTCCCATCTCTTTCAGAATTTTGCACACTTTATTGTGATCCACACAGTCAAAGGCTTTGGCATAGTCAATAAAGCAGAAATCGATGTTTTTCTGGAACTCTCTTGCTTTTTCCATGATCCAGCAGATGTTGGCAATTTGATATCTGGTTCCTCTGCCTTTTCTCAAACCAGCTTGAACATCAGGGAGTTCACGGTTCACGTATTGTTGAAGTCTGGCATGGAGAATTTTGAGCATTACTTTGCTAGCATGTGAGATGAGTGCAATTGTGTGGTAGTTTGAGCATTCTCTGTCGTTGCCTTTCTTTGGGATTGGAATAAAAACTGACCTTTTCCAGTCCTGTGGCCACTGCTGAGTTTTCCAAATTTGCTGGCATATTGAGTGCAGCACTTTCACAGCATCATCCTTCAGGATTTGAAATAGTTCAACTGGAATTCCATCACCTCCACTAGCTTTGTTCGTAGTGATGCTTTCTAAGGCCCACTTGACTTCACATTCCAGGATCTCTGGCTCTAGATGAGTGATCACACGATCGTGATTATCCGGGTCGTGAAGATCCTTTTTGTACAATTCTTCCATGTATTCTTTCCATCTCTTCTTAATATCTTCTTGTTCTGTTAGGTCCAGATCATTTATGTCCTTTATTGAACCCATCTTTGCATGAAATGTTCCCTTGGTATCTCTAATTTTCTTGAAGAGCTCTCTAGTCTTTCCCATTCTGTTTTTTTCCTCTATTTCTTTGCATTGATCACTTAAGAAGGCTTTCTTATCTCTTCTTGCTATTCTTTGGAACTCTGCATTCAGATGCTTATATCTTTCCTTTTCTCCTCGGCTTTTCGCTTCTCTTCTTTTCAAAGTTATTTATAAGGCCTCCCCAGACAGCCATTTTGCTTTTTTGCATTTCTTTTCCATGGGGATGGTCTTGATCCCTCTCTCCTGTATAATGTCACGAACCTCATTCCATAGTTCATCAGGCACTCTATCAGATCTAGGCCCTCAAATCTATTTCTCACTTCCACTGTATAATCCTAAGGGATTTGATTTAAGTCATACCTGAATGGTCTAGCAGTTTTCCCTGTTTTCTTCAATTTCAGTCTGAATTTGGTAATAAATAGTTCATGATCTGAGTCACAGTCAGCTCCTGGTCTTATTTTTGTTGGCTGTATAGAGCTTCTCCATCTTTGGCTGCAAAGAATATAATCAATCTGATTTTAGTGTTGACCATCTGGTGATGTCCACGTGTAGAGTCTTCTCTTGTGTTGTTGGAAGAGGGTGTTTGCTATGACCAGTGCATTTTCTTGGCAAAACTCTATTGGTCTTTGCCCTGCTTCATTCCACATTCCCAGGCCAAATTTGCCTGTTACTCCAGGTGTTTCTTGACTTCCTACTTTTGCATTCCAGTCCCCTAGAATGAAAAGGCCATCTTTTTTGGGTGTTAGTTCTAAAAGGTCTTGTAGGTCTTCATAGAACCGTTCAACTTCAGCTTCTTCAGTGTTACTGGTTGGGGCATAGACTTGGATTACTGTGATATTGAATGGTTTGCTATGGAGATGAACAGAGATCATTCTGTTGTTTTTGAGATTGCATCCAAGTACTGCATTTCGGACTCTTCTGTTGACCACGATGGCTACTCCATTTCTTCTGAGGGATTCTTGCCTATAGTAGTAGATATAATGGTCATCTGAGTAAAATTCTCCCAATTCCAGTCCATTTTAGTTCATTGATTCCTAGAATGTCAACGTTCACTCTTGCCATCTCCTGTTTGACCACTTCCAATTTGCCTTGATTCATGGACCTGACATTCCAGGTTCCTATGTAATATTGCTCTTTACAGCATCGGACCTTGTTTCTATCACCAGTCACATCCACAACTGGGTATTGTTTTTGCTTTGGCTCCTACCCTTCATTCTTTCTGGAATTATTTCTCCACTGACCTCCAGTAGCATATTGGGCACCTACTGACCTGGGGAGTACCTCTTTCAGTATCCTATCATTTTGCCTTTTCATACTGTTCATGGGGTTCTCAAGGCAAGAATACTGAAGTGGTTTGCCATTCCCTTCTCCAGTGGACCACAATCTTTCAGACCTCTCCACCATGACCCACCCGTCTTGGGTTGCCCAATGGGCATGGCTTAGTTTCACTGAGTTAGACAAGGCTGTGGTCCTAGTGTGATTAGATTGACTAGATTTCTGTGAGTATGGTTTCAGTGTCTGCCCTCTGATGCCCTCTTGCATCACCTACCATCTTATTTGAATTTCTTACCTTGGGCCTGGGGTATCTCTTCACGGCTGCTCCAGCAAAGCACAGCTGCTGCTCCTTACCTTAGATGAGGGGTATCTCCCGCCGCCCTTCCTGACCTTCAACGTGGGATGGCTCCTCTAGGCCCTCCTGCGCCGGCACAGCCACCACTCCTTGGACGTGGGGTTGCCCCTCCCGGCCGCCACCCCTAGCCTTGGGCGTGGGGTTGCTGCTCCCGGTCGCTGCCCTGGCCTTGGGCATGGGGTTGCTCCTTCCTGCTGCCGCCCTTGGCCTCGGGTACCGCCCGTAGCCTCAGGTGCGTGGTATCTCCTCCCGGCCGTCGCCCCTGACCTCAGACGTGGGGTAGCTCCTCTCGGCCACTGCCCCTGACCTCAGATGCAGGTAGCTCCTCTTGGCCGTTCCTGCGCTGTCGCAGCCTGGCACTCTAGGCCACTGCCCCTGACCTTGGACGTGGGGTAGCTCTCGGCCGCGCTTAGTGCGCTGGCCCACTGCTGACAGATGTTAAACTGTCTCAGTAAGAGGCAGAATTAGAACTGACTTCAAATGAGCCTCTCATTCATGCCCAGTCTCTCAGTCATGTCTGGCTCTGCAACCCCATGGACTGTAGGCTGCCATGCTCGTCCGTCCGTGGGATTTTCCAGGCAAGAATACTGGAGTGGGCTGCCATTTCCTCCGCTGGGGATCTTCCTGGCCCAGGGTTCAAATCTACGTCTCCTACATTGCAGGTGGATTCTTTACAACTGCACCATCTGTGAAGCCCATAGCCAGCTACTTTCAACATTAACAGGACTACCAAGGGCTTCAAATGGTAACTTCCCTACAGTTTAAATGGCCAATGAAAAGTTCAGAGCAAACTTGAGCACAGTTTGGGATAGTATGGCATATTTTTCACATAACTCTTAAGGAAGTGCCCAAGTTTTTCTTCCTTGAGGGTAAAATTGTTGGCAACATGTGATACCATCCTCAGGCTGCGATGGCCGCAAAGCATGCATGCAGAGAACCCAGAGAGTAAATAAGCCCTGTTGGAAATGTGCTTCCTTTTTCCCTTTTGCTGCGGCTCTCGTTCAGCAGATTTGTAGCTCTCGAGGGAATTAAACCTCGCATAGGCACTGTTTCTCAGGCATGAAAAGTTAGCAGTTTTGTCTCATAAAGAGTGTGCAGAATCCTTGTACATTGACCAGCTCATCTAGACCTTCCTTGAGACCCAGTTACTCCGCCTGCTGCGTGTGTCTTTGGTGCATCTCATGGGCATGATGGTTTGTTTGCTACGTGAATTTGTCTGGCTATCAGAGGGAGCCTCTGTCTGCAGAAGGGGCAGCAGATAGAGGAGGCCAGCTGGATGCCTTCACATTTGCTGTGTAGAGGTCTCTGCTTGTCACATGCGTCCCTCCTCACCCTTTATAATTCTGCCTTCTTCCCAGCCATTGTGACGGCTATTTATTGTTCATTCCCGGATGTATTACCCTTGAATTACCTCTCTGCTTGTCACTGTTGCGGTTTCTTCAAGCTCCCAGCAATGGGGTAAACAGAGTAAACCAGTCTGGGCCCTTTAAAGGACCCGACTTTCTGTTCAAAGAGAGTTATTTTTAGAAAGCTGCTATAGAATTTAACTTTCTTCAATCAGCAGGATCTATGTGAAGCCATATGTTGGTGTGATTTCCCCAGATAAAGCCTTAGGAATCGTCTTTCAGGCTCCTGGAGCGGGTGCGCAATACATCCTGTGGGCAGGCTGCCCGCTGCCTACAGGGGTGCAGAACCACTTTGATGGGCTGAGTGTAGGGCTTTCCAGCGGCCTTGGGTCTTGAGGCTCCAGCCTCAGCCAGGAAGGGCTGAAAAGATGTGACAGTGACCTCTGCTAGCAGCCAAGCTGGGAATGTGAGTGATCTGTTTAATCAATACTTTATCTCAATTGTTGGTTGTAAAAGGCTTAGGAAATAATTCAACAGAGTACTCAGTTCTGAAATAACACCGAGTGTCATTTCACCTCTCTTTGATTCAGAAGGTCCTTTAGAATCCTTTCATCCATGGAGAGCTAGTTAATAAAGATTCTGGGTCTAGAATGGCTGAAAAACCAGCCTTTATTTTAGTTAGGAAGGGAAATAGTAGAGCCAGGAGAGGGGTGAGAGCCCCAGGCAAGGGGGTTGTTTGTAGTCGGGGTGTTAGTGCTCAGCTCTGTCTGCCTCTGATCATTGTCCCCCAGTCTTCCCTGGTTCTGGGGTCTAAGGTGGGTCCAGGTAGGGCCTCCTTTCTCTGTTTTGGCCTCTCACTGTTAGCACCCAGTTCTGTAATACACTTTGAAGAAGTAAAGTGAAAGCGTGTCAGTTGTATCAGACTCTTTGTGACACTGTAGACTGTAGCCCACCAGGCTCCTCTGTCCATGGGATTCTCCAGGCAAGAATACTGGAGTGGGTTGCCGTTTCCTCCTCCAGGGGATCTTCCTGACCCAGAGATTGGACCTGGGTCTCCTGGATGGCAGGCAGATTATTTACTGTCTGAGCACTTTGAGGTGCTTAATAAATCAGATGGCTAGTGTTTTCCGGAGAAGGAAATGGCAACCCACTCCAGTATTCTTGCCTAGAGAATCCCACGGACAGAGGAGCTGGTGGCTTACAGTCCATAGGGTCACAAAGAATCGACACAACTGAAGTGGCTTAACACACACACACACAATGATTGCCAGCAAGAAAACACCCAGGATTTTCCTTCTCCTTCCGGGGAAGGAGCTTGGTCCGTCCAGCCCCCCAGTCTCAGTTGGCCTGGATGACTCTCTCAGTCCGAAACAGGTTGAGAGAGCACATTCAAGCCCTCAGCATCTCCCATCCTGCTGGCCTGGAGGGCGTGGTAGGCACCACTTGGCTCTGCTCTCCTGACTCGTGCCCTGTCTCACTGCCAGCTTCCTTTCTGGGCTTTCAGACTCATCCTTCAAAGAGCTGAAAATAGCATCACAGTTCCTTTCTCTGAGGAGCTTTCTCACCCTTGACAAGCCTGGAGGACAAATAGACCTGACCTCTGTGGCCTCCTGTCTGTCGGCCCTGATTAAATATTCACTCTGCAGAGCGTCATGCCAGGAATTGTGAAAAATCATCAAAGAAGGACGTGACGCACTCCTGGCCTTTGCACGTCTTATCAGCTTACAGGAGAGACAGAACCAGCACAATGCAAAATACAGGGGAGCGCAAATGTCAGCCAGATGCTTACCTGCCGTTCTTTATTTACAAATCCGATTAACATAGCCTGGGGGCGCCTGCTTATGTATGCACAGATCTATGTGTTCAATATATGTGTTTATATACATACAGACCTATATGTACATGTGTTTATGCCAGGAGAAATATCAATAACCTTAGATATGCAGATGACACACCAGCCTATGGCAGAAAGTGAAGAGGAGCTAAAAGCCTCTTGATGAAAGTGAAAGAGGAGAGTGAAAAAGTTGGCTTAAAGCTCAACACTGGGAAAACTAAGATCATGGCATCTGGTTCCATCACTTCATGGCAGATAGATGGGGAAACTGTCAAGACTTTATTTTGGGGGGGGGGCTCCAAAATCACTGCAGATGGTGATTGTAGCCATGAAATTAAAAGACGCTTAGTCCTTGGAAGGAAAGTTATGACCAACCTAGATGGCATATTGAAAAGCAGAGACATTACCTTGCCAACAAAGGTCCATCTAGTAAAAGCAGAGATATTACTTTGCCAACAAGGTCCATCCATTCAAGGCTATAGTTTTTCCTGTGGTCATGTATGGATGTGAGAGTTGGACTGTGAAGAAAGCTGAGCGCCGAAGAATTGATGCTTTTGAACTGTGGTGTTGGAGAAGACTCTTGAGAGTCCCTTGGACAGCAAGGAGATCCAACCAGTCCATCCTAAAGGAGATCAGTCCTGGGTGTTCATTGGAGGGACTGAAGCTGAGGCTGAAACTCCAATACTTTTACCACCTCATGCAAAGAGTTGACTCATTGGAAAAGACCCTGATGCTGGGAGGGATTGGGGGCAGAAGGAGAAGGGAACAACCGAGGATGAGATGGCTGGATGGCATCACCAACTCAATGGACATGAGTTGGAGTGAGCTCTGAGAGTTGGTGATGGACAGGGAGGCCTGGCGTGCTGCAATTCATGGGGTCGCAAAGAGTCGGACACAACTGAGTGACTCAGTTGAACTCAACTGATATGTATATATGTGTACATAGATCTATATCTACACATTTATATACACATAGGTCTATATGTACGTTTATACATACACAGATCTATATGTACACATTTATATATACATAGCTTTATAATTATACGTTTCTATATACACGGATCTATATGTACACATGCTTATATATATATAGATTTATAATTGAAGTGAAGTGAAGTAGCTCAGTCATGTCTGACTCTTTGCGACCCCATGGACTTTAGCCCACCAGGCTCCTCCATCCATGGAATTTTCTAAGCAAGAGTTCTGGAGTGGGTTGTCATTTCCTTCTCCAGGGGATCTTCCCGACCCAGGGATTGAACCCAGGTCTCTCGCATTGTGGGCAGACGCTTTACCATCTGAGCCACCAGGAAATGCCCAGGCTTATAATTACGTGTTTACATATACACAGATCTATATGTACACATGCTTATATATACATAGGTTTATAATTACACATGTTTATATATACACAGGTCTATATGTACACATGCTTATATATACATAGGTTTATAATTACACATGTTTATATATACACAGGTCTATATGTACACATGCTTGTATTTACATAGGTTTATAATTACACATGTTTATATATACACATAGCTATATGTACATAGAATTGAAGCATTTGCTAAAGTGGCTGAAGTGACTGGAACGGGAAAAATGAAGTTTCCTACCAAGTTTCACTTTCCCAGGAGTGTCCCTTATGACTTGAGAGCTAGTAGTTGGTTGGGGCCACATTGGAAACACCAGTGGGAGGACAGGGAAGGACAGCAGCCAGTGGAAGGGCGTTGCTGGGCTGGCTGTGTGGGCACAGGCTCTGGGGAGCAGCTGAGAATCACGCACTTCAAAACCACCCTGGGCCCCATCGGTCACTGATTGAGCATGCCCGTCAGGACACCTAGACATTTCTGGACTGCTGTGCCCAAACGAATTTTGGAGAAAACCCTCCTGTGAAGAGAGACAACTAAAGCTAGTTCATTAGCTAAGTTGGAGGTTGGCCTGGGCGAGGCCTGAGGGATGAGGCAGTTTTACAGGTACTGATGCGCGTGGTGGCCTGGAAAGGGGAGGGGAGGGGACACTGAGGAGACTGCCCACGGAGCCGAGTTGACGGGGGTGACACTGGAGCCAGGACTCTCTCTCTGCAGGTTTCTCAAGGGTGTGCGGGGCCCAGCGACTGGCGGAAGGGGTCCAGGCTCCCGGCTGAAGCGGCTGAAGGGTGAGAGGCAGTTTGAGGAGGATGTGGTTGGTGGCTGCTCCATCAGGACTCATTGGCCGCTCTGGGGCTGGTGGGGGGGCTGGCCGCACACGGATCGTAGGATCCCCACTGCCTCTGCCGCATGAAGCCCTGGTTCATCCACAGGCACCATCACAAAAGGGCCAGAGTGGGATGTGGCGGGGGATGGAGCCACGTGTCCTCCTTGCCTCTCAGCCGGGTGGGGAGGCGGGGTGGTCACTGAGCGCTGGGGACGTGGCCCGGGTGTCCTTCTGTGTCCAGAAAGGATGAGACTGAGCTCTGAGGCAGTGGGCCAGGGCGGCTGTGGTCGTGCCTCTGACGTGGATGTGCTGTAGGACAGTTTCCTCTGGCACCCTGTTGTCTCTGTGCGCCCTCCCTGGAGAGTTGGCAGATGGGCAGTGAGGACTGTCCAGGGTCAGGGCACCACAGCGTGACCTGAATTGAAGGGGGTGACGCTGAAGCCAGGACTCTGGTCCCTCGACAAGGTCGCTGTGCCCCAGGCTCCGGCTCACACCCCTGCAAGGAGCCCCCAGTGTGATCTGCACCCATGAAGGTGGGCTTGATTACTTGCTCATCTGTCAAGTTATATGATTTCATGCATTCGACTTCTTTTTCTATCCTGTATTTAGACGCTGGGCAGAGATGATCTAACATAGAAATGCCAAGATATGTAGATCATTTATTGATAGTTTTACGTGGGGAAAAAGTATACATGTCCATACATCCTCGTGTGTGGGGTGACATAGTTTGTCTCTGGAAGAGGGAGAGGAAAGGGTGTCTCAGGCTGGGTTGGGTTAGGAGACAGAAACTGCAAGGTTACTTTAGCAGGAAGACTTGTGCAGGAGAAAAGCATTTCCCCCGACCCACAGAGGGTCCCAGGCTGGACCTGAACATTGAAGTGACAAGAATAGATTAACAAGGAAAAGGCATACATGTTTATGTCATGTATGTTTCATGTGGCATGGAGCCTTCATAAGGAAACAAAGACCCAGACCAACAGAACTGCATATTTGTGTGCTTGGTGTGGTATTTAGAAAATCACATAATGCTAGTACTAATGGACATTTCCCCCTTAAGGGAACTATCATGTACTGAGCACACACATGCCGGGTACCATGCTAAGGACATTACCGGGAGTGTCTTATCTAACCTTCCTCAGAACTGTATGAGGAGCTGCCTGACTATCCCTATTTGACAGAAGCGGCAACTCAGGCACAGAGAGGTGAAGTGACTGGCCTGCAGATGCGCAGCCTGTGAGGACAGAAGGTGTTTACCCCTGATGTTTTCATTTGGGGAGGGTGGGAGGGAGTTTGAAGCAGGAAGGAACATCTTGATAATCTATATCTGGAGTCTTCACGGAGTCAAGGAATTGTTCGTGAACTCACAAGATTATTTTATTTCACATCCATTTCTATTACATCATGTGCCAGATTCTGATCTGAGAGTCTAACAAGTATTTAACTCCGTTTAGCCTCTGAATAGGCCCATACAGTAGGTGTTCTACACCCTCATTCTCAACACCCTCCTCATTTCTATACCTCCCACATGTTATGAAATCTTGGTGAGTCCTGCAGGAGTGGGGAAGGAGGACAAAAGAAAAAGACTGCAAGGAGAGTAGAGAAACTAATAGCTGCAGAGGGTGTATGAGCTCAGGCTCAGTGTTTTCTGTGCATTTTCTAACTGAATGCACAGCCCTCTGAGAGAGGGGCGCGTCTCCCTGTGTATAGACGCGGAGACAAGCTACAGAGGTTTAATAACCAGCCAAGCATCACACAGCTAATTCAGAGTGAGGGCTGGGCTTCTGACCCAGGCCAGATCCCAAATCCCATACGCTTTCCACTGCATCTTGATGGCAATCAGTAGGGAAGATAACACTTTTGCATGTTTAATATAGGGTGCAAGTGAAAGACATAGATACACTGTCCTCAGAGTTCAGAGAGGGAAGGGATGACTCCAGTCATGGGCGTCGTGAGAGTCTTCCTTGAAGAGGCAGCATTTAAATGGAGCTTGGAAGTAGGTGGGATGTGGCAGGTGGGTCTGGGGGCCGCAGAGTCCTGGAGGAGGGAGGGGCACAAGCAAAGATGCTGGCGGGATGAGGCCAAGGGGTGGGGGATCTGTCTGGGTAGGAAGCCGTGTTTTACCAGACATACTGCTTAGAGTTGCCAAGGAGTGCATGGTCACAGCGAAAACTAGACTGGTTCTTAGTTTTATTAATACTTTTTCTGCAGACAGCATGCCCTCCTTATTACGTGTGCCCACTCCCGCCAGCCCCTACCCCCTGACAACTCAGCTTGTGTGGCTGTGTCTCAGGAATGCCTTCCTCTCCTTGCCTTCTTGGAAGCTCTTCAAGTCCCGATGGTTCTCAGCCCTGTCCTTCCTCATGGCTGCGTACCCAGTGTTCTGGGGAGACAGGTGCTGGGCAGGACAAAGGGGTGGCCCTGGGTGCTGGGGAAGGAGGGGGAGACGTGGAGCCAGGCATCCGTCTGGCCCCGGGGCTGGGCTGCGCTGCCCAGACAGGGGGCCTGGCTGCGACAGACATTCCCTTCCGGAGCCGAGGCTGCTTTGCGAGAACCAAAGTGAGGACACGGGCCTGGGGGATGCTCTTAGAGACTTGGCACCTGGTGGGAAGTGGAGATTTGGCAGCTGACTGACCGCGCTAAAGGGCAGCCCGGGTAGCGGCTGATGCCCCTCCTGCCCTGTACCCCACCCTCTCCCGTACTGCTCCTCCAGGGCGGAGGAAGAAGGCGCCCACCCTGCTAATCTGCGCTGCGGTTTGCTCTCTGTTATGTAGTATCTCAGTGGCAGGACCCACTCGGGAGAGCTGGGGCGAGGCTGGCTGAGGTCCTCAAGGAGCTTGGACTCAGGCGCCTGCCTGGCAGTGGGATGATGCTTCCCGACCTCTCAGACCTCTGGGCGCACTTAGAAAGCACTTCACGCCTTCTGTCGGCACACGGCTGCCCAGGGGAACCTCAGGGACAGGGGGCAGGTAGAGTATCCTTTCCGAGTTTCTTGTCTCCTGTCCTCCCCCACACCCCTTCCTTTCCGTGTGTCTGTCTGGCTCTGTTGTGTCTCCTCCTCCTCAAGATTCCGCAGACCAGTGACGCGGGGGAATTGACTCATGTTCTTGTCAACAGAGATCGTGGCCTGTGAGATGATGCGTACCCTGATGCACTCACGACAGTATCTCAAAGATGCCACGCCGCTGGCTGCTCCCAAGAACGAAGCCACCCTCCCAGAGAGGTGGCCGGAAGCCGGGCTGCAGGAGGTGAGGAAAGTCGCTCTTCCTCTGCCCTCGACTCAATCAGCGTTTAGCTGTCAGATGGTTCTGGCCTTGGCCTGACGGATCTTCTCCTGTGTGTCCTTCCACAGGCTCGACTTTTTAGCCGGAGGATGCACCGCCTTCTCAGGTGTCCTGGGAACTGCTGAAGGACCATGATGGGGAGCAAGCTGGTCCCCAGGACAGAGCAGAGCAGCTGGAACCAAGAAGCGCCCGGAGCCAGATGCAAAGCCGGCAGATCGGAGCGCCCTGAGCCGCGGTTGCTGATTGGACGGTCTTTGCTTTGCCATCACCCTATTGGCTCACAGTTCTAGATGATTTTGGATAGTTGGCTGGTCTTTTTTTTTTTTTTTTTTTCCCGTCTGTCTTTCGTTATTTTTTCTTGGCCTTGGGGATTGTGTAAGAAAACAATTGCTTTGGAAAATATAATTCTGTGGCTGAAATTAACCTTGTTTATGAACCAATATTGTCCCTAGGGATTTCTGAATTGTCATCTGGGTTACCTAGTAAATGGGTCTGCATGGTTTGATGTGTGTATTCCTGATCTTTAGATTAAAAATGCATTTTCATATCTGGATCCAGGTAATGGGCCGAGTCCCACTTGCCTTGCTACTGAAGCGATCTCAGTGCGGCATCGCTTGGAGTTGAAATATAATCAAACATATTATACCTGGGGCTCTTGCATGCTCTTTGGGGTTTATGCTACCCCACAAAGAAATACAAACATTGTAGGTGGAAATGTAATTCCTGTCTGATCCCGCAGCTAGAATGGTGGAGAAAGTATAAATATCGAAAGTGGCTTCAAATACTTCAGATGTAAACTAACCAAGAGTAAGTGGCTGATTCTCTAAGGCAGAGCAGGGACTGGAGACCACTCCCCACACCCTGCCCGTTGACCTTGCTCCATCTGGAGGAATCGGAGAAAGAGGCCTGCTTCTGTGTTTGCGTTTGCGGAGACTGTGGTGTTTCTGACTCGTGCTCTGTAACTGTGCCCACCTCGCAATAAAACACCTTCGTTGACTCAGCGACAAGGTCTCTGTCCATTTCCTGCAGTGCTGTGTCCTCATCGGCTTTGTGAGAACGTCCAGGGTAGGTGTGCGAGTGGCCGCCCTGCCTGGGATCTCAGCTGGACGCGGTGCTGGCACTTAGCCAGGATTGTCTACTGGTGGGGCCGCACACATTGGACACATGCCCCCAATAGTGGTAGACATTTCTCTCTCTCTCTTTCTTTATTGGTGGATTATTGCTTTACAATGTCGTGTTAGTTTCTGCTGTACAGCAAAGTGAATTGGCCGTATGTATATATGTATGTATATCCCCTCCCTCTTGAGCCTCTCTTCCCCCACCCTCCCCTCCAGGTCATCACAGAGCGCTGAGCTGAGCTCCTGTGCAGTACAGCAGCCTCCCACTAGCTATCTGTGTTACCCATGGTAGCGTGTAAATGTCCGTGCATCTCAGTCAATCCTTTCCCGATCTGTCCCACCTTCCTCTTCCTCTCCACTCCCCACCCTGTGTCCGTACATCTGTTCTTTATATCGGTGTCTCTATTCCTGCCTTGGAAATCGTCAGTGCTGTTTTTCTAGATTCCACATATATGCGCTAATATACGATATTTATTTTTCTATTTCTGACTTAATTCACGCTCTATGATAGTCTGTAGGTCCATTTGAGTCTCTACAGATGACCCTGTTTCATTCCTTTTAGTGGCTAAGATCTTTTTTGACCCCGTCCCTAGAGTAATGAAAATAAAAACAAAAATAATCCAGTGGGACCTAATTAAACTTAAAAGCTTTTCCACAGCAAAGGAAACCATAAACAAGACGATTTTATTTCTTCATAAAGAATTAAAAGAACATTTCAGTTCCTTAGAGCTGGTCTTGGCTGAGAACACCGAGTAGCCTCTGAATGTCTTCTTGGCCTTCTTGTTGAAAGCCTTTAGAGGAAGAGGTGGAGATTCGTGGGCAGTAGTCAGGAAGGAGACTGTGCCCCTGCCTTGACCTTGTATACAGACATCTGGGTCCCTCCTGCAGGACAGGGCAAGGCTGTACTTCCTCTGAGGGCAACACCACTGCCTTTACATAAAGTGAAATTGACATGCACTTATGTGTGTGAAATGCCTTTTCACCAGCAGGCCCAGGCCATCCCAGAGCCGGCCAGTCCCTCTAACTATGATACGCAGAGGTCTCATTCACTATGGGTAAGAATTCGCCCAGGCCACATCAGATTGGATCTGCCAGTTTAATAGAAAGCACTTTCAAGAAAACCCCAGTGCTCTCTGCCTCCACTCCTGAGGTTTCCAATGTGATGCATGGATCAGAGATATGATAACTTGGTCTGTGTGGGGCGGCAGATGGAGTTTGCTCTGATTGCCGTGGCATGCATTATACTCCCTCAGATATTACCCTGGACTGCAAGCCCTGCAGAGTAGAAAGAGCATTGCCTACTTGCTTCCTGGAAGTCATTAAAGTGACAATAAATAATAAATAAATGGGTCCCAGCACCCATCCGCTTCACTGGCTTTTGACTTCAAACCTCCTCTCGGGAATTTCCGTGTCCTTCCTTATAACTTGGAACCTCCTGACTGCTTCCCGGTATTATTGTCTAAGCTTCACGAATGTTTGCCAACCAACTGCAAGTCAGTATGAAACACTGAAGCTTTATTTTTAAAATTACCCTTTTTAAGTTAAAAAACACATACTTTTGAGTGGAGTCCAGATCAGCCCACCTTGTGCTGAATTTGAGCTCTTTTGAGCCTTCTGAAGTTCCAGAACCCTGCACCCAAGGGAGGGCCTCGCAGGTGGGAGTGTCGGGCCCCGGAGCTGTGTCAAGGGTCAGGGTCAGTGAACAGACACTCTCCACGGCCAGCAACCATGTTAAGATTCTTCAGCAAAATGATGCTGACTCTGACCTTCATTCCTAAAGTCTATCAAACGGACAGCATCAAGTCAGGTGGAAGTCATCTGTTCCTGGTTACCTCCAACAGCTTATCCAGGAGGTGGTGTTATTGTCTGTCTGTTTGAAGGACCACTGGCAAGGAAAACAGTTTATATATTTGTAGGCAGATTTTAACAGATGCAGTTGGCACCTTGTCCCTGTTTCTGAGGGCTTTTTTGGGCAGAGGAGACTCTGTGCATCCCAGGTCAGAGGTTCTGGGGCCTTATTCTCCTCCCCACTTAGTCTAGCCCTCAACCAGGAGGAGTGTTAAGTGTTTAAACACCCCAGCTCCCTCACCTTTTGGATGGATGGACTGAGGTATGTCCTAAGCTGATCTGAGGTCCCCAGTGAGGTGACAGTCTGGTGGCCCACAGTGGGAACTAGCTTTTGAACCCACTTTTAACAAATTTTAATTGAAGGATAACTGTTGTACAATGCTGTGTTAGTTAGCTTCTGCCATACAGTGAAGTACGTGAGCTCTATGTACGCGTGTATGTCCTCCCTCCCTCCCTCCCCTCCCCACCCCACCCCTCTGGGCCATCACAGAGCGCCAAACTGAGCTGCGCAGGGTCCCCACAGCTGCTCTGCCCGTGGTGCTGTGTACATGTCCCTGTTGCTCTCTCAGTCCAGCCCAAACTCTCCTCTCCCCGCTGTGTCCACGTGGCCATTGTCTGTGCCCATGTCCTCTGTTCCCCTGTCGGCTGCCTTGTGCCCCGCCTGACGTCTCAGCCAGCGCTTCCTGGGACTGCCTCCCCAATAAGTAGCTAATTTGTGCACAAGTACAAATCCCGCTGCAAGGTGAGGAACGGAAACCCTACCAATGTAGGTAGGAAACCCTACCTACCTACACTTGCCGGAGGGCGATTTCCTTCCTGTAAAAGGGGCCCTGCCACAGGCTACAGGATATTTTTCCTTTCGGTGCAAGACTCAACCAGGAGACCAGGAGACCAGGCCAGAGTCACGTGACGGCACATAAAATTACAATTCACCGGCTAGAACGAGTAACTAAATACAAGGGAGTGATGGGAAAAGGAACAGGTCACAACCCCCAGGTTTCCCCCACTCCCCGCCCCATCACCCCTCAAGGACTCCTGTTTGCCCTTGAGCCCCTTCTGCTTCCATTAACACTGACGGAGCCTGCCCAGAGTGCCTGGCTCTTGTCAAATCCCATTACAAGGGACTCCAAGACGCGCCGTCCAGGCCTTTGCTGTGCCGGTAACCTTTTTGTGGGAGTATTGAACATTGTGTGGAGTGGCTAATGCATTGATCAGGCCTGTTAGACAAGAGGTCTGCTTTCTTCTGGCACCACAGTTTTGTAAATGGGGTTTCATCTCTGCCTGGATTGTGATCAACTCAAACCAGTTCTCTAAGCTCAAGTTACAAAGCTCTAAAAAGCATGTCAGGCTGACCCGGGACTACTTGTCAGGATAAACATAAAAACAGAGACCCTATACAGTGAGAGAATGTGCTGGAATCTGTTAGAGGCGTCTCACACTTTGTTTAGTTGTTGATGTTGAGCACAGGACACAAAGACCCACGTTTCCTCGCAGAGGCCCCCAACCTTTTAGGCACTGGGGACTACTGTCATGGAAGACAATTTTTTCACGGGGGTGGGTGGGTGGGGTGATTCAGTTGCATTACACTGATTGTGTACTTTCTTTCTATTATTATTACATCAGCCCCACCTCAGATCATCAGGCATTAGATGCCATAGCTGGGGGCCCCTGCTCTGTGGGGTTCCCAGTGAAGACTTGGTGTGTACTGTATCAGGCATTTAAACGGAATTATGGCTGCGCCAGAGTCTGCCTTGTCGCTTCGCTGTCCGCTGAGGGCTGGGAGGGTGGGGCTGTTTTATATGCTTCTTTGTTTTCAGTGTATGCCTAAGGTCAGGGCTCCCTTCATGACTGGTAACTATTCCACCTTTATTCAGAATAACTGAAGTAGATAATGGAAAATAATTAGTTTATAGATTTCCTACTGAATCTGAGTTTAAGCCAATGCGACCCTGTGCTTTTTGCAGGGAGGAAGGAAAATCCAGAGTGTGATTCTTGGGTGTATTATCTGAGGTTGAAAGGCAAAATTTCTGCTAAGAAAAAAATCAGAGAATAACACTGCTCCTAGGATCTTTAGCAACCAAGGATCTTTTATGAAGGGAAAGTACTTGTTAATATTAGTAACTTGTTACTTGCTCATATTTGTTATCTTATTCATTATTAAAAGTTTTCCTCATTGTTCAAATACTACTTTTGCTACTAAATAAATCAAAACAATCTTTCCAGATGCTGGGAAAGATTGAAGGCAGGAGGAGAAGGGAACAACAGAGGGTGAAATGGTTGGACGGCATCACTGATTCGATGGACATGACTCCCAGCAAACTCTAGGAGATACTGAAGGACAGGGAAGCCTGGTGTGCTGTAGTCCATAGGGTCGCACAGAGTTGAACATGACTAGGTGACTGAACAACTAAATCAAAACATACCTTAGGAATCAAATCATCTTAAGTCTTTAATTTCTGATTACAAATTTAAGTGAACGGAGCCTCCTAAATATTTTTATAAAATCTCTCTCAATTTCATTGAAAAACTTCACGAAATTCAAAAACAGACAACATGCCCATACATGCATAAACACACATAAGTAATCACAGTAGGATTCAAAATATATTATATCTACCTTTAAGTGATCAAGAAATATTTATACTATAGTTTTGATTTCTCTTCCTTAAACTTTTAAACTTGTTTTATATTCCCTGTATTTTGTACTTACGCTGTACTTATGCGGTGGTTACACTGTCCTAGAGCTGTGTAATTCAGAAGGCAGTGTCAGACCAGCTGAGTCTACAGATTCTGGGTTATTGGTCACTTATTTTTGGTTGGCATATGGTATCTTAGTGGGTCCCTTCAAAGTTGATGAGCTGATGTTTTCTGGCTTGAGTTTTGTCTTAGAGTCAAGGTTCTATTGCTATGGCAGCAAGACATCAGAAGCCCTTTTGCTAGCAATGTGGAGCCCCCCTCCTCCTCACCAAGAGCTCCCATGTCCATCGGGTTTTTAGTCCTGGGCAGCTAGCTTTTACTTTGTAATGTCTTAGTTTTTCAGTATTTTTGGAACATAAACACCCAGTGGTTTTGTCATCAAAGGGGTGAAAGGGGAGTCTGGGCAGCAGACTCTTTTCGGTGGATGCTGCCTCATGCATCAGCCCCTGTTGCATGGCGGGACTTCCTACTGGCTGTTAAATGTGACCACAGGGAGTGATCCCTCTGGGCAACCAAGAAAAATCTCCAACTTTCCTTGAGTTGTCGGACTTAAATTCAACTCTAGAAAGATCAAATAAAAGAAATAGAACATCTATATTATATCTATTTATCTATATAAATTCTCCAGCCTACTTAATAAACATATTTTTGAAAAATAAATATGCCCTTATTTTTGCTTTCCAATGACCTTTCTGTGCACATCACACATTTTCACTGTTGAGTACTATTATGCATCAAGGCTTTTCATAGTCATATTGTCCCAATGGACTATAATTATCCATGTTGCTCGAATTATTGCAATGTGTACATCCCATTAAACTGCCTCCTTTGTCTTCCTGAGGCATTTTTGAAAGTCTCTTGCTTAAAGGCAACAAGATGTTCCATACCCATATTGATTTTTCTCTACTGTTAGCTAAGCTTTTAGCCTCTGATTCCTATTAATAGAGAGTAGCACTAGGATCGCATCAGTCTTAGCACCATGGATGTGGAGATAGATAAACTAATGCTGCTTTTGGCCACTGTAACAGAAATGCTGGAAAATGCCTATTTTAAGATCATAAGTTTTATTATTATTTTCTAACAAGAGAGTGCTAATATTATTACCTGTTCCACCTTTTAAACTAATATGAGTTGTAAACATTTATTTTCTATACCAGGCCCTCTTGGTCTATCAGCTCAAATTGTAATCATCTTCCTTTTCCAGTTCTTCACCTTGTAAGTTTTATTGATCACTGTCTTGGAATTCTTTTCTTGACAAACGTGAGAGAGAATACAAGTGGAGATAGCTATGAAATACAGTAGAAAGATTAAACTTCTCATCTGTAAATAGAATGTGCTAATGAGGCTGAGAATTGAGATTTTTGTCCTCTGGGCGATGGACTAATCCTTGGAATTTTTATCATTGATTTAAGGTGAAAGTGAAGTCACTCAGTCGTGTTTGACTCTTTGCGACCCCATGGACTGTAGCCCACCAGGTTCCTCCATCCATGGAATTTTCCAGGCAAGAGTACTAGAGTGGATTGCCATTTCCTTCTCCAGGGGAATCGTCCCGACCCAGGGATCAAACCCTCGTCTCCCGCATTGCAGGCAGACGCTTTACCATCTGAGCCACCTGGGAAGTCCTTGATCTAAGATAAAGATCACATTCTGAGGACATAAAGTCTAAGAACATAAAATAAGCTTTGTTGGCCAGGTAGGACTAGTCTTTGGGACCTTGAACTTTGAGGCTATTAATCAAGCTGAAAAACAAGTTAAAAAAAAAAAAAAAACTTCTAGAAAGACAGATTCTTGGGTTATAAAAATTAAATTATCCTTGTGAATCTTGCATAGTCAACCAAGTCTGTCTGCTATTCCTTGGCACTAGTTTCTTCAGGCAACTGACTGCTTATCAGTTGTAGATCTCATATGGAGACTAAAGTGCAGAGAGGTATGCAAACCTCCATAAAGAACAGAATTTTCATAATTCATGTAGAAAATTATTTTCTCCATAAAAACAAAAAACCAATCAACTTTCTCTCCCCAAATTCTTGGGAAGGGGGAAAGAATTCACACAACAAAGGAATTTTGTCTCTAAACCCAGATCCTAAATCCTGATTTCGTTTTGAGGTAAAAGTGTACACCTTGCTTCCTTTTACCTGACATCTATTGTAGCAGGAAGTCTCTCTGCCTAAGTGTTTAAGTGAGTGCCAGGGATCCTGTCACTTTGAAATGAATAATAAACAGCTATGATAAATGGATGTTGTGGGTGACATTAATAAGACATTTGCAATCCTGCAGGAAGAGTCATCCTGGAAGATAAATCGGTGCATAAATTGATGCTATTGTTGGGAACTTGAACTTCTGACACAGGGCAGGTGCTCAGTCTGTTTTGGAACTCCCTGACAGAACTCCTTTGTCTCCCTGTTCCTCTTCCTGACCCCTGAAATAGAGATGTGCCTCAAGGTTCAGTCTTTCAGTTCCTTGACCTCTGTATTTTTCTGTCAGTGAAATTTTCTTCACACTTGAAGTTATCTCTAGCGGAGATGATTTCGCAGTCCAGCCAACCACCACCCCTCATCCAGTCTTCATTTCCAGCTGACTACAAGACGTCTTTATCCAGATGTCATGCCAGAAACTCAGATCACCTGCCTGCAGCAGGACCCAGTGCTTCCTCTTTCAAACCCAGTTTATCTTTATTTTTTTCTTCTCTCTGAAGATGAGCCACGTTATTTGCTTCACTAACCCTCCTTTTATCACCCCAGACATCCACGAGATTCAGCCCTCAGGGTGTCTCTCTGCCATCGATATTTTTATTTCATCTTCTACTGACAAAACTGGACCTCAGGCTCCCAACATTCAACTGATTGTTTAAGCCTCTTAACTGATTTTCAGTCTCTCTCCACTACAATCCATCTCAAATATCACCGCAGCAAAAATCTTGCCGAAGATCACATCACTGATCACAGCGTTGCCCTAATCTGAAATCTTTCATGACTGCAGTTATGTGGTCAGAGCCTTTCACCTGCCTTGCTGGGTTCCTGGGACAGCCCTGACTGGCTTCTCACTTTCACTCTTAGCCTGTGAACCCTCTCACTGCATTGGTGTAATATTAATCTCTAAACACACGCTTACTGTAACCTTTGGTTTGTGTTTTGCCGCTTTCTTTATGCCCTCTTCTCTTTTGTTTACACAGTGGAGCCCAACACATTTTGGAATTTGTTTGTTTTGGCTTCGCCGGGTCTCCGTGCTGGCACGCAGGGTCTTCACTGTGGCTCAGGAGCTTCTCGTTAGTTGTGGTGTGTGCACTCCAGAGCTCATGGCCTGCAGTTTGTGGTTCTCAGTTTTAGTTGCCTTGTAGCATGTGGGGCCTCAGTTCCTTGACCAAGGATTGAACCCTCAGCCCCAGTGCTGAAAGGCAGATTCTTTCTTTTTTTTTTTTTTTTTAGACTTTTTATTTTGTATTGGGGTATAACCAGTCCACAAACAAGGTGATAGTTTCAGGTGAAGAGAGAAGGGATTCAGCCATATGTACACATGTATCCATTCTCCCCCAGACTCCTCTCCCACCCTGGCTGCCAAGTAACATTGAACAGAGTTCCACGTTGGAAAGCGGATTCTTAATTACTGGACCACCAGGGAAGTCCCTCCAATACAGTTTTTAAAGATTCATAAGAAATGCTACTTTTCTGTAAACGGTTGCTTAATTTACCTCAACTGATACCAGTACAACCTTCCCCCCTCCCCACTTTTGCATCACTTTCCAGAGTCTTCCCTTCTGACTTGTGTGTGTACCTGGTGGTTGTGATGATTCTTTGTTATCTCCTAAGCTCTCAAATCTTGCTGTGCACCTATATGGGAAATGTTGAGGTGGACACTCCTGGCGTTGCATGCTGTTACAATCACATACACATTTGAGAGCTTTTTCTTGGCCAGGCACTGTTCCGGGCATTGGAGTTGCGCTCAGTTCAGGCTTTCAGAGGGTTTATGTTCTAGAGGAGAGAGAAAGGTAGGAAATAAATTAACATGGGCTGTGATCTGTACTAAGGAGAAAAGCAACAAAATGATGTTCCAGGGAGTCTTGGGTATGAGATGTATATTGTCAGGGCAAGTTCCTCTGAGCTGTTGAAATTTCGTCTGAGACCAGAAGAATGAGAAAAAGCCAGTGAGGCGGAGGATTGGGGGAAAGGGTTGTAAACTGAGGATCAGCTTGTGAGAGGCCATCAGTCGGGAGTGAGCTTGGTATGCTTAAGGAAGTGCTGGAAGGCCAGTGGGACAGAGGATCGTAGATGAAAGTTGTGTGAAATGAGAGTGAAGTACGAGATGGGAGTCAGATCGTATTGGGCCTTGTAGACTATAGTAGAGCCTTTTGATTTTAATCTAAGCGTGATGAGAAAACATTAATATAAAGTGCACACGTGCTCTGTGGAAGTGGAGTTTCAGTGAAGAAGAAGGAGCAAGCAGATGGTTTATTGCCCTAGCGAGTTAACTCCAAACTGTTGTTTGGAAGCTCTGGGTTGGGTAAGCTGGACTGCGATGAGACCTCAAAGATTCCCTTTACACTGTGATCTAGATCAAGAGTTAGTTACGTTGCCGTCTTGGCTTCTCCCCACATTGGCCCCAAACTTACCTTGGCCCTTTCTATCTTACGGATCCTACGGCAGGAAGAGGAGGGAAAGAATAAACTCAAAGATAAATATCGCGTGGATGCTCAAGAACTGACTACCAGGGACATAGAAAAGCTTTCAGAAAAGGGGAAGTCTGTAAATACAGAAAATCCAACGTGTCTAGGCTCTGTGGATCCTACAGTTTTTAACTTTTTGCCCGTAAGACTGTAGCTTCTATGATCACACCACTGCTTCATGCTCTACCCATAAAGCCAACTAGTGAATCCTGGTCTGTGTCCCATGTCAGCATACCCTCTTACGGATGGACAAAACCCTGTCTTGAACCCTTCATAAAGGCAGTCAATTTTTTTTTATCCCTTTTTAGGAATGGTATGTATATAATATACACAAAACATATAACTGCTAAACTAAGTCAACTATTTTATAAGCCACTATTTTTAATCAAAGACTGAGGTAGTCACACTCTAAAGTTTTTGCACTATTAAATTCTCTGTTGTCTTTTTCTGAGCCCAACGTAGTCTGTACCTTTCATTTTTTTTTCCTAGAAGTGACTAACTCTGCTGTGTCACTCGCTGAAGTAAAGCCCTTTCAAAACTTTAAAGGGTATAAACATTATTCAGAAACTTCTCTGATCTTATCAGAATTTTTCAAACTACTTATTTTGAGTCTCATGAGAGCTCATTCCATTTGACTAAGTAGTGAAGTAAGATTATTGATTTATTGATGGACAGTGATACTTAATATATCATTTTTCCCAGATTAAATAAGTTGTTTTAGCCATCATGGCCTTAAAGTGAGGAGTAGTTAGTGAATCAAAGTATTATCTGACATAGCGTATGTTTACGTACTTCAGCTGTGTTCTATTTCCTGTGCTCAATTCAGAAATGAGTGAGAACAGTCTATGGTTCTATAAGGTCATAGTCTAAACTCCAGTAAAATCTCAGGGGAGGGATTTTAAGGATTATCATCCAAAGCTTAGATTCCCTCTGTAGAGTTGGTGCCACATGGTGATCTAGCTTCCCTTGGAAATCCTCAGTGTCAATGACCTTGTTATCATCCATAGCAATCGATGTATCTCTGGGGAGCTCGTGTTTATTAGCAGGTGAAAATCTGTGTCTCTGTGAGCTTACCCAGGGAATCTCATTCTAACTCAGGAAATCAAATCCAAATACCAACAGAGACATGGAGATGGTACACATGAGTTTAAGCAATTGTAAGGTATTAAAATTAAGGATCTCAACTGGTAAAGTAAGTGGCGCCTGGTATGTGGCTACAATATAGTGAATGTAATAGAGAGTGGTGGTGCCTGTGGTAAACCCAAGGGCATGCCACTCTTTAGCTCTCATTTATTTATTTTTTCTGAGACATGTGGGCAAATATTTTTATGTTTTTTCAAGTAAACCAGAATGTGGGTTTCTTATGTGGCATTGTCTGACTTTTAAATCGGCAACCAACTCAAAACCTTGAAGACAGTCCGTGGGTCAGCCTTCGAGAGGGCAGCCACACATCTACAGCTGGATTTGGCCTGTGGCCATGAAATTTCAGCTCTTGTTTTGAGCCTCAAAGCTGTAAGCAAAAAATACAAGTTTTCTTTCTCTTGACAGCCCACTAGCCAATCACTGTCATTCATTGCCACAGTCTTCTCCATAATTGCTCCTTCGTTTAAGAAGCACTTCAGCCAAACTCGCAGGATATTCTTGATCTAATCCATAAAGCCTACCAGTAAGTAATTGTGGTTAGGTGACATCTGTACAAGAATTATGAAAAAACTCAAATACTATGCTTGGAAAACGTTTGCCAGACTGTTTGTTAACTATATAAAATGTTATTCTCCCTGAAACTTCAGAGCACAGCTATAAATCCAAATCTGGTTGAATAATATCAGGTTGAAAGGGAGAATATTTGGGGAATGGTTTTATCATATCAACCAGCAATTCTACATATGACTTTAATTTTGTTTTTCTGTACTGACAGATACATGCTCTTTCCCTTCCTGCTTAGCTCTTACCATGCCCTCTCTCCATCTCTGAATGATAGGAACTTGTCTCTAAAGAAAGGCTTTTAATTTGTAGTTAGGAGTAGTCTCTTGTTTTACTTTCTTGGTAGGAGTCAAGATCCTCTTGGACAAGTCAGTCTCCAGAGTCCTGTTTCAGAGTACTAAGAACCATCCCATGGACCCATGGGGTGCAAGAATACCTTTTTTTAAATGTTTAATTAAAAAAAAAAACTATTGGAGTACAATTGATTTACAATGTTGTGTTAATTTCACATGTACAGCAAAGTGATTCAGACACACACACACACACACACACACACACACACACACACACGTATATCCATTCTCTTTTAGGTGCTTTTCTCATATAGTTATTGCAGAATATTGAGTAGACCTCCCTGTGTTATACAGTGGTCTTTGTTGGTTACTGATGTTTTGTTTATTAAAAACTGTTTTACTTATTTGACTGCTTTGAGTCTCCATTTCAGCATGAGGGAATCATTAGTTCTGGCATGTGGGATTCTAGTCCCACGACCAGGGATCAGACTCAGGTTCCCTGCCTTGGGAGTGTGGAGTCTTAGCCACTGGCCACCAGGGAAATCCAATTTTCCTGTCTTAACGAATGCGTAAGGTTGCTGTCTCCAGCGCACTCTGTACATACAGAGGCCTTACTTCTTCCTGCTTTGTGAACTGGACCTGACTTCCTGGGATGTATCAGAAGCTTTATTCTCAATAGCAGGATAGGAGTTAATCTTGCTTTTCTGACCCCTGTTACTGGTGAGCTTGCAAAGATGCCCACAAAACCCATACTTCACTGTAATTTCTTCACTTTGGGTCTACTCTTATATTCTCCTTTCACTCCTGGAGATGCTCTCTGAATTGTACAAATTTCCCAGAATCATAGCCCTGCTACCTCGCCCAACCTCACATATAGAGGGTGGCATGGATTCTGGATTCAAACCTCTTAGGGCCCTGGAATTTGGTCCTCTGGCTTCGGCTGCACCCAATCTCTTTCTTCCCTTTCCCTTATGCCCTTCAGTTAAGTCCAGCAATGGTTTGGGGAAAAATCTGAACCAGTTACAACAGTGTAATATAACGGGTCACCTTCTGCAAACAAAAATTTTATGACTACTAAATGTTAGAGACCAATAAAAATAGCATACAGCCAGTCCTGCATCTGTAAAATATACTAACAAGTAATTAGGGAGAAATGAGTAGAGGTTTGTTTTATGTTTAAAAGTTCCAAATATCTCTTAGCAAAATCCATTTTTAAAACAATATATGTTTTAAAAGCGGCACAAATAATTTTAATATGGTCTTATCTTTAAAGCACTTTCTCAGCGCTCATTTCCCCAGTGTGCTTTGAAGTATGTATCATTACCAGAGGTGTGTGTCAGACTGGGTTATTTTTAAAACAAATTAGTATAGTGAATAAGCATTCTGTTTTTACCTTAATAGTTAAATTGAATTTGGGGAGTAACAAGTAAAACTACAGAATCAAGGCAATTAGAGTTCTATTTTTGGGGTTGGGATAGAGTAGGTTTGTACAGACATTTCATGATGGTATGGGCAACGCCCATTTCTTTTCTGTTGTATATTCCTACAGAGTGACCCCCTAGAGCAGAGATGCTCAATCAGCAGAAATTTTGGTTTTCATGGGAGATTGGCAATGTCTGGGGACATATTTTTAGAGTTTATTTATTTATTTGCTTATCTGTTTACTTAGAAGTATAGTTGCTGTAAAATGTTATGTAAGTTACAGGTATACAGTATAGTGATTCACAGTTTTAAAGGTTATACTCCATTTGTGGTTATTATAAAATATTGATTATATTTCTCATGCTATACAATACATACTTGTCACTTATTTTAAACCTAACTGTTTATGCCTCTTAATCACCCATCCCTGTTTTGCCTCCCGCTGGTAGGTAGCCACTAGTTTGTTCTCTGTGTGTGTGAGTCTGCTGCTTTTTTGCTATATCCACTAGCTCATCGTAGTTTTTGTATTCCTATATAAGCAATATCAAACAGTATTTGTCTTTCTAACTTATTCCACTTAGCACCATACCTATCTTTTTGGTTGTCCTGATGGAGAAGAGAGGGAAAAGTAAGGTGCTAGTATCTAGTGGGGAGAGGCCAGGAATGCTTCTAAATATCCTACAGTGCACAATAGTGTCCCCTTCAACAGAGAGCACCCAGTCCGAGATGTCCCAAAACACCAAGGTTGAGAAGCCCTGCCCCAGAGAAAAACGTTGTCATTTGCCATTTCTGCAGGCTGTCTGCCCCCTCCCAACCTCAAGACTAATGTGAACATCTTACTAACTTCAGGTCGTTTCAGTTAAAGGGGATTTTTCTTAGGCTTTCGTCAGCCTCGCTACATATTGGCCATGCGTGTGATGCTATCTCCACAGTGAAACAGAGGTGCTCATTGGGATCCTCAATCAAAACACAGGTAGTCAGTACAGGACATTGTGATTTGAAACCCAACTGACTGTAGCTGCCTTTCCTGCTCACAGAAGGGGGGCCGGAGAATAGAAAATAACTGGTTAACTCTTATCCCTGGGAAAGTAAATCCTGATAAGACGTCTTCCTTTCACAGAAAGACACTGAGGAAAGAACCCAGTGAGCCTGCAGCTGTGAAGCCTGTCAGTCCTAGGTTTCTGAAGGTGAGGACCAGATGGCCCTTTTGTTTATCTGAAGACATCAGCGAGTGTCAGTGAGCGCTGGGGTTTGCACAGGGAGGTCTGGGAGAGGTTACCTTGTTCAGTGGAATAGAATGAGGGGTTGGCTTTCTGGTTGAAGAAACCTAAATCTGAGAGACCAAGAAACTAAGAAAACTAGACAACATGTAGAGTCTAGAGGAAGAGGAAGAGCACCGAGCAAATAGTATGAGATCAGAAAAGGCTGAGAAAAGAGACTTGTGGGAGATTCCTTCCAGAGGTGGGGACTCTACATAGCTTTACAGAGATGATGCATCTAACAGTAAGCCCAGCATATCTGTCTCTTTGTACACTCTCTCTCTCTCTCTCTCTCTCTCTCTCTCTCTGTAAGTAGGTTTTGGCAATGTCAGTGTAAGAGGGATAACTCCCATAGCTGAATCAGTGTAGCATGCCAAGAAACACATCCACCTGGGACCATCAGCCATCACTAGACACAAGCTAAGAACCTAGAGCTAAACGTAGGAAGTAAAACTGTAAGTCCTGGAAAACTTGCAGAAATCTGGGGAAAGTGAAATGAATTACTGTGGAACAGAGGGTAGGAAATACAAGTACATTTTGTTTAAATCTCAAAGGATGAGGTTACTTTAAGTGGATCTGGAGAGCATCATATATTAGAAGATGTCTGGTTTCCAGTAACAGAAATGTGTATCAAACTGGCTTAAGCAACAAAGGGATTTATTGGCCTTGATAAGTGGGATAGCCCAGAGTTGGCCACATGAGGGACTGTGGAGCTGAGAGGTACCACCCACCATGGGGGCTTTGACTGTCTCCATGCTGGGGCTTTACTCTCTGCTATGAAGGCATGCCTCTTAAGATTGTTCTCATGTGGCAGCAGAGATGGCTCCTGCTGACTCCAGGCTTCCAGACACTTTTGGAGTCTCCTGCCTCAGAAGGAGAAGGGCTGTCTTCCTGGGTCAATACCTGTATCTAGAGGGTGGTGCAGTTTGGCCCTGCCATGTCATACACTTACCCTCGTGCCTGGGGAGTCAGTGTTGTGTGATTGGCAGGCCCACCAGGTTTAGGGGGACATTTCTCCACAGGAAAAATCACTAAGTGAAGTCGCTCAGTCATGTCTGACTCTTTGCCACCCCATGGACTGTAGCCCACCAGGCTCCTCCATCCATGGGATTCTCCAGGCAAGAATACTGGAGTGGGTCGCCATTTCCTTCACAATTACTAAGGAGACAAAAATAAAATGAATATACACTGAACACAGAGTCATCTCTGGCAGCAGGAGGGCTGGGCTGAGAAGCACAGGGAGGTGGGGGCATCGTCCCCATCCTTCCCAGCCCAAGCTATGGCTTTCTTAGCCTCTTATCCACTTGAGCAGGAGTGGAGGCCTCTTCTCTGACCTATCCCCCTTTCCCCGTCCCCTGATACACTGTGGGAGAGAAAGGGGAGTGAAGCCCCTGGGGAGCAAAGGCCTCCTCGTTTGGGGGACCCGGCCTGACCCCGGCAGGGGGCAGGGTTTCACCGTCCCTCCCTCCTTTGCTCTCTCCTCTCCTCTCTTCTTCTTTTTGCTTTTCTCCCTCTCCCTTTCTCTCTTTTGAACTGTCTTTGGTTTCAATATCAAGAAAATTATGGCCTCAGAAAATGAGTTGGGAAATGTGTCCTCTCTTTTCTGGAAAAAAGAGATTATGTAAAATTGTTGTTAATTCTTCTTTGTTTAGTAGAATTCTGGCCCTGAAGAGTTCTTATTAAGGAACTTTTAAATGACAGATTCCTTTTCTTTGATGGTTATAGATCCGTTCAGACTGTCTATTGACTATTAGTTGAAGTTTTGTCATTAGTGGTTTTCAAGCAATTGATTCGTTTCTTCTAATTGTCAAACTTATGAGCATAAAGTTGTTTGATCATTCATGTAGTTGCCTAGTCATGTCTGACTCTTTGTGACACCGTGGACTATATAGCTTGCCAGGCTCCTCTGTCCATGGAATTTTCTAGGCAAGAAAATTGGAATGGGTCGCCATCTTTCCAACCCAGGGGTCAAACCTGCATCTCTTGCACCTCCTGCATTGGCAGGCAGATTCTTTACCATTAGCACCACCTGGGAAGTCCAGAGTTGTTTGTAATTTTCATATATTAACTTTTAAATGATGCAGGATCAGCAGCCATATTCCTTAATTCATTCCTGATATTGATAACTTGTGCCTTATCTCTATTTAAAGGAAAGAAAGCTTTTTTATTCTTTGTAAATGTTCATCAGTTTTATTATTTTTTTCTGAAGAGCCAGCTTTTTGTTGTTGTTGATTTTCTTTATTGTTTCACTGTTTTGTTTCACTGAATTTTTTTCTTACCTTCATAATTTTTTTTCTTTCTTCTGGCTTTGAATTTATTTCATATTTCTCTTCCTAATTTTTTGAGGTAGAAGACTTACTTTATTGATTTAAGATTTTTCTTTATGTCTGTTGTAAGTATGTAGCAATATATGTGTCCCTCTCTGCAATGCATTAATTGAAACCCATAAAATACATGTTTTGTCTTGTTTTTATTTAGTTTCTTTTTTTTTTTCACTTTTTGAGACTTTTTCTTTGACTCATGGATTTTTCCATGGTTTATTTTTCATGAATTTAGGGATTTTTACTGTTGTCTTTCTGTATTGATTTCTAGTTTGATTGCATTATGTTCAGCAAACACTTTCTACATAATTTCAATCCTTTAAAAGTTTTTGAGGTTGTTTATGACCCTGGTATGGCTTATCTTAGTGAATGATCTATGTACACTTGAAAAAAAAATATTTTCTCTTACTGTTGGATGGAATGTTCTATTGATTCTGTTAATTGTGTTATTTTGATATTCTATATCCGTGCTGAGTTTCTGCCTAGAAATTCTCTCTTACTAACAGAAGACACTGGACAGTTTTTCCAGTTAAAAAAATACATAAATAAAGATGCATACAAATGATTGCACACCATTTCAAGGGTTCTCTAGATTTATTTCCATTGCTCTTGTAGGAACAATAGTCTCTATTTAAAATCTCTGGTCTCGATAGAGATTTTCACTCTTTTCCATACAATGAATAACAGAGATTGTCTGATAAAATCTTGAACTAGAGCAAGAATTATGAAGGGGAAGAGGACTTAATCACAGATGAGATGATGTTAATAATTTGCATCCTTCACAGTTTTGCCCAGGCTTGAACATGCCTGCTTTAATATTAATAACAGTAGAGGGGTTCCATGTAAATAGGAATTGTGATCATCATAAACACTCCTCTTAATGTCAGGACACCATTTAGGCACCTTAGGTCATGTACCACACATCAATCGTCTATCATAATATAGCAGGCACAGAGTATATGTCCAGAGTCGGTGTGTGTCAACTCCACTGAGGTTAATAAATGTCAGATAGACCAATGAATATGTGGTGAGGAGATGAAGATGAGGCCTGTATCAGTTAGCTATGGCTGCATGACAAACACTCTACACCTTAAGAGCATAAAACCAAAAATATTTATTATTGAGTACAAGTCTTTGGTTCAGCTGACTGGTTCTTCTCGTCTCAGATGAATCAGGCCACGTGTCTCTGAGGTGAGTTCCATGTTGGGTCAGCCATTCTGTGGACATCGACTGGCTTCTGTCCCTTATTTGAGGAGTTGGTTCATGACTGTCTGGTCATTGATAGTGCTCTCGGCCAGGACAATGAAGATCTTTCCATATGGTCTCTCTGTATGACAGTGGTAGAGATCTGAGCTGGAGAGTCTAATATGTGAAGGGCCTAAGGCCTATGCCTGAGATGGACACACCTCTCTTTTGCCATGTTTTACTGTATAAAGCAAGTCCAGACTAAAGGAGTAAGGAAATACATTCCCCTCTCAGTGGGAGGAGCTGCAAAGTCACCTTGCAGTGGGAGAGGACACAGCACGGCCGTGAACTGGGTCATGACTGCAGTCAGTCTCCCCGATTCCTATTGGGAAGCATATTAGGGAGCAATTTGGTTTTCAATAACTGAAGCTTGCTTTAGAAAAATTTCTGCTACTAAAAACTGTAAACGTCTTTGTGAGATTTTTCTCTGTGTCTTAAGTAAATTGGGTGCTATTTTCTTTACTGTAGGTGAATTGCTGTCATTATATACTCCTAGAAATAAGATTGCAAAAGAGAAAGGGAGGGAGGGAGAGAGAAAAGACACAGAGAAAGGGAAGGAATGAGAGAAGGTGGGGGCGAGGGAGAGAAAGAGAGAAAAAGCCTTGTGTTAGAAGATCCAGACTTTCTGGATTTCCAGGGCACTCATAACAGCTGTTAATTCCGTTAGGCAAACTAGACCCCTACTTGTTATTTCCAGATAATCCTTTCAAATGCAGCGGCTTTGTTGGAAGACATTGCAGTTATTATTGAGCATTGATAGACTCCTTTATCTTTGCAAAGTGCTTTATATTCTCCTTTATTTTTATTTTTCTAGGAGTAGTTTGGCATTTTTACTTTTTGTTTCATAGCAGAGTAAGGGTGGTCACACTCTCTTCTTATTATCATACCTTCACTATTATCCTAGAGCCAGAAGGGCCTTTGAGAAGTCATGCGGTAGAAAAAATTGTTGGGGGCTTTCCCTTTGGACTCCCCAGGAGGAAAGGTTCTGGAGACTCTGGAATGTTCTTTAGCATCCCCATTTCAATGTTTTGTCACTGTGGCAGATCATTTCTCTTCCTGTGCAACCCTACCACCTGCCACTTCTTTTTTATATATATTTATTTTATTTATCGGGCTGTGTCTTAGTTGCAGTAGGCAGGATCTTTCATTGTGGCAAGCAGGCTCTCTTGTTGTGGTGTGCAGGCTTAGTTGCTTTGTAACATGTGGGGTCTTTGTTCCCTGACCAGGTATTGAACCCATGTCCCCTGCATTCCATGGCAGATTCTTTACCCCTGGGCCACCAGGAAAGTCCCCCAGCCATTTGTTCTTGTTCAGTCTTACAAGGGTGTAGAAGGCAAGGGCCAGCATCTTCTGAAGACCACCATTTACACAATCAATAGAGTTGAGAGGGGGGCGTTCTCCTTGGGGAAGGAAAATTTTTCTGAAGTTCTTGATTTCTAGGGATAGTTCCTTAATGCAGAAATCAATCTAAGAGGCAGAGCAAAGCAGTGCATCTAGGCCAGATAAATCAGCTTGAAAAACCAGTGTTCATTCAACTATTTACTCAATCAATCAGATATCTGCTGGGTGTCATGTGCTGTTTGGGGCCTTGAGGTGATAAATGGGAAGCATTCCCTGCCCTCAAGAGCTCACGTTCCAGTCTAGGAGAAACAGACTTGTAAATAGATAAATTACTACCTTCTGTCACAAGTAAACAGGTGATTATTATACATCCCATCACCCTTGTTGTTTTTAATGGGACGATTTGAGAACAGAGAGGGGTTTCAGAGACCCTGAGCAATTCCAGCTTGCTGTTTGCTCTGGCAAGACGTCCTGAATCTTCCAGGACATGCGGCTCTTGTCTGCTCTCTCTGCCACATCTGTTGCATTCTAATTCCTCTAGGTTAGGACATAATACTGGATTTTAGAAGTTCTTCCACAGCAAAGTATAAAACTATCACAGTTGTTGTTGTTGTTGTTTTTTTTTTTTTGAAAAAAATCTCATACTATTTTAAGAACATTCAGTTCAGTCGCTCAGTTGTATTCGACTCTGCGACCCCATGAATGCAGCACACCAGGCCTCCCTGTCCATCACCAACTCCCGGAGTTCACTCAAACTCACGTCTATTGAGTCGGTGATGCCATCCAGCCATCTCATCCTCTGTCGTCCCCTTCTCCTCCTGTCCCCAGTCCCTCCCAGCATCAGGGTCTTTTCCAGTGAGTCAGCTCTTCGCATGAGGTGACCAAAGTACTGGAGTTTCAGCCTCAGCATCAGTCCTTCCAATGAACACCCAGGACTGGTCTCCTTTAGGATGGACTGGTTGGATCTCCTTGCAGTCCAAGGAACTCTCAAGAGTCTTCTCCAACACCACAGTTCAAAAGCATCAGTTCTTCAGCACTCAGCTTTCTTCACAGTCCAACTCTCACACCCATACATGACCACTGGAAAAACCATAGCCTTGACTAGATGAACGTTTGTTGGCAAAGTAATGTCTCTGCTTTTGAATATGCTATCCAGGTTGGTCATAACTTTCCTTCCAAGAAGTAAGCATCTTTTAATTTCATGGCTGCAGTCACCATCTGCAGTGATTTTGGAGCTCCAAAAAATAAAGTCTGACACTGTTTCCACTGTTTCCCCATCTATTTGTCATGAAGTGATGGGACCAGATGCCATGATCTTCATTTTCTGAATGTTGAGCTTTAAGCCAATTTCTTCACTCTCCTCTTTCACTTTCATCAAGAGGCTTTTTAGTTCCTCTTCCCTTTCTGCCATAAGGGTGGTGTCATCTGCATATCTTAGGTTATTGATATTTGTCCCAGCGATCTTGATTCCAGCTTGTGCTTCTTCCAGACCAGCGTTTCTCATGATGTACTTTGCATGTAAGTTAAATAAGCAGGGTGACAATATACAGCCTTGACGTACTCCTTTTGCTATTTGGACCCAGTCTGTTGTTCCAAGTCCAGTTCTGACTGTTGGTTCCTGACCTGCATACAGGTTTCTCAGGAGGCAGGTCAGGTGGTCTGGTATTCCCATCTCCTTCAGCATCTTCCACAGTTTATTGTGATCCACACAGTCCTCATACTACTTTAAGAACATACTATTGTACATACTATCACACTATTTTAAGCTTACTGTTGAGGAATGACATCAAAAGTTTGAGAAATCATAAATCAGCTTTCCACTGAGAAAAGAAAATGGACATCTTGGTATTCACTCAGGCAGTTGAGAGGGGAGTCAGGCGATTTATTTGGATAATTGAGATTCAGATGGAGAAGTCTGGATGAATGGCTCAGCTTTCCTGTGAAGGTTTTGTGTTGCTCCGGAGGACCACAGAAAGACTGCCATCAAGACAGTACTTGAAACAACAAAATGATGTTGTCAGAGATGAAGTCAAATCATTCCTCAAATTCCCCAACTGCATAAGAAAACTCTGCACATAAAGTATCACAAGAATAGAAAGTATAGATGGTCCCTGACCATGGTCAGATATACTTGGTATTAGCATCTTTGTCAAACAAAGGGAAGATTTGTCGAGGAAAATTTGTACTTTGGGATGAATCCAGGTGGAAAGCAGGAGCCCTTCAAGGGTAGACTCTCCATCACTTAGCAGAGAAATGTACTTTTTGAGATGCTTAGTCACTGGGACTAAAGTTTGTGCTGATTGGAGACCCTGTTTTGGGAGGGTCTCAGACCCTGTTTAATGTAGAACAGAGAGGCATAGGGTGCATAGAAAGAGTGGCATCTGGGATTTGCATGTTGCGATTAAGAGTTAGATTACTGGAAAGTAAGTCTCTCAGTTGTGTCCAACTCTTTGTGACCCCGTGGGCTGTACAGTCCATGAGATTCTCCAGGCAAGAATACTGGAGTAGGTAGCCGTTCCCTTCTCCAAGGAATCTTCTCAACCCAGGGATCAAACCCAGGTCTCCCACATTGCAGGCAGATTCTTTACCAGCTGAGCTTCCAGGGAAGCCCTAGATTACTGAAGGTCTCTGGTATCCTCATTCTCCTGAGGCAGTGTGGACCTCATGCTTATGGGCCTGTCCTCGAGAGATGGACGTGATGTCTCAGATGAATGGATTAGTCAGGATGGGCCAGGTTGTACACTGTAACAATCATCTTCCAACCTCAAGGATTTAGCGCAAGGAAATGTTATTTTCCTGTTTGCATTTTAAATGACTTTTTATTGGACTATAGTTGCTCTACAAAGTTGTGTTAGTTCCTACTGCACAGCAGACTGAATTATCTGTATGTCTCCATCCTCCTTTTAGGGACTCCCTTCCCATTCAGGTCACTACAGAGCATTAAGTCGAGTTCCCCGTGCTAGACCGTAGGTTTTCATCCACTGTCTGGTTTACACATAGGCTCAACAGTGCATGTCTGTCAACCCCAGTCTCCCAGCTCCTCTCCTCCTCCTCCCTCCTTGGCATCCACACATTTGCTCTCTATGTCTGTGTCTCTATTTCTGTTTTGCAAATAAGATCATCTATACCATTTTCCCGGGCTTCCCTGGTGGTGCAGTGGTAAAGAATCCACCCGCCAATGCAGGAGACACAGGTTCAGTCCCTGGGTCGGGAAGATCCCCTGAAGAAGGGAATGGAAACCTACTTCAGTGCCCTTGCCTGGGAAATCCCGTGAGCAGAGGAGCCTGGTGGGCTACAGCCCGTGGAATTGCAGAGTTGGACACCATTTAGCAACTAAAAACAACAAAAAGTATCATTTTTCTAGATTCCACACATATGTGTTAATATAAAATATTTGTCTTTCTCTTTCTGACTTATTTCACTCTGGATGACAATCTCTGGGTTCATCCACACCTCTGCAAATGACCCAATTTCATTCCTTTTTATGGCTGAGTAATATTCCATTGCCATTCCTTTGCTCTTTGGTCCATTAGGAAAGCAGGTAGTGACTTTAAGGCTGTTTTGTGGGAATCTTTCCAATCCTCTAAAGAGAGTTAACATGAAAAAAATTAAATTTAGCAGAGCTGCAAAAATATGTTTTTGTGCTGGCTTCTGCTTTGGCAGTCTGAGCACTGGATATAGGAAGGTGCTTTTGGTTACCATCCAAAAGAGAAGGCACGTTCATTTTGGCACGTTTTTCCATTCTAGTATTTTAACTGAATGAGGCTGGGAAATAGAAAACTGTTTCATTTATCACATTGAGTGATAATTAAAGAGGATAGTTCATCTTTTTCTGGAAAAAGTTAAAAATAAAATTATGAGAGATTGAAATTCATACACGCAAAGCATGTTACTATAGGAAAATGGCTTGCTTCAAGTAACACTCATTGACTCAGATTCTGCCAAGCATGAATAGTTTGTCATCATTTAAGGATATTGGAAACCCAGAATATTGTAGCTGTGTTGTAGTGGCTAATTTGGACTGGTGCCTGTGACATAAACCACGCAGTACCTTGATTTGTGTCCATTGAAACAATTGAAACGTGTTTTTTATGTTTTTGTATTAGATTGAAGAGCTTATTCTCACTCTCAGCATCTTTGTGAACATTGTTGCCATGCCGTGGAGTGGTGCAGAGTTCCCTGACTTCAGTTCCATTGATGTTGGCCCGTCTCCTTTGCTGTGGCACTGCCCTGTGAATGGCGTCATGTGAAATGCCCTGTGAAAGCTCATCATGGGCTTGACTTACTAGATGCCGGTGACACGCCCTCACTGACCCAGTTTGGCACCCACAATATCTCCAGATTTTCCAAAATTTCCCTTGGGTGTTCTTCACCCCCAAGTTGAGAACCAGGGGTGGTTCTTGATGCTGGGAGAGATTGAAGGCAAGAGGAGAAGGGGGTGGCAGACGGATAGATAGCATCACTGACTCAGTGGGTATGAGTTTGAGCGAACTCCAGGAGGTAGTGAAGGACAGGGAAGCCTGGCATGCTGCAGTCTATGGAGTCGCAAAGAGTCAGACGTGACTTAACAACTGAAACAACAACTTTCCTTTTCAAATTCTTCTCCCCATTTATGTTATTACAGAATAATGAGTCCCCCTGCTATCCAGTGGGTCCTTTTTGATTATCTGTTTTATATATAGCGGTGTATATGTGTTAATAGTAAACTCCTAATTATCCCTCCCCTTCTCTCCCCTTTGGTAACCATGCGTTTGTTCTCTATGTCTGCGAGTCTTCTTCTGTTGTATAAATAAGTTCATTTGTATCATTTTGTTAGACCCCACATGTAAGTGATATCATAGGATATTTGTCTTTCTCTGACTGACTTAGTGTGATCATGTCTAGGTCCAGCCATGTTGGTGCAGATGGCATTACTTCATTCTTTTTATGGCTGAGTATAATATATAAATATATATACTATATATATAAATTAATATATATATATATAAATTAATTAATTTATACATGCCACATCTTCTTTGTCCAGTCCTCTGTTGGTGGACATTCAGGTGTCCATGTCTTTTGTTTCCATGTCCTGGATATGAACATTGGGGTACATATATCTTTTCAAATTAGAATTTTATGCAGACAAATGCCCATGAGTGGGATTGCTGGATTATATGGCAGCTCTATTTTTAGTTTTTTATGGAACCTCCATACTGTTCTCCATAGTGAAGGTAGCCAGTATTTAACCAATTGAAGTTTAAGAAAATGAGATTCTCAATGGTAAAGAATAACTGGAATGGTTAATTATAGCTACACAGACCAGTTGCTTTTTAAAGATTACCTTCAGCTTCCCAATTCCGTGTAACAATTGTTTGCAGAGAAGGTCATGGACTTCATATGACGTCACAGCTGGAAAGGAGCTGAGATGTCATCTGTTGTAACCCCTTTGGACAGATGAGGAAACTGAAGCTCAGGTTGGAGGTGGTCTGTTGAGACCAGCAGCATGAGGTAAATGGTGCTGTCTTTCTAATGCACTTGGGAAGACTGGTTAGACCTAATGACTTTCTCTCCTGTGTAATTTTATGCTGATAATAGTTTCTACAGAAACAAGGCCACAGTGCATTGGGATAATTTGACACCACACTTCAAGAGGCTCCAGACCAGAAGAAACAGGGAAAACCAAGGTAGTTTTCATTAAAGGTCTCTTCTTACCTCTGCTTAATCTGGATCTAAGACCTGTGGTCAGCAGGACAGAATCCCTCCTGCTGAGATTTTGAATTTATTTGCCCCATGCAGGTTTTTCCGAGGAAGCAGGAATGTGGTTCAGGTTACTAATACCACTTTTTATGAAGTGTTTAGCAGACACTATATTATTATGCATTTGCTGTGTACTTTTAAAGTTGAGAGCTACAGTGTTATGATGTTGAGCTGAGGGGAAATGGACCCAGAAAGATGGTTTTTCAGCAGAAATAGAGGTAACATCTCAGAGGTAAATACATGCTTGGTACAGTCACATTAAGGATAAAAGCATAGAATCATACAATCAAGACGTGGAAGTCCCCATTGAAGCATTTGGATCAGGGAGGGCAAAGATACAGCATTCACGTGGTCACTTCCCCTTCTCATGCGGGGACAACTATTAACCAGTCGTGACATACTTGATGGGTACAGGCTTGTCATCTTTCTCAAGACAGCACTCCAGGGACTCACTTCCAATGCATACGATATAGATCTATGATTTAAGCACACTTTTCACCTTAAAGATAAATCTTCCAGTCATCATTTTTTTTTAAAGAAAGTAAAGACCCCAAAGTATGAAACCAGTTATTGAAAGTATTAGGAACCAGATTGTGTATTTTTTGAGTCACTGGTTATTTTTTCATTTTCTTCTACAAGCCTGGGAGGTTGTGCTGGAAATTCTTTCTGGAGGAGACATACGATGGGGGGATAAACATGTGCCAAGGATTGGTCAAGCAAAAATGCAGGATGGGTGCTGCTGCAGGTCAGCGTCACCTTGAGGGCACCTGAGGATAGGGAATGGCCTTGAACTGAGGAACCTGGTGACCGGGGTCACTCTGCAGCCACTTTGCTTTGCCGAATAATGTTAGTGAAGAGCATGTTTCCAAATCTTGGGACTAGCTTGGGGGTTCTACACAGGGTGGATTATTAAAGAATGCCCCCACCTTCCCTCTTGATCAATGGAGTATTTTGATAGGACAGAGACACTCAAGGTTCCGTGTCTACTCTGGGAGGGAAGGTTGAGAGGGTGTCCAGAAGCAGAGAACCTAGGCTCCAAAAGAAGAGAAAGCAGAGTTTTCTCCTTGGTGATGCTGGGTGCCCTGTAGGGAGGTTTTGGGGGTTCTTTTCTGTCCTGTCGTGAAGCCTGCTCAGCACAAGTGTGTTTCGCATGGTTGCTTCTGTCTGTTCTGCCGTCAGCTGCCCCATTCTTTCTTTCTGTTCTGAAAAATTTCTTTGCCCCATTACTGTAACAGATTCTTTTTTTCAGCTGTGCTGGATCTTTTTTGCTGCCCATGGGCTTTCTCTAGCTGCAGGGACCGCTCTCTAGTTGTGGTACATGGGCTTCTCACTGCAGTGGCTGCTCTTGGTGTGGAGCGCGGGCTCTAGAATGAAGGTTCAATAACTCTGGTGCAAGGGCTTAGTTGCCCCTTGACATGTGGAGTCTTCCCCAACCAGGGATCGAACCTGTGTCCCCTGCATTGGCAGGGTTTTTAACCATTGAACCACCAGGGAAGTCCAGCAGAGATGTTGTTTTGACATCATTTATAAGACTGGTTTGCTACAGTTCCTCATGGCTTTGTCATTAATCCTTTCTCTGTGTTTCCTTTCATCTCCCTCCACTACTGCTAAGGCCCTCAGGCTCTCAGAGTGTCCTGGTTCAAATTTTAAAGAAAGGGAGTCCAGTGGGACTTGCTATCGTGTAATTTAGAAGTTCTTAAAGTGTGGTCCCCCAACCCGCAGAATCAGTGGCATCTAGAAACTCATTAGAGGTGCAAACCCTCAGGCCCTACTTCAGCCCTTCTGAGTCAGGAACTCTGGGGTAGGGCCCGACCATCTCTTTTAACGACCTCCAGGTGATTTTGATGTACATGTAAGTTTGGGGACCACCGTCTAAGCCCCGTTGATTACTCTCTGGATCTGTTCCTCACCTCTGGTCTACTGTGTTGTGAAGTGCCGCTGGGATTGGGAAGAGAGATAAGACAGTAAGAAGAGAATGACCTGATATGAAACAGTTTCCCCAGGGCGATCTCTTCCTTGGTGACCGTGAATGGGGCAAGTACAAAAGGTGACATTTCTGGTGCATCTTCTGTCTACTACAGCACCGAATTTGGAACCAAAATTCTAAATCTCAATTTCAATCATATCTCTGTTACTTGGACTTCCCTTCCGGTTCAGTGGGTAAAGAATCTGCCTGCAATGCTGGAGACCTGGGTTCAGTCCCTGGGTTGGGAAGATCCCCTAGAGAAGGGAAAGGCTACCCACTCCAGTATTCTGGCCTAGAGAATCCCATAGACTGTATAGTCCATGGGGTCACAAAGAGTCTGACACAAGTGAGCAAATTTCGCTTCACTCACTGACCATAGTTTCACTTTATTCTTAGGTAAAGGATAGCAATCCTTGGGGATCTGTAAGGATCACGTTATGATGATAACTTAAGTAGATGCTGCAGTTTATAGCACACTTATTCACGTGTGTCTCAATTTGTCCCTCGTGATGGTAGAGTATTTATAAACGTACATCTGCTATGAAACTGCAGCTCTGTGGTTATGATGCGGGTTGTCCCAGGGAAGCCTGAGTAGGAGAGGTGTTTCCTGCGGCCCAGCCTGAGCCGCACACGCGGTGGCCAGGCGCTTGCGTCATGAGTCCAGGGCTGCAGGGTCTGCTCTTGTAGAGACAGCATCCTCGTGTGTGTGCGTGCGCTAAGCCGCTTCAGTCACGCCTGACTCTTTGTGACCCCGTGGTCTGTAGCCCTCCAGGCGCCTCTGTCCATGGATTCTCTAGGCAAGAATACTGGAGTGGGTTGCCAGGCCCTACTCCAGGGGATCTTCCCAATCCAGGGATTGAACCCGCATCTCTTATGTATCCTGTGTTTGCAGGTGGGTTCTTTACCACTAGTGCCACCTGGGACACCCGCAGCATCCTCAGGCCCTGGCTGCTGATGCTTGAGTAGGGCTGAGTCTGGCTGTGCGTGTGACCCATCTTGGAACTTGCTTAGAACTCGACTCTTCTTTTACAAGAAGTACATTAGCCACATGCATTTTTTCAGAGAACATCTAAACTCTTTTTTAAAAAGACGTTTATTTGGTTGCACTGGGTCTTTGTTGCAGCATGTGAGATTTTTAGTTGTAGTGCAAGGGATTTTTTCCTTTCTTTTTTTCAGTTGTGGCATATGGGATCTTCGCTGACCAGGGACTGAACCCAGGCCCCTTACAGAGGGAGTGGGGAGTCTTAGCTGCTAGACCATCAGGGAAGTCCCAACCTAAAAGCCTTAACTCTGGTAACTTATCAAAGGCTTATTCGTGGTACAATTTTAGTCTCTATAAATGACCATCCCTGTAGTCTGAAGTCCCATGGCATCTATAATTAACTGTTTCTCATAAGTCAGTCATCCTCAAAGTGTGGACCAGCAGCATCAGCCTTTTCTGGGAACTTGTTAGAAATGCAAAGTCTCAAGATCCCCTCCAGCCCTCCTGGGACCTCCTGTGTGTGGCCCAGCAATCTAAGTGGGTTTTTGTTTGTTTTATTGAAGTAGAGTTGATTTACAGTGATGTGTTAGTTTCTGCTGTGCGGCAAAGTGATTCAGCTATACCTACGTATACATTCTTTTAAAAAAATACTCTAATGAATCTTCCTGTTAGTGATAAAGAACCCATCTGCCAATGCAGGAAATATAAGAGATGCGAGTTCGATCCCTGGGTCGGGAAGATCCCCTGGAGAAGGGCATGGCAACCCACTCCAGTATTCTTGACTGGTGAATACCATGGACAGAGGAGCCTTCCAGGTTATAGTCCATGGGGTCGCAAAACAATCAGACACAATTGAAGTGACTTGGCAGGATGGCACGATGGCAGAATGAGTCTTCCAGGTGGATCTGATGCTCTAACATTTCTTAGCTCTTCTTTTCTTTTCAAGATTTTTTTTTATATGGACCATTTTAAAGTCCATAGTGAACTTTTTACAGTATTTCTTCTGTTGTTTATGTTCTGGTGTTTTGGCTGTGAGGCACATGGGATCTTAGCCGGGGATCAAACCCATACCCTTTGCATTGAAAGTGAAGTCTTAACCACTGGACTGCCAGAGAAGCCCCTTCTTAGCTCTTCTTAGCCATGCACCATATTTTGGGGGAGCAGGGCTGTGCCCTATTTCTTCCCATTACAGACTTCATGGTTTCTTGCATCTGTAAAGGGCCTGATAACCATGGGCAAATGAGGCGGAGGTGGAGGAAGTGAGGACTGCCAGATGCACAGTCAGCAGACCTCAGTCCACATCTTGGGTTCGTTATTAAGAAAGCACGAGAGTCAATGTCCATGGGGAAATGTGACATCACTGTGGCAGAGGGGAGTGACGATTTTCATTTCCAATGAGTCTCCTGGTTTAGAGGATTCTTAGTCATGGTGGATGGAGGAGCCTGGTAGGCTGCAGTCCATGGGGTTGCCAGGAGTCGAACACAACTGAGCAACTTCACTTTCACTTTTCACTTTCATGCATTGGAGAAGGAAATGGCACCCACTCCAGTGTTCTTGCCTGGAGAATCCCAGGGATGGGGGAGCCTGGTGGGCTGCTGTCTATGGGGTCGCACAGAGTTCGACACAACTGAAGCAACTTAGCAACAGCAGCAGCAGCAGTCATGGAATGAAAAGTCACCTTTCAATCCACTCATGCCCTAAAACCCACTATTTCGTCTCTTTTCCATGTCTTGAGGCTGTGTCCCACTGTGACCAAGTGGCCCTGTATTTTCGCATTTGTCTGAACTACTCTCTGCATCCGTGTGCTTTTCCAGGAACCAACTTCTTGCCTTGCTGCATTTTCCTGGGAACCTCCCATGTTTCCTGGCTCCCAGTTGCCACCTTCACAATACCACACACTAAAGTAAACACAGAAGATGGTATCAACTCCCATCGACACCCCCTCCCCTTCTCAGTCATCTGCTAAGAGCATCCCCCTCACCTGGACACTGTTTACAATCCATGGCTTCACCTTGAATTTTGATACTCCCTGGGATCTTTCCTGGGCTCCCCAGGTGGCTCAGTGATAGAGAATCCACCTGCCGACGAAGGAGACACAGGAGAGCTGGGCTAGATCCCTGGGTCGAGAAGATGTGCTGGAGGAAATGGCTACTCACTCCAGTATTCTTGCCTGGAGAATTCCATGGACAGAGGAGCCTGGCGGGCTACAATTCATGGGGTCACAAAAGGGTTGGACACGACTGAGCGACTCAGCACAGTACACTGTACAGTACAAAGGGAGCTTTCCCACTTGTTATTATTTTTCTGTTTTATGAATCTCAGACCTGGCACAGCCTTGATTCCAGAGAAAGTGCTAGTTTCTTGTTGATTTTGAAGGGAAGCACCCTGTTAAGATAGTATAGGCTCATACACAAGAAGAGTTTCTGGATTCTCAAACATGGTGGTGGTGTCAATTACATTTTAAAACTGGTTTGGACTGTTGACTTAAGGCTGAGTGAGTTTGGTCATTTTTAGTACTGATGCTTTCTGAGGTTCATATATATATGTGTGTGTGTATGTGTACGTGTATAGATCCTTATCACTTTTCTTAGATGAATATTCCAGGCAGATTCTGCAACATAAATATATATATTTATAAATTTTAAAATTTTAATATATATGCTGCTGCTAAGTCGCTTCAGTCATGTCCGACTCTGTGCGACCCCATAGACGGCAGCCCACCAGGCTGCCCCGTCCCTGGGATTCTCCAGGCAAGAACACTGGAGTGGCTTGCCATTTCCTTCTCCAATGCATGAAAGTGAAAAGTGAAAAGTGAAGTTGCTTAGTCGTGTCCGACTCTTTGCGACCCCATGGACTGCCGCCTACCAGGCTCCTCCACCCATGGGATTTTCCAGGCAAGAGTACTGGAGTGGGGTGCTGTTGCCTTCTCCATTAACTATATATAAACATATAAAAATATAATATAGAAACATATATATAATATATATAAAACATATATATAGTATAAAACTCAGATATGGACATCATTTTAAAAGTTCAAAAGTATAAATGCATAATTGGAATGTCTCCATAATTTCAATTATGATGTTGACTACTGTTTTTAGATCTTACTGTTTATCCATTATGACAGTCAACTATTTGTAAATAATTTTCCCCTTTTTAATCAGTTTTTGCTATTTACCAGATGTCCTTTGGCATCCATAAGATGATTATGCAGTTCTTCTTCCTTGGTCTAATGAAGTAATGCATTTTGTTAATAGGTTCTCTAATATTAAACCTCTATTACATCCTTGGGATAGACTCTTGTTGGTCATAAAGGATAAAAAAATTTATTTACATATCAACTCCATTCTACTGTAGTTTTCAGCTCAGGGTTTTGTATCTAAATTTTAAAGAGTTGTTTTTTTTTTTTTTGTAACTGTGCTCTTCACAGAGAACTATCTTTTCAACTTTTCAAAAATTTTTTTAAAAAAACTATATGCATGGTTTTAAAATGCAGATAGTACAGAAGGATACACAATGAAAAGCAGAAGTTCTCCCATCTCAAATATGCCCTAACTTTACCTCTTTATGAAAATAACTTTTAATGAATCTTTCTAGATGTTTTTATGCACACAAAAAGTATATGTATAAATTAATTTAATACAAATGAGCTTATTCATGTTATATGTTGTTATTTTTAATAAATATATTTGGAGATCTTTCTGTATTGCCAAAAATATATTAAGAAGTGCATCATATTTCATCACTATTTTAATGTCTCACTGATGACCATTTAGATTGTCCATATTTCAGTTTTATAAATGGGACCACAGCACACACCTTCGTATTTACTTCCCTGTGTATCTATGTATCTCACAGGCAACATTGTTAAATTGGCTTTGCTAATTCTTTTTACATTCTTTTTAGAAACGTATTATTTTCCATTATGATTTATCCTAGGATATAGAATCGAGTTCCCTGTGTTATACAGTAGGACCTTGTTGTCTATCCGTACTATATACGATAGTTTGCGTCTACTAATCCCAAACTCTCAATCCATTGCTCTCTCAATCCATCCACCCCTTGGCAACCATCAGTCTGTCCTGTATGCCTGTGATTCCGCCTCTGTCTCAGAGGCTCCTTTGTGTCATATTTCAGATTCCACATATAAGTGGATCGTATGATGTTAGTCTTTCTCTTTCTGACTAACTTCACTTAGTATGATCACCTCTAATTTCATCCTCATTGCTGCAAATGGCATGATTTCATTCTTTTTTATGAACAGCTGGAATTGCTAATTCTTAATGTCATGATGGGTATTCCCAAGCTACTCTTCAAAGCAGTGGCACCAATGTGCAGTGAGAAGTAACCAGTCCCTCTCTTTTTTTTTTTTTTAACAGCTGTTCTTTTCATTTGTTTTATTTATCTATTTTTGGCTGTGCTGGGACTTCCTTGCTGCATGTGGCCTTTCTCTAGATGTGGGGAGCAGGGGCTAATCTCTAGCTGGTGGCACGTGGGCTTCAGCAGGGCTCTGGTTCAGCACAGCTCTACCTCAGTAGCTGTGGTGCATGGGTTTAATTGCTCTGAAACATATGGGATCCTCCCAGACCAGGGATTGAACCCTGTCCCCTGCAGTGGCAGGCAGACTCCCAACCCCTGGGCCACCAGTGGAGTCCCAGAAGTGATTGCTTCTCGATGTGGGTGGCAAGTCTACGCGTCCCATAGGGGTCTGATTTAGAGCTGGGACCTTCAGCTCCAACCTCCGCTGAGCAGGCACTTGCAAGGACCATCCTTAAGAGTCTTCTTGGCTCCTTTACCTGTGAGTTCTCTCTACCTTTTCTCTCCAGGGGACACTAAAGAGACTATTTTTGCCCATCTTCTGGGTAGAAATCTATTCTCTTTCTGAGAGATTTTAATTTCAATATTCCCTTCCACTGCCTCTAACCAATTTGAAGCTATTTAGCTTTTAGAAGGAAAAGCATTTCCAGAAACTATTAAGGAAGACCTGGTAACAAAGTTTGCATCCGATTCCCATGCAGTTGTGCTTTCGTTTTATTTAATTGTTTTTGTCTTTTTTGACCTTGTCGTGTGGGATCTTAGTTCCCCCACCAGGGATTGAAGCCATGCCTCAGGCACTGGAAATGCAGAGTCTTCACCACTGTTCCCCCAGGGAAGCCCCCCCTTGTGCTTTCAATGAGCTCTAAGGAAAGGCCCACAGGTGTCCTCCGTGGAGCTGCCCTTCCCGCTCCCGGGGGCACGGTGCCGCCTCCTGGCCTTCACTCTGCTCATTTCTGCCTGTCTTCCTGTCTCTGCGAACGGTTGGGGCGTTTCTTTCCCTTCTCATTTCGCCCCATGTACCCCGCTGCCGTACTGACACACTTCCTGTTCCCGCTTTCATCCCAGCTCTTCCCTATGTCCTATTGGTCCTGCTGTGAATCTCAACTCTTTCTAATCTCCCAAGCCCTAACCCTATGGGGGCCTCAGGGTCTGCATTACCATCATGGAAACCATCGTAGCATGTTCCTTTCATAGCCTTTGTGGAAGCGTCACCTGAGAAATGTATGTCAAGTGGTGAATGGTGCCAGGTCCATAGTTAGAGCTCAGGAAGCTCTGAGAAGGCCTTCCCCTCCTAAAATTATTGTTGTGATGTACAAATGACTTTTTGTCATCTTTTTAGGGTCTCACAAAATGCATGGGGTTCAGAAAACAGACAGTATGCGGGTCCATGTCTATCCACATAGTCATGTATCTTTCCTTTAAAGATTAAACCTTTTCTCGCTTCTGTTAACTTTGGTCTTCAGATGAACTTTAACAAACACACTTGGGTCTAACTGAGATGCAATGTATGCATTTGTGTGTTGTTGTTGTTGTTAACTTTTCGGTACTGGAACTGATTCCTTAAAGGAGACTAAGTCAGCTGTAAAGTCCATTATCACACTGACACTCCTGAAAAGTTTAAACTGCTCAGTGAAATAACCTCCGTATATTTGGCATAGAGATGCCCTTCCATTTCCTTCTAGCTGTTCCTCACCGTGAGCCAGGCACGCACTTGTACCTTCTCCCGTCCAACACCAAGGCCTCCTCCATATTTTCCCTCTGAATTCTCCCTTGTGAATGTCTCCAAAGCTACTTCGCTGCCTCTCAGCACTTAATTCAAGCCTTTGGGCAGAATAAGATGTAAATCTCTTTCTCTTTTGACCTCAAACTGAAACCAGCTTGGCCTCTCCTATGAAGAATACCTGCGTGTGGTTTACATAGAACGGCCCATCTAGTGTCGAGAATTTTTCATGACAACCAATACGGTATTGTAAAGTAAAATAAAGTAAAAATAAAAATAAAAAAAAAAGAATTTTTCATGACAAAGTATAATTCAAACCTCTTTTTTCCCTTTCTGTTTTGATTTTTCCCTCTTATTATTTTGATGGTGCCCATACCAGCAGGTTTGGCTTCTCTCAGAAGTTCCTGGTGAAATGGATTTCTTTTTTTGTTTTGGGTTTTTTTTTTTTTTTCTTTTCTCTTGACTGTGCCTGGAAACTTGTGGGATCTTAGTTCCCTGACAAGGGGCTGAACTCAAGCCCTGGCTGTCAAAGTGCCAAGTCCTAGCCTTTGGGCCATCAGCGAATTACCCCAAAATGGATCTCAAGAGATGTCTTGAACCACATGAGTGTGTGATCTAACTAGTGTGCACTGAGTCTTTCCCTGTGCCGGGTGGCATACCAGGAGACTGTACCCAGAGTTTCCCTTCTTCCTTACATCAGCACCACAAAATAGACATTTTAATGCCTTTTCTCTCCTTTATAGATGAGGCGGCTATGGGAGAAATATGTTTGGAGCAACAAGAGATGGGTAGTTATACTGACTTCATCTGAAATGCAAACCTCTCCACAGGCAAGCAGGTGTGATAGGGGGTCATGAGTTATGAAGGATGTCACCATGTCCCAGCCAGACTCAGGGGCATGGCAGCCTCCCTTCCTCGTACATCAGCCTCAGGAAGGGCTCTTTCTCTCTTCCCCTAGACCCTGCTGTTCTCTTTTGTGCAGAGAAGCTACACGAAAGGTCTTTTGTAATCAAGACATTTCTTTCCTTCTTATGGAAGGACCTCAAACCAGTTTGAGACCTTGATGATGTGGAAATAAGAAAGACACTACCAGCTGAAAGTAGGGTTGGACTGAGGTTCCAGAATCAGGAGGGCATGAAGGGGGCACCAAAGAGAAAGTCATATTGTGAAAAGACCACCTGGTAAGTTAGCACAGCAGGAATTTTCAGAGTTGAACGTGTGGTTCAGAGTTTCTGGTGAAAGCCACAGTTCAGACGAGTGGAAAGCCCCAAGGATGTGGATACTGGGTTGGCCATTGTGCAGTTTTCCATCTGATTAAAAAAAAATTATTGAACTATAGTTGATACATTATTGTCATTGATGTTTAGTTGCTAAATCATGTCCAACTCTATTGTGATACCATGGACCATAGCCCACTGGACTCCTCTGTCCATGGGATTCTCCAGGCGAGAACTCTGAAGTGAGTTGCTGTTTCCTTCTCCAGGGGATCTTCTTGACCCAGGGATCCAACCTGCATCTCTTGCATTGGCAGGCTGATTCTTCACCACTGAGCCACCTGGGAAGCCCATAGCTGGTTTATAGTGTTGTGTTCATTTCTACTGTACGGTGAAGTGACTCAGTTATTGCCAAGGGGTGCGGGTAGGGAAGGGATGAGCTGAGACTTCAGTATCAGCAAATTCAAACTAGTATATATAGGATGAATAAACAACAAGGTCTTATTCTATAGCACAAGGAACTATAGTCAATAGCCTGTGATAAAACATAATGGAGTAGATGCATAATTGACCATTGCATAATTGACCATTGTGAATTTGCTCAGAACATCTGGAGAGTTGGAACTCCATTATGAGTTGTGGAATCTTGCCCCTGTGAGCAGCCTTTTTAACCTTCAGTTCAGCTGCTTGTGAAAAGTTGGCTGCACGTGGGAAAGTCAGCCATGGCTTCTTCTCTGTCAGCTGCTTCAGTGACTCTTGGTATGGACAAGACTAACCACCAGATCCATCTCTCCTGGTAATGGACCCCCAGAGAGGCAGAGATGGGAAGAGTGTGGCCGCAGAGCCCCCAAAGTTGGACTCCCATGATGTCACTTTCCTACCATGTGACCCTAAACCATTTGCTCATGAGTTTTGAGCTCATTTCCCCTTTTACCCAATGAGGGTGACATCTAGCCAAATCCTGTGAGGGTGAAAGCTAACACTCCAGATGGCCATCATCTTGACAAATGTCAACTGTCAGTTAATATGGTAGGTGAGATGCTGGGGGAATCTGGGCAAACATAGGGAGGTGACTTGTTTAAAGGACACAGGAGGAGGTCCCAATACTTAGGAGGCAGGCGAGAGAGGTCAGCACTTCCCAAGTCCAGAAAGAGCTGTTTCTCCTTTACTCCTTTAAAAAATATATTTCTTTATTGTTCTGAGCTGGTCTTAATTGCAGCACACAGGATCTTCAATCTTTTTTGCAACACACATCTCTTTAGTTGCAGCAAGCATGCTCTAGTTCCCTGACCGGGGATTGAACCCTGGCCCCCTTCATTGGGAGCACAGAGTCTTAGCCACTGAACCACCAGGGAAGCCCCTCACTTACTTCTGAATGGCCTCAGCAGAGGGGATGCAGTTTCCGCGTTATGAAGAGAGTGGGGAGGGAACGTGTCCACTGCCCACCCCCATGCCCACGTCCAGCCTGCCTAGGTGTCTAAAGCGGCAGCAGTTCTCCACTCAGGCTCATCAGGACGGGGCCAGGCTCCACGTTCTCTGCCCACCTTGTGCCTCATAGCCCTGCATAGAAGAGGGACCTTCAAAGTGCCCTCAGGCAGCATCATGGCCCTTGTTGATGCGCCTCAGATCTCCAGGCCTGGGCCAGATGCTTTCCTGAACCAGAGGTGCCAAGGAGTGAGGCAGTGACCCACCTGCCTGGGGTGTCATCGCACAGACCCAGGGCTTCCTGTAGGGCCCGTCCTGAGGGACGTGGGGGTCTGTCCCCAAGGAGCACATACCCAGAGTCCATGCCATCACCACCTCCTTGTGGCCACGGGTCTCTCCTCTCGCCGCATGACTGCTCACTTCCTACTGCCCTCACTCATCAGACATTTGATGAGTGTCTACTGCAAGGTCCGCATCATGCCGGGCACTGCGATCCAGAGCTGAACGAGACAGGTGGAGTGCCTGTATTCATGAAAAACACCGTGTGAGTCCATGTAACAACTGTCATAATGGGGGCTGTCGTAATTGGAGGACTTGCAGGAGCTTGAGAGCGCATAAAAGGCCACCAAACCCAGACTTAGAGGATTTGGAGAAAATTTCAAAGGAAAGGAAAGGCAAATGTGGAAACTGGAGATTATTTGGAAACTTCTTTGTTTATTTGATGTTTCTCCTTCACTCATTCAGCAGATAATTATCAGACAGTCCTTTCCAGTAGAAATATCATGGGAGCTGCATGCATCATTTGTAATTTTCTAGGGCTTCCCGAATGACACAGTGGTAAAGAATCCACCTGCCAGCGCAGATGCCAGAGACACCAGTTTGATCCGAGTCGGGAAGATCCCCTGGAGTAGGAATTGGCAACCCATATCAGTATTCTTGCCTGGAAAATCCCATGGACAGAGGAGCCTGACAGTCTACAGTCCATGAGTTGCAAAGTGAGCCATGACTAAGCAACACACTCACAATAAATTCCAATGTGAAACTGACTACCATTAAACGAAATTAAAAACAGAATTGAAATTCATTTTAGTAGAGTTTTAGTTAATTTAATATACTTAGCTAAGATACTTGGATGTGCAATAAATGTAAACATATTGACAGTTTATGCTTCACTGTGCCAAGTCTTTGAAAAGGAAGTATGTGTTTTATACTCACAGCACATTTCAGTGTAGACTCAATGCGTTTCAGTGCTCAGTCATACAGCAAATGGCTTGTGTGTTGGGTGGCACTGGAGTGGTAGGTCCCAGGCCCTGGATGAGGTGCTCAGGGTACATGTCCCTGTCCTAGCTGAGCACAAAGTCTGGTTATGAGCAGCTGTTGGCTAGGCAGGGACAAAGGAACATCATCCTTGTTAGAGAATCAACACATGAGAAAGTCCAGAGGTGAGAGACGAGGTGACCTTTGGAATTCAATAATACAGTTTCAGGGAGAAAGGAGAGGCCGAAGTAAATAGTGAAAGAGGCTGCAGAGGTAACTGGAAGCCAGTAATGAAGGTCCTTAAGTCTGACTAACCCCTAACCCTAACTCTAACCCTAACTACAAATTTCAACTTGATCTCAAAGCCAGTAGGGAGTGCAGAAGGGTTTGCAGAGATGGGAGACTTCCCCAGATTTGAACTTAGATGTGGTGGAGTGGACTGGAGTGGGTTGATCAGGGTCATGGAGGACGTTTGGGAGGTTGCTGCAGAAACGTGGTCGGAGGTGATACTGGGTTGGGCTGGGACGGAAGGAATGGCAGAGCTGTGAGTTGATGTTGGCGCTGTAGTGGGTGAGATGAGAAGTCACTAGGATGCCCAGGCTCCTGCACGGTCCTAGAGGGTGGACGATGGGCTGCAGGAGAGTCAGGTGGTGCGGCAGGCATGAGGGAATGTGCAGGGCGATGAACGCCTAGTCCAGAGATAGTGAATGAGAGCACAGATGCACACCTGGAAGGCATCATGGAAGAGAGTTTAGCAGAGTCTCTTTACAAAGTTGTGATCAGGGTAAAAGAAGTCAACAGTGGCCAGCGTAGTGCTCTATCATCAGTGATGATGGAAAGTCATAGCCACTGTCTGCAGGTCTGAAGCTCAGAGAGGAGCAGTGGTTTTCAGAACTCACTTTCCCAGTAGGAAGGAGTCAACTAACAAGCCTTACGGGCTTGGGTGTTGTGGGCCTGTCACAGTATAGCCTGGAAGGGAGGAAACTGAGGGAGGAGAGATTGCAACCTCTCTCCTCCTCTGACCACTTGCCAGGGACTGACTAAAAGCCCCTAGAATTCAGAAGGCCAAGGAAATAGTTTATGAGGTTCACAGAGACAATCTTCTGGTGCTCAGAGCAGAGTGAAGAGAAGTGGAGAGTGTGTTTATAGTGACAGATGAAAATTGACCAGCACAAAGTGCCTCCAAGACATCCAGGGGAAACATACAGTGAGCTATTGCCTTTGTGTGTCTGGAGCTCAGAGAGATCGTTTGGGTTAAAGTGAGGAGCCAATGGCTTAAAGTAAAAATGCAATCCATCAAAGTGGGCTGCAATCCATCATCTCCCAGGAAGAGCATGTAATGTAAGGACAGAGCCCCGAGGACCTCCAGTGTCCACTGTAGACAGTCTCCTGATTGGGCCCCAACTGCCCCTTGGAGGATGACTAGGAGTTGCTGGCATGTTGATCTGCTAAATTTTTTAAAAGGCTCTTTTATGTTATGAATCAAACTGCTTGCAAGTCATTGATTTCATAAAAGTGGCCAGTCAGTAATTATTTTCAGTGTTTTGCAGTACCGTTTATAGGCTTCCCTTCCTTATGACTTCCGAAAATGCCTAATCACCACTCCTGGGACCGACGCGCTTCCTGCTAATGATGTGTACTTGCTGCTGAGTCAGTCTTTTGTTTTTTCCTAAGATTCCATCATCTAGTTTTCCTCTTCAGGCTGGCAGGTAAGCAGGCAGGTCATGTTTCTTCAGTTGCTGGAACTCCCTAAGAGAAAATGGAGATGGAAAACACAAATCTGGGGAACTAAAACATTATGGGAAATGAATATGTTATAGAAGAGATGGAGAAGACAGAGAAAGAATGAAATGGAAGGAGGGAGAAGAGCAACTGAAAAATTTGTTGTCAACTGAGCAGGATGCTGGAGCCTCAGTGGGAATAAGTAGAGACAAGAAAGCCCTATAAGAAAAGTGGCCTTTGGAGGTGAGGATTCAGGGTTTGCCATGCAAAATCCTGAGTCTGTGGGTGCACAGCAGAGTAGGGGCCCTAGAGTTGCTGCACTGTTTGAATTGTATTTCAGGAAACTACATGGAAAGCAGAGGCCAGTGACCTGGGAATAGAAATGACCATACTTGAGAGTTTAGGGCTCAAGCTAGAATTTTCAGTGAGGCGGTAGTGATGGAAAGGAAACTGGGAACCAGAGGCTGAGAGAAGGCTGATTGATTAAGCTCACTGGCACTGAAAGGTGGGGTTAGAGGTGAGGCTGTTGCCTGCTGCTCACACCCTCATGGCTCCAGTCCTGCCTGGGCACACTGGTGTAAGTCTCCATCCCATCTCTGCACAGTTGAGGGCAGTGTCCTAGAAGCCTTGTTTGGGAGGAAGGAATTTGCCTCTACGCTTCTAGATTCTTCTGGCTTGCCTAAGAATGACATTGACATGGGACAGCTTAATAGGAGAAAATAAAACAAAATTGAATAATATGAGTATATGGGAAAGCCCAGGCAAACTAAGTCACCCAGGTGGCTCAAATTCTCACTTTAAATGCCATCTTCAGCTAAAGACGTAAGAGAATGTAATGGATAAAGAAGAGGTGGTATATATATACAATGGAATACTCAGGAATGAAGAAGAAGGAAGTTGGGTCGTTTATAGAAATGTAGATGAACCTAGAGTCTGTCATTCAGAGTGAAGTAAGAGAGAAAGAGAAAAGCAAATACTGATATTAATGCATAGATGTGAAATCTAGGAAAATGGTACAGGAGAACCTATTTCTAGGGCAGAAATAGAGGTGCGGATGTAGAGAGTAGGCAGGTGCACAGCAGGGGAGGGGGTGGGTGAGAGGGCGGCTTAAGAGGAGGGGATATATGTATGCGTAAAGCTGATTCCCTTCATTGTACAGAAGAAACTAGAACGACATTGCAAAGCAACTATACCCCAGTAAAAAAAAAAAGACAAAAGGAGAATATTGAGAGTGGGGTTTTGGGACTTCAAAGGGGAGGAGGGAAATGCATGTGGAGATGGAAAAGCAAGTGTTTGGAAAGTAAATGCTTTCTGTCTCTGCTGTCTGGACCAGCAAAGACAACGGGGGTTGTGATCTCTAGGGCCGGCCGAATCTGCCCACCACACCCTGCCCGTATTCTCTCCAGACATCTCTGGCGGTAGCTTTATTCCAAGGATGGAGCTTCTGTCTAAATTCTTCCATGCAATGAGGGGGAACAAAACAAGAAACATTTTTTAAGTCTTCTGTTTCTTAAAAATAATCAGCCTGCATTCATCTTCATGTAACAAAGACACAATTTGGGGTGGCAAATTTGGTTCCTTTATAGCCTCTTCTCATTAGCAAATGTAAACAGTCTGTTGTCTTCAGACCATCAATTCTAAAACAGGGTCATTAGAACCCAGGTAAATGCAACTGCGTTGCTCAGGACTCATCAGGTAGCTACTGCCTAAGCCTGGTGGACCCTTGAAAGAGGTGGAGGATTTTGTTTGGCCAGCATAGCAAGGTGACAGGTAGAAGGGACAGCGTATGGAGAAAGCACAGTGGTGTGTGTGGATCTTGATCAGGAAAATCGTTTTCATAATAAACAGATTTTTGTGTCACCTATTCTAGAAGTTAAACTCTCAGATAAACAGTATCGCTTTAATGTAGTCTTTCAGTCATTTAGTAAGCAAAGGCAGTGGCCCCTCTGTATTCATGGGAGGTTAATTTAAGGATAATCGAAAACATCAAAATATGTAGATGCTCAGGTCTGTTATATAAAATGCTATAGTATTTGCATATAACATCCTGTGTACTTGAAACCATCTCTAGATTACTTATAACACCTAATACAGTGAACATGCCACATAAATACTTGCTGTGCATGCCCGCTAAGTCACTTAAGTCAAGCCTGATTCTTGGCAACCCGATAGACTGTAGCCTACCAGGCTCCTCTGTCTGTGGGATTCTCCAGGCAGGAATATTGAAGCGGGTTGCCATGCCCTCCTCAACGGAATCAAAATACTTGCTAGCATGTGACACGTTAAAGTTTTGCTTTTTAGAACTTAGTCACTTCAGTTGCTCAGTTGTGTCCAACTGTTTGTGACCCCATGTACTGCAGCATGCCAGGCTTCCCTGTCTATCACTACCTCCCGGAGCTTGTGCAAACTCATGTCCATCAAGTTGGTGATGCCATCCAACCATCTCATCCTCTGTCGTCCCCTTCTCCTCCTGCCCTCAATCTTTCCCAGCATCATCAGAGTCTTTTCCAGTGAGTCAGTTCTTTGCATCAGGTGGCCAAAGTATTGGAGTTTCAGCAGCTGCCCTTTCAATGAATATTCAGGACTGATTTCCTTTTGGATTGGCTGGTTTGATCTCCTTGCAGTCCAAGGGACTCTCAAGAGTCTTCTCCAACACCACAGTTCAAAAGCCTCAATTCTTTGGCGCTCAGCTTTCTTTATGGTCCAACTGTCACATCCATACGTGACCACTGGAAAAACCATGGCTTGGACTAGATGGACCTTTGTTGGCAACGTAATGTCTCTGCTTCTTAATATGCTGTCTAGGTTGGTCACAGCTTTCCTTCCAAGGAGCAAGCGCCTTTTAATTTCATGGCTGAAGTCACCATCTGCAGTGATTTTGGAGCCCCCTAAAATAAAGTCTCTCACTGTTTCCATTGTTTCCCCATCTATTTCGCATGAAGTGATGGAACCAGATGTCATGATCTTTGTTTTTTGAAAGTTGACTTTTTAGCCAACTTTTGCACTCTCCTCTTTCGCTTTTATCAAGAGACTCTTTAGTTCTTCTTCACTTTCTGCCATAAGGATGGTGTCATCTGCATATCTGCATTTCTCATGATGTACTCTGCATATAAGTTAAAAAAGCAGGGTGACAATATACAGCCTTGATATGCTCTCTTCCCAATTTGGAACCAGTCTGTTGCTCCATGTCCAGCTCTAACTGTTGCTTCTTAACCTGCATACAGATTTCTCAGGAGGCAAGTAATGTGGCCTGGTATTTCTACCTCTTGAATTTTCCAGTTTGTTGTGATCCACACAGTCAAAGGCTTTGGTGTAGTGAATAAAGGAAAAGTAGATGTTTTTCTGGAACTCTCTTGCTTTTTTGATAATCCAGTGGATGTTGGCACAATGATCTCTGGTTCCTCTGCCTTTTCTAAATCCATCTTGAACATCTGGAAGTTCTTGGTTCATATACTGTTGAAGCCTGGCTTGGAGAATTTTGAACATTACTTTGCTAGCGTGTGAGATGAGTGAAATTCTGTGGTAGTTTGAATATTCTTTGGCATTTCCCTTATTTGGGATTGGAATGAAAACTTATCTTTTCTAGTCCTGTGACAACTGCTGAGTTTTCCAAGTTTGCTGGCGTATTGAGTGCAGCACCTTGACAGCATCATATTTTAGGACTGAAATAGCTCCACTGGAATTTCATCACCTCCACTAGCTTTGTTCATAGTGATGCTTCCTAAGGCCCACTTGATTTCACATTCCAGGATGTCTGGCTCTAGGTGTTATCTGGGTCATGAAGATCTTTTTTATATAGTTCTTCTGGGTATTCTTGCCACCTCTTCTTAATATCTTCTGCTTGTGTTAGGTCCATACCATTTTTGTCCTTTATTGAGTCCATCTTTGCATGAAATGTTCCCTTGGTATCTCTAATTTTCTTGAAGAGATCTCTAGTCTTTCCTATTTTATTGTTTTCCTCTATTTCTTTGCATAGATCACCAAGGAAGGCTTTCCTATCCCTCCTTGCTATTCTTTGGAACTCTGCATTCAGATGGGTATATCATTCCTTTTCTCCTTTGCCTTTTGTTTCTCATTTCTCAAATATTTGTAAGGCTTCCTCAGACAACCATTTTGCCTTTCTGCATTTCTTTTTCTCGGGGATGGTCTTGATCACTGCCTCCTGTACGATGTCATGAACCTCTGTCTATAGGTCTTCAGGGACTCTATCATATTTAATATGATATCATATTTAATTTGTCTATCATATTTAATATGTCCATCATATTTAATCCCTTGAATCTATGTGTCAGTACTACTGTACAGTCGTAAGGGGTTTGATTTAGGTCATACCTTAATGGTCTAGTGGTTTTCCCTACTTTCTTCAGTTTAAGTCTGTATTTTGCAGTAATGATCTGAGCTACAGTCAGATCTCGGTCTTGTTTTTGCTGACTATATAGAGCTTCTCCGTCTTTGGCTTCAAAGAATATAATCAATCTGATTTCGGTATTGACCATCTGGTGATGTCCATGTGTAGAGTCTTCTCTTGTGTGGTTGGAAGAGGGTGTTGGCTACAACCAGTGCATTCTCTTGGCAAAACTTTGTTAGACTTTGCCCTGCTTCATTTTATACTCCAAGGCCAAATTTGCCTGTGACTCTAGGTATCTCTTGACTTCCTATTTTTGCATTCCAGTCCCCTATAATGAAAAGGAAAATGGGACTCAGCAGATTAAAAGAATATATATTCTTGACTCACAGTCAGTTGAATCATTGGATGTGGAGCCCATGGATGTGGATGGCCAGCACTGCCACTTGCTTTTCCAAATACATGTCAGCATCTGTCTCAGTCGGCTCTCTTGAATCTGCTGTGTCATGTCCATGTCATAATGGACAGTAATGGGGATCCTGGTGCCCCGAGGGAGCCTCATGAGGCGGGCATCTGAGGAGTCAACGGAGGTTTCCTAAGAAAGTGACCCCTGCGGAACCTCCAGAACGGGAGTTGGAGAGAGCCAGGTGGAAAGGGTGCAGGGGGGCAGGAGTTTCCCGATCGGGGTGAAGCAGACATTTAATGAGACCTCAGCTCTTTCCTTCTGGGGAGAGATGAGTCAGGCCCGTGGCCAAGTCTGCACTGGCCCATCCCCAGGTCTGGCTCAGCCGTGTGACTTGCTCTGGCCAATGAGATTTTAGCGGGCATGGTGCCCACAGGGGCTTGAGTAGGTGATGTTTCGGTCCTGCTGGTGGTCTCCCCGTGCCCTGCCTCAGCATGAGAGCCTGAGTGGTGAGGGTGCCGGAGGCTGAGAGCCAGGGCCACCGGCCCAGCTGCTCTGCTGTTGGCCGTCCAAGGTCAACCACAGCCAGCCAGTCTTCTCTTTGAAACTGATTTTATTGCAGTATAGTGGATTTACAGTGTTCTCTTCATTTCCACTGTACAGCAGAGCAGTTGAGCTCCACATTGTTGTTGTCCAGTCACTAAGTCATATCTGACTCTTTGTGACCCCATGGACTGTAGCCCACCAGGCTTCCCTGTCCCTCAGTTACACATATATATATATATTCTTTCTCATATTCTTTTCTCTTATGGTTCATCATAGAATATTGAATACAGTTTCCTCTGCTATACAGAAGGACTTTGTTGTTTATCCAAACAACAGCTCCTAATTTCAAATTCCCAATCCATCCTCCTCCTCCTCCCTCCTCCTTGGCAAGCATAAGTCTGCCCTTCGTGTCTGTGGATCTATTTCACAGGTATGTTCATTTGTGTTGTGTGTATTGTAGATTCCATATATAAGTGATGTCGTATGGTATTTGGCTTTCTCTTTCTGACTTACTTCCCTTAGTAGGGTCATCTCTACCCATGTTGCTGCAAATGGTATTGTTTCATTCTTCCTCATGGATGAGTAATATTTCACTGAATGTATGTACCACGTCTTCTTTACCCGTCCATCGATGAACATTTAGGTTGCTTCTGTGTCTTGACTGTTGTGAATAGTACTGCTATGAACATAGAGGTGCAGGTATCTTTTTGAATTATTATTTTGTCTGGATACGTGCCCAGGAGTGGGATTGCAGGGTCGTATACAGCCATCCCATCTGTAGACATGTGACGGGTCTAGCCTGGACTGGAAGAGTGGCCTGCCTAAGATGCACAGGCGGTAAGCACACATCATTGCAGTCACTGAGGTTGTGTGCTCGTCTGTTACGCAGCATTGTTTCAGCCGAGAGGAGCCTTGTGGGCAGTGAATGATTAGGGTATTTAAATCACTGAGAGGAATTCAAACAGTACCCATCCCCGTTTCTTATCTTGACATATTGTCTCTGGAACTCTGTGAAGCAGTTCACAGAGGGTCCCCACTGCAGGATCAATACCAACAGAAGGGCGATCGAAAAGTCTGGAGGCAAGTTCTGATGTAGATCTGACTGACCTTCGTCAAGGAGATGGAAGCCAGCTCAGCAGAGTCCGTAGCTAAAGAGCTGGAGCTGGCGATGGAGGAGGATGTCAGTGGATGTGTTACACAGCTTTTCTGGGTAAAGACTTATAAACAATCGATAGTGCTCGCTTCCGTTGTTCCTCTAGCAGGTGTGCCATTTAAGCGTGGAATCTATCAAGTGACTGAAGCCCAGGAACAGAAAGGCAATAATAACCTGCTTCTGTGTTAGTACTTTTCTTTCTGACCTAGACACTAGAACTCAAGCTAGTAGTCTAGTGGTTCCGACCCTGTCATGCACCAGGAGCACTTGAAGGGCTGGTTAGCATCCTCTTGCTGGGCCCCAACCTGAGAGCTTCTGCTTCGGGAAGTCTGGTGAAGGCCCAGGAGCTTGTGTTTCTGTTGGGTTCCCAGGTCCTACGGCTGTGCTGGCTGAGGTCTCACCTTGAGGACCCCTGCTTCCTTGCTTGCGGAGTGTTTCCTCCATCTGTCCACTTGACCAGACCATGGCGCACTGCTGTTTGATTGAGATATTGCTGTGATTGGCACCTAACTCCGTAAACTTTGGACTTCCCAGGTGGCGCTAGTGGTAAAGAACCCACCTGTCCATGCAGGAGACGTAAGAGATGTGGGTTTGAGCCCTGGGTCTGGAAAATCCCCTTGAAGGGCATGGCAACCCACTCCAGTGTTCTTGCCTGGAGAATCCCATAGACAGAGGAGCCTGGTGGGCTACAGTCCATGGGGTTACAAAGAGTCGGACACGACTGAGTAACTTAGCATACAGGCATGCACAATAATCTTTGAATAGAGCAGATTACCCTCCATACTGTGGGTGAGCTTCATCCGATCAGTTGAAGGCCTGGACAGAAAAGACTAGGTTTCTAGAAGGAGGAATTATGTCTCAGGATTGGAACATAGAAATCCTGACTGAATTTACAGACTGTTGGTCTGAAAACTGGATGGAACATCCACTTGTGGGTGAATTTCCAGCCTGCCTGCCTGCTCTACAGATTTCAGACTTGCCAGCCCCCATGGTCATGAGTCAATTCCTTAAAATAAATCTTCTTTCTTTCTCTTCTCTCTCTCTTTCTAGACCCTATTAATGTTTTTTTTTTCTGGAGAACTATGACTAATACAGTAACACTACAACCAAGTTTCCTAAAAAAAAAAAGTAATATTTTTAAAGGCTACAACTCTGCATATGTTGACTCTTCACCCCAAATGCCTTTGCCTACTTTTTCACCCTCCAGGAGCCTCTTGAGCCAAAAGAAGGCACATCTCAAATATCCCATGTTGCATGAAACTTTCTAGACTTCCTCTGGCATCAGTTTCCGTGTTCTGTGGGCCACACTATGTTGCATTAAAAACTGTTTACCACAGATAATGTTCTAGTCATTATTCTAACTTTATCGGCATTATAAAATTGTTTATAAATCCTGGCCTATAGTTAGCGTTTTTTAGTCTTTTAAACAGTATTTATTTATTTGGCTGTGCCAGGCCTTGGTTGCAGCACTTCAGGCTCATTGCAGCATGCAGAATCTTTAGCTGTGGCAGATGGGGTCTAGTTCCCTGGCCAGGGATTGAACCCAAGGCCCCTGCATTGGTAACACAGAGTCTTAGCCACTGGACCACCAGGGAAGCCCCCCATAGTTAGCATTTAGTAAATACTTTAATGAATAAAGGAGTGAAGCATAGTTAGCATTTAGTAAATATTCCGAATGAATAAAGAATGAAATAATGGCTTCTCTTCTTATTGAAATCTATTACTGTATCAAAGAAGTCTAGAAATAAACTTTCCAATTAACCCTAAGAAATACGATGATACAAACATATATTCACTTTACAGGGCTCACCAAAACCTGGGAGGACACAACAGACTAACAGATAGGCAAGCTGCTGTAGTGAAAACAGAACTGGTCTCCTGATTTGTACATACGCAGTGGTCCTATAACTGTAGGCACATTCATCCATTCACCAAGCATTTATTGAGTGCCTGCTGTTTATCTGGCACTGTGTCAGATGGCATATAAATTACTGATCACTCATGATTGCACTTTTCTTCAATGTTCTAGGAAGTTTTCACAAGCAATATTAAGCTAGTGTATTTTCACACATCTAGAAAATTAGACATGTTTTTCTTACATTTAAGAAATTAAAAGAAAATTAAGCAAATGACACTAGAATTAGAAAGAATGAACCATTCATTAGGCAATAAGAATGTTAATAAGAAGTTGGGAATCTCTTTCCTATTTTAATATGCACTTGAGCTTAATTGGCTAAGTTTTGAATATGGGGTGATGAGCTGAGTTGTTAATACAAATCACACACCTTTTATATACTTAATAAAATCCAAGAGTCTGGGATGCATTTGTGTTGCAGACAATTTATCTGCAGGAGTCGGTGAGTCGGGTAATAGAAAGGGATAATAGGAAATCAGTGGCTGAGAAACCAATAAAGTAAATTAACGCGTGCCTTACTTTATTAATTTATAACAATAATGTAATGGATAAATCAATGAGGGGTGCTTTGAGAAAAATGGATAGCGGGAAGAGTTCCTCCTTTTTTGCAATTTGTTGAAATCATTTCCTCTGCAGAGGCAAAGAAATGCCTTGCTCTTGACACCATGTGTGGGAGCCTGCAGTGAGGCACAATCTGTGGTGTTTTGTTCTGCCCTTGGGTCTCAGGTTTTCTGAGAGCTCCCTTTGACATCCAGATGCTTGTATCTACATCTCTTTTCCTGAAGGCTTTTTCTTTTTTTTTTTTTTTAATTTAAAAACACTCTATGTGTGTATGTGTGTATTTGGCTGTGCTGAGTCTTGGTTGCGGCACACAGGATCTTATCTTTGTTACATCGTGCGGAATCTTCAGTTATGGCATGTGAACGGTTAGCTGCAGCCTGTGAGATCTAGCTCCCTGAACAATGACGGAAGCCAGGTCCCCTGCATTGGGAGCGTGCAATGTCAGCCATTGGAGCACCAGCCAGGGAGGTCCCTGGAGACGTTTTTCTAAAGTTTCTGCCTTAGGAGGCTGTCAGCACTTGGAAAATTACTCATTCCCTGCTCCTCAGCAGCCCTTGGCCAGTGATAACTAGCAGTTGGTGTATCAATACCCCAGCTCCTGTGTTTCCTTGGGTGAAGTAACTCCTAGGTATTATTTTACACAGCATCTGAATTTGCACAAAGAATCAAGCTCCATTTCTCTACAAGAAAGCCTGGCTTGATGGGCTGGCTTCTCTTCCTGTGTCACTTTCCCACTTCCTAATGAAAATTCCTGCATCCCCCAAATAAATGCTTGCACTTGAATCTGTACTTAGAGTTGGTTTCTAGGAAAACCCAGACTAAGGCCGGTAAAGAGATGAAAGAGGAGAGTGAAAAAGCTGGCTTAAAACTCAACATTCAAAAAACTAAGATCATGGCCTCAGGTCTGATCACTTCATGGGAAACAGATGGGAAAACAATGGAAACAGTGACAGACTTTATTTTCTTGGGTTCCAAAATCACTGCAGATGGTGGTTGCAGCCATGAAATTAAAAGGCGCTTGCTCCTTGGAAGAAAAGCTATGACCAACCTAGACAGCATATTAAGAAGCAGAGACATTACTTTGCTGACAAAGGTCCAACTAGTCCAAGCTATAGTTTTTCCAGTAGTCATTTATGGATGTGAGAGTTGGACCATAAAGAAAATTGAGTGCCATACAATTGATGCTGTTGAATTATGGTGTTGGAGAAGAGTCTTCAGAGTTCCTTGGACTGCAAGGAGATCAAACCAGTCCATCCTAAAGGAAATCACTCCTGAATATTCATTGTAAGGGCTGATGTTGAAACTGAAGCTCCAATACTTTGGCCACCTGATGTGAAGAACTGACTCACTGGAAAAGACCCTGATGCTGGGAAAGATTGAAGGTGGGAGGAGAAGGGGACGACAGAGGATGAGACGGTTGCATGGCATCACCGACTCGATGGACATGAGTCTGAGTAAGCTCTAGGAGTTGGTGATGGACAGGGAAGTCTGGTGTGCTGCTGCAGTCCATGGGTTCGTGAAGAGTCAGACAGGACTGAGCAACTGAACTGAACTGAACTGAACTGAACTGAACTGAAGGCCGGCACAAAGAATATGTGTCTGTTACTCTCTGTTGATCCTGGGTAGGGCCTGTTTTTTTCAGTTCCTGTCCAGAAGTACTGGTTATATAATCACATTAGGCAGCAGCTCAGGTTTCAAAGTTTTGAGGAGGTGGTTTGGGTAGGACTCACAGAGGGGCATTCTGGACAGATGGGGGGTCTTTTAAAGCCATTTAGACTCCTTGTTGTCCCCTCTTCCCCTTACTTGTGTCTGGCAGCCTTCTCAACAACACATGCTTGGGGAAGACTGATCAGTGCTATCCAGACTGAGCTCTGTTCATTTTCCATTGCCCGTCTTCCCAGGAGACAGTAAACATTTGTCTCGCTGACATTAAGAGCTAGCATTTTTCTCCTTTTACTACTTTTGTTGCTGGCATAATTAGCAGTTTGCTCAAGCTACATCATGCCTCCTGGAGCTGCTCTATCTCTGTTTCCTTCAGGGAGAGAATGTCCCCTTTCAAAAATGTGTGTGTGTCTCTGTGTCTCCATGGAGTCATCAGAAAGAATTTTCCCCTCAGTCGTCATCTTCCATCTGAGCTTCTGTGGGTGGTACCCTCTCTCCTTCCTGTTTCTTTTCTTCAGCTGTGAGGATCTATTTTCTAATTAGCAGCCGGAGTGGTCAGTTAAGGTAGAAGTGCATTTATGATCTTTCTTAGAAATCCTTCCAAGGATTTTCTCACGCACTTCCTGTACACTCCAGACTCTTCCCTCATATGACAAGGTCTCACCCCTCATGCCCATCAGGTCTTTGCTCCAGTGTCATCTTCTTAGAGAGTCCTCATCCGACCCCTCCATTTGCACTTGCAAGTCCAGCTGATATCAGATGGCCTAGCCTGTAATGGCTTGAAGCAGGGTTTCAGTTCTGGGTCGTGGCAGTGAGAGCTGAATCCTAGCTACTAGACTAGTGGTCAGTGACAAGGACCTGTCCTTTCAGCTTTGTAGAAGAGAATTCCCACAAAGAAGGAGAGCAGTGAAACAAGGCGTTTCTTAGGAGGAAAAGAGTCCAGTTCTTGTGGATACACACAAGGGTGGGATCAGAGAGAGTCACACCCTCATGGCGATTTGAATCGCTTTTGTAAGACATTTTTTTCTGGGTTTCCTTTGGCCAATCATTTTGGTTTGTCTGGTTCAGAGTTCATATTTGCTATATTTCAGGATCCTCCCACATGTGTGCATGCATCTCTCAGCCGAGATGGATTCCAGCAAAGAGAGCTTTGGGTAGCTCTGACATCACTCCCTTTAAGGAGCTTTCTAGTCGGAAAGGTTTCCTGACTTTGAGAATGAGATGTGCTCCCTTATCTCTTCTCTGGGCAGGCCCCAGCCTCCTCTCTTGATTGTCCTGCTATTATTTTGAAATTTCTTCCATAAGGAATGAACTTCAGTTGCTTACCCTGGGGGGCCTGTCCTGTCTCATATCTCCCCTGAGAATCATAGATCCCAAGAAAGCTTTATTGGGAAGATGAAGTTCTGTCTTCTGAAGCTTCTTCAGGCTGGCAAGGGACTGGTAGACCTTACCTAGTTGAGGTCACAGAGCTCTTGCCCTGTCTCATTAAGGGGTCCTAAGGCTAATTCTTGCAGATTGGGCTTTTTTGGCCCTTCCAGGAATGCCTTTGCCCCAGACTGAAGGATCCACTCCCTGTAGAATATGGGATTAGGGCCTTGCTCTTCCAACTGGCCCGTCTTAGTCCCATCCTCAGCACTCCCCATCTCGTTCCTCTCCTGTGTTATTTTATATGGTTTATCACTGTGCAGTTTCCTGCATCTTCTGTTTAGTGTTTTCTGACCTTTTCGCGTCACTAGAACAGCACTTTGCTCCTTCAGAAAGTGCATTTGAGATTCCTTCATGTTGTAAAGCAGCAGTTCGTTCCATTTTACTGTTGAGGAGTGTTCCCTTATGGGGAAATACCTGTTTGCTAATCCTTTCACCAGTTGAAGGACCCTCCTGAATTGTTTCTAATTTTTGATAATTATGCATAAAGCTGCTATAAATATTTTGTGCAAATTTTTAGGACAATATAGGTTTCATTTCCCTTGGGCAGATACCTAGGAGTAGAATTGGTGGGTCATAGGTAAGCCTATTTTTAATTTTATAGGAAATTGTCAACCTGTTTTCCAAAGTGGTATACCATCATGTACTCTCAGCAGTGATGCTTAAGGGTTCCATTTGTCTTAGTCTTTCCCAGCACTTGGTATTGTGAGTTTAAAAGCATGGGAAGTATTTTAGCAAAGTACCTGAGACCCATCGTTTATAATCAAATTTCCAAATGGTGCCCGAGAGGAGGTCTTGTTTTTGTTTTTCAATAAGATCTGTTTTTTTTTCCTATTCCGTTGCTCCCCTGAGCTCCTATTTCAACTTGATTGTTTTTATTTTCCTGTATTTGAACCAGGTCCCCCAACAGAACTCTAAGGACCCTAGCAGGAGAGATTGTTTAAATTTCATTTTATTTATTTTTTAAACATCAAAACCCTTTTGCATTGGGGTACAGCCAATTAACAATGTTGTGACAGTTTCAAGTGAACAGTGGAGGGATCAACCAAAAGAGGGAGAGAGTGGGCTGTTGCTCACTGTAGTCCCCTGAGCACCGTGCGTTGTGCCAAGGTTAATAAATATTTGCTCTTTTCTAGTTCAGAGACTGATGAATGATGGGGCTGACGGTGATGTAGCGACACTAGTGTGGGTCCAGGCTGCCAGAGGAGGGGCTCTAGTCAGTTAGCCTCCCCTGGCTTCAGTTTCCTCATCTGCATAATTCATGTTTGTACCAGAGTCTCGAATTTCTCTGTTTGCACCATTCTGTGTTTTGATTATCATAGCAACAATAGGGTAATTGGACAAATGACATAATTGTCCTAAATGGGCATGGCTTCTGTTGGGATGAAGTGTCAGTCTTTGAAAACAACAAATAGGGATAAAGCTGTTAGCTTGAGATTCATTCTGATTTCCATGAAAAATTTCCATGGGTTGTCTTCCTGTCCCTAGCACCCTGTCCCTCCCCTGTAACACTTCCTTTCCCTCTGCGCTTTCCAGCGTTCAGAGGGACTTTCAAGTTCCACCTCATAGAGTCCTTCATGGTTTGTAACTTTTAAATTTGTTTTTCACTTGCTTTTGTATCTTTCCCCTGCTGTCTACCAGCTTCATGAGAGACAAACTATGCAAATTGTTTTTGTCATTATATCAGTGCAATAAATGTCTGTTCAGTAAATGAATGATGTTAATGAATATGTTCCAAAAAAAAAAAGTTTTTATTTCTCTGCAAATAAGTGCTGGAAACACTGTATTGTTTACCTTTCCTACTTGGAATGTCATTGTCCTGCATACAAGACCTGTTGGATTTTGCTTCTCCAGGATTAACCAAATCTATTTAATCATGAGCCTCCCCCACCTTGTAAAACTTTGGTTAGATCATCTGTTTATCCAATAATTATACCCACATTAATAAAACAATAGCTAATCAGTGTTAGACAACCTCCACGCACCTGGGCTATTCCAAACACTTAGTAACTATCCTTTAGGACAATCCTGGTTTTACTATCTTTATTTCAGAATTATGGGTGAGAAAACAGAGGCTTGGAGAGATTCAGTAACTTTCTAAGTCATAGGGTTCCTTGAGAAATCAGTCATCAGATCTCTCAGCATGGGAAATGCTGGTCTAATGGAGTTGAAGGGTTCTGGGTCTGAGACAGACCTATTTTCAATCTAGGATGGAATGGACTATGGAAAGATCGCTACTTTTTAAATGTGAGTCTGAGCCTCATTTCCTTTTACCCATAAATGGTGATAGTCATACTCACTTGAAAAGATAGTTGTAGGAATAAAATGAAAAAAAAAATGTATGTAAAGAAGTTAACATTGAACAGGGCTGGTGATAAATGTTTGAGACATTGTGGTTACTGTCAACAGAGAGGTTTGCACAATACAGTATTTGTTGAACAAAAATTGCATTCTCTGTCCTTCTGCCTTTTACCCTTGGCCTTTGGGACTTCATTTACCTGGAACTTCTAAGAGCAGTATGTTAGCTAGGTGAGGCTAAACGCTGTAACAAGCAGCCTTGGAATATTGTGAAGGCTTGTCTCATTCACAGGAGGTCCACAGAGGATTTCCTTGGATTCCTTGGATTTCCTTGGAAGGACTCAAGTCCTTCACAACATCCTCTGCCTTTGACACAAAGAAGGAGCAAGCAGATCATCTCAGGAAGGTTTGCAAAATATTGTAAAGGCAAAGCTTTGTAAATTGCCTAGTTCTTAAAACATTCACCCTGCATAAAAGTTCAGGAACCCAGTGCACTTTCTGGTTACTTTTAGGTAATTAAAAGTCCAGTAGTCAAAAGGTCCAGTCTTTGTAATCAGCAAAATAGTGAACATGATTTGAAGTTAATTTTTTTTTTCTCATCTAAAACTCAAGCCAGGAACTGGTGATCAGCTTAGCAGGAGAAACTGGAGGTGGTCATTAAAGCTTCACTGTTTATCATCTCCCCTCCTCATTCTGTAGACCTTTTATAAAAATAAATTTTTACTATGTTCAGTATATAGATTGATGAATTTTTCAGAAAGTAAAACACTCAGGTAATACATAAAAATCCACATAATACATAAAAAATGTAAAACATAAAAGCTTGTGTACTTACAGATTCATCAGTTGATATTCACTGTGAAATGTCTTATTTCACCTTCACTGCTTTTCTCTTAAGACTTGAAACATTTCGCTGTGCTGTCTTCTTGTTGGAGGCAAAGTTGGATGGAGTTCTGATTTTTGTTCCTCTGTAGGTAATATGTTTTCCTTCTGGGCTTTTCTGAGGATTTTTTTTCTGTATCATTGTTTTCTGTAGTTGAGGGTAGTATTCGTAGGTATAGATTTTGACATTTATCCTCCTTGGTGTTCTCTGCTATATATAGCAGGGTGCTATATATAGTGTCTGGCATTAATTTAGGGGAAATTCTTAATCTTTATTATTACAAATATTTCTTCTTTGCATTTCTCCCTTTCTTTTCCTCCTGGTAGTCCCATTACACATATATTACACATTTTGTAGTTGTCCATGGTCCCTGGAATTTAGTTCTGTTTTTTTAGTTCTATGTCCCCTTTGCTTTTCAGGTTCTGAGGTTTCTATTGAAATATCCTCTAGCTCAGTGAGTCTCTCCTCAGCCACGTCCAATTTACCAATAAGCCTGTCAAAGACATGCTTTACTTCTCTTACAAAGGTTTTTTTTTTTTTTTAATCTATTGAGTTTTTCGTTTTTTGGTTCTTCCTTAGAATTTCCATTTCTCTGCTAGCCTTGCACATCTGTTCTTGCCTCCTGTCTATCCATTGGAGACCTTAGCATATTAATCATAGTTGCTTAAAACTCCCTGTCTGATATTTCCAGCATCCCTGTTATGTCTGGTTCTTAGTTTGCTCTGTGTCTTCAGATTGTGTTTTTTTTTTTCCTTTTTGTATGTCTTATGATTTTTTTCTTGTTACCTGGCCATGATGTGCTAGGTGAGAGGAACTGCTGTGAGCAGACTTTAGTGATGTAGGGTGAGATGTGGGAGAAGGTAAGGTAAGTTCTCTGAGCTCAGGGACTGTGTCCCTTACCAGGAAGGACAGCATTTGGCATTAAGGGTGTAGCTTCAAATTTCAAACCACAAAAGGAGAAAAAAATTGACTCTTCCTTTTCACTGACACTCTTCAGTTCCAGCTGATTATGTTTATCATATATTTTTTCTTCTTCTTCTTTTTTTTTTTTTTTTGTTTTGGTGATGGGGGGGGGGGAGAAACTCTTTTCTCCAGTGTAGCTCTGAATATTTTGATTACCAGTGTAACCAACAGGCTTCCCTGGTGGCTCAGTAGTAAAGAATCTGCTTGCAATGCAGAAGCTGCAGAAGATGCAGGTTCAACCCCTGGGTCAGGAACATCCCTTGGAGGAGGGTATGACAGCCCACTCCAGTATTCTTGCCTGGAGAATCCCATGGATAGAGGCGCCTGGTGGGCTACTGTCCATGGAGTCTCAAAGAGTCAGACATGACTGAAGCAACTTAGCTCACAATATATCTTTCTTGAATTGGAGATCACTATGGGTGTTCTCTGGAAGGAATGATGCTAAACCTGAAACTCCAGTACTTTGGCCACCTCATGTGAGGAGTTGACTTATTGGAAAAGACTCTGATGCTGGGAGGGATTGGGGGCAGGAGGAAAAGGGGATGACAGAAGAGATGGCTGGATGGCATCACTGACTCCATGGATGTGGGTTTGGGTGAACTCCGGGAGTTGGTGATGGACAGGGAGGCCTGGCGTGCTGCAATTCATGGGGTTGCAAAGAGTTGGACACAACTGAGCGACTGAACTGATAAAGCATAATTAAAATGTTCAGAGGAGCTCCTGTAACTTGGATGAGATGGTAGTCATTTATTTTCTAACTTGATGAAAATTTTATACATTTACACTGTCATGAAACAACTTATTTCCTCATTTTTGTCCTCGATATTGTGTACTTTTGGCTGTTTTTTCCTATTGCTGACAAATGTTTTTTTCCCCTTTTTGAAGTAACAGCGGGGCACACATTTCTGTCTGTGTTTTCACTTTTGCTCTGCTTGTGGTAGAATTTCTCTCTTATACAAAATGTAGTTACCTGTCAATCAGCGTTTACCAAGCACTTAACAATCTCTACATGCTCATCACTACAGTTAAGTCTGACAATTGGAAAATGAGTACAAGAAAAAGGAAGAGATAACAACTGAGGTTGTTGGAATTAAGTTAACATGAGCAAAAGCACTGAAAACAAGTGAGATCTTGCTATTCTTATTATTGTTATTATCTGATGCATTCATTTCCTAGGGCTCCTGTGACACATTTATCACAAACTTGGTGACTTTCAAAGAACAGAAGTATCCCCGCTTAGTTCTGGAAACCAGACGTCCAAGATAGAAGTGTCAGTGGCGCTGGTTCTCCTGGAAACTCTGGGTGAGAACTTGTCCCCATCTCTCTCCTGGCTTCTGGGGTAGCGGATGACCCTCAGCTTATCCTTCACTCCAGCCGCTGCCTCTGTTTCCACATTGCCGTCCTCTCTCTCTCCTTTTCTCTTAGCATCTTCTGCACCGATAAGGACACTTGCATTGGATTTAGGGCCTGTTCAGGTCAACCAGGATGTTCTCATCTCAAGATCTTTAACTTTATTGCATCCCTACAGACCCTGTCTTTTTCAAATAAGATGCATTGAGAAGTCCTGAGTAGATATGTCTTTTGAGGGGCCATCATTCAACTTGTTACATTTGGCCATTTAGCATGTGTTATTTTTCCTTGAATTTAATTTTTTTTTCAAGGTTCCTAGAAATCTCCCTCAAGGACAAGAAACATTTTATATCTCATATGTTCCCTAGAGCCCAGCTGAAGACTCTACCCTGTCAAGTCCTCTTTTCTTTTCCCCAAGATTTTTTGGTGTGGACCAGTTTAAAAGCCCTTGTGGCATTTGTTACAGGATTGCTTGTGTTTTTTGGATATTTGGCCATGTGAGGCATGTGGAATCTTAGGTCCCAGAGATCAAACCCTCACCACTTGCATTGGGAAGCAAAGTCTTAACCACCTGGCTACCAGAGAAGTCCCTGTAAAGCTCTTTTAATGTACAAGATGTATATGTATCTTATGAGGTGTGAAAGGAATTGGTGACAGAGGGAAAAATCCAATATCTTTGCAGCCTACTGATGCCACTGACAAGCAGGAACGTGTGTGATGTGAGAGTGGTGAGTTCTGTGTCACGCTAAGCTAAGTGTACGCAGAAAATCGCCTGACTCTAGTCTAGGGGGACTTGGAAAGGCTTTCTGGGGAAGGAGGCATAGCAAGTGAAATCCAAAGACCCATGTGGACAAGGAGGAAGAGTATTCCAGGCATACAAAACAGCACGTGGGGATTTCCCACGCAAGCTTTCTAGGGCCAGCAAAGGTGTTTGATGTGTCTAGGAGATTTGGCATCCAGCGTGGATGTAGGATGCACCAGATACTTCCTGCTGGCCCCAGAGACCTCATAAAACTCCCACGGTGGGGTGGGAGTTATGAAAGGAATTGGGGGTCGGTGAGGCTGGAGGCAAGGCTGGTCAGTTTTAGGTTGTTGGAGGTGAGTGATGGGAGCCTCAGGTATGATCTAGGCAGAGGGTGGAGGCGTTGTGTTTCAGAGTTATTAAAATGATGAACAGCGGTTTGTCATGGTGGCTGATTGGAGTGAAGCCAATGGAAAAGAGAGGACTCAAGGATGATTTTTGTTTTTATTGTAACATTTTTATTGTAATATAGTTCATTTACAATGTTGCATTAGTTTCTGCTGTACAACAAAGTAAATCAGTTAGACATATACACATATCCACTCTCTTTTAGAGTCTTTTCCCATATAGACCATTACAGAGTATTGAGTAGAATTTCCTGTGCCCTGCACTAGGTCCTTGTTAGTTGCCTATTTTATGTATGAAAGATGAGTTTTACATGTTTGGTTTGTCTCTAGTGGACAAGCAATGGTATTGTTTCTGGCCGCTGAAGACAGAGAAGGAGGAATATGGAACTTCCTGCCCATTTCCCTCCTCTGTACAAAGGAGGAAGCGATCCCTGCTCTCCCCGTCTCACAGCATTCCTAGGACCAAATAAAGTATTTAAAATGCTTTAAAAATTGTAAAGCAATTTCCAAAATGGCTCTTTATGATTGGTTTACATTTTATCAAAAATTATAAAGAATATAACTATATGAAGGCAAATAAGATACATTTTTTAAATAGAAGGAGTTAATCTTTTGAAAAGAAATGTGTATTATAATCTAGGCCCTGCTTTTCCTCTCTCTGCTTTTCTATCCTGCATCCTGATTTCATCATGCCATGTACCACCCCCCCCCCAAAAAAAAAGTCTAAAGTCATTCTCTAAAGCCTGTTGTTTCTCGGTGACTTGCGACTTCACCATGTAATTGCCCCACCTCTGCCTGGGCACAGGTATACTGTCCCGACCTTCATATGAACACACACAAGGAGTGAACTCAGTAACTCTAGGTTAAAGTCTTGGGTGGCATGTCCATCTTCTCATCTGTGAAATGGGTATAATTTTATCTATCTCACAGACTGAGGGCCTAATGAAATTAAACACACACGGCATATGTGTGAATTGTTACTTATTATACCTGGAAAAAAGTAAGAACACAATAACTATGACTTTATTATTATTATTTTATAACATATACTCTGCAAACAGATCTCCTTGTATTTGGAAATCTTTACTTCCTGCTCAGCAACCTTACAAATTCCTGGAGACACCTATGGACTCTGACCTCTGCATTCACTCTTATCTGTATCAACAGACCACCTGGTTTCCGCTACCCATCCCCCCACTACCCCCCCACCCCACTCACCTCTTCCTGAATTTCCATAGCGTTTAGCATCTGCCTCTATTGAACTGTTTCCTCCATGTTCACATTGTCTTTTAAAATAGACCCTAAATCTCATAAATGGATGTATCTGGGAGGGTGCCCAGAAAATATAAGAAAAAGGATGATTCGATAACCGACAAGTCCTTTCTCAGCATCTCTTCTTTAGGAGTCTTGTTCACATTCTTACTTCCCAGTCCTCTTTCTGTCCATCAGAATTAATCTTCATGTTTTAAAGGAAGAAAGAAAGTGAAAAAAAATGAGAAATATGTAACTTTAAAACCTTGGTCTTAAAACAGGGAGAATGTTGGTTTTAGAATATTTTGATCTTCTTAAATGTATTTTCTTTCCTTTTCTGACAACTCAAAAATTGCAATAATAATTGCACGGTTCCCCTAGATGCCCTGCTGCTGCTGCTGCTAAGTCACTTCAGTCATGTGTCCGACTCTGTGCGACCCCACAGACGCCCTAGTTAGAACCAAAGCCAAGATGATTTTATCCCACTATTAGGAGAGGGCTGCAGGAAGAGCCTGTAAGAGTGCAGATGTCTCACAGTGAAGCTGAGCCTCAGGCTGCAGAAGCCTTGGCCAGACTGCACTAGACATTTCCGCAAAGCGCCTGGAGCAACACAGAGCATTGAAGGGCCGCTTCAGACAGAAGTGTGTTTTTGTGGTGACTCCTTAATTTCATTTTCTAATTCTATTCATGGAATCTGAAGGTTGTATAACTTGGGGAAAAGACTCCAGCATCCTTTTGAATACACACTCTGATGCTTTTAATGAGGGCAAATTTACTTCACCTCTTCAAGCTCAATTTTCTTCTTTGTGAAATGGCAATGAAAATATTTTCACCCAAAGAGAACACATTGCATCTCTCCTTGTAGGTATTTGGAGAGCAGTAATAATAGGACAACAATCTGTCTCCTGACTCTGCGCCATTGGAAGCTACACATAAATGTGTTGGCAACTTTTCCAACTTTTTCCCAAAGTATAATTCAAAAAAATTAAAACATGACTATCATGTCAAACATTTATTTAACTCGTTAATGAGGGAACCAGCAGGATGTTAAAGCTGATTCAAAGAGAATTTGAAAATCTCATTATATATAGGCCCAGAAAGAATTACTGCTAGAATAGGTTGCTAAATTTAGATATAAAATCTGTCTACTTCCTACAGGGCAATAAAACTGGTAAAATGGTAAAAATACGAATAATAAAAATGGCCCTTTCGGCAAAACCATTTCCAGTGCTCAGATATTGTTTACGTTTGTATCAGAGAAAATCTAAAGTTAACGTTTAACTTCAAAAATTACAATTCCTAATCAAGAGAAATCATTAATCAAACATAGTTACCTTCTCCTAGAGAATTAAATGATTCTGGGAACAGATAATATTCCTCTGACATTGAAAGGACATGTGGTCATGATTTTATCTTATTCTCAAAGTTTGAATGTATATCTTCATGTTACCTATTTGTTTTCAATAGTTCCTATCATTCCCATTCTGGGTTGGTACCTTCAGTTATTTTTAATTTTTCACTTTTCTTTGTTCCTCTAAGCCCGTCTATTTGGCTCTTTTCCCATTAGTCATTTATTGACCAGTTACGCTGCTGCTGCTGCTGCTAGGTCACTTCAGTCATGTCCGACTCTGTGCGACTCCATGGACTGCAGCGTACCAGGCTCCTCCATCCATGGGATTTTCCAGGCAAGAGTACTGGAGTGGGTTGCCATTGCCTTCTCCTATATCTTCATTCTTTTCCAATTTTATTTTCTCCCTGAGCCATCATTTGAGTCTGCCTTTGTCCTTATGCTAAAAGCTGACTTAAACTTAATTGGCTGTGCACAACTGGCTTCCTTTTAGTATTAGCTGTGGTAAGATTTGCTATTTCCTTCCCCAGATCTCTGTGAGATAGAAGGCAACAAGATTCAGACAGCATTCTTCCATATGTCTAAAATCTAAGGCAAGCAAGCCCAAAGTTCCATAAAGTCAGTGAAATCCTGGTTCTCGGTTCTTTTGTCCACTCCCAAATCACCCTGAATGAGAATTTCACTTAAGGCAAAAATTCTATGGCATACATTTTTTTCCCACCATTTTTCTTTTTAGAATGAAATGATCAAGAATCTTCTAAACCAGTATCCTGGAACCAAATAGGAATTAAAGAGGGTAGAAGGTATGCTAGATTTTAAAAAACTCTCTGTTCATGTAAGAATAAGGATATATCTGCCATATTCTTGCCCACCCTTGTATCTGAAGACCATCATTTTCACCAAGGAAAGCTCATGTCTAATGTCCATCATGCTGATTAACAAGACATTGAGTTCACCAATGACAATCTTCATTATGCTCATTAGCACACTTGTGGGTTGATCAGTGGTCAAGCCAGTGAACCCTTGTGCATGCCATCTCTGGTATGTGTGGTCTTCTGAATAAATGTCAACTACCTCTGGAGGGCTTCTCTTGTGTCTCAGATGGTAAAGAATTTGTCTGCTATGCAGGAAACCTGTGTTCAATCCCTGGGTCAGGAAGATCCCCTGGAGAAAGAATTGGCAACCCACTCCAGTATTCTCGCCTGGAGAATTCCATGGTCAGAGTTGCCTGGCGGGCTGTAAGTCCATGGGGTTGCAAAGACTGGCACACGACTGAGCGACCAGCTTTCACTCTCAACTACTTCCGGAGAGTCCTCGCAGCAGGAACAATCCTCCCCGAGGGTGTCACATTCATTTTTGTTACACAAGCTAGGCTGGAAGGAGTTTGGGATGTAAATGTATGTCTTCACAATCTGGGTGGCTTGTTTCTAAATGGAGATATGGCTCCCTCCACTCTCTGTGGAAGGAGGAGGGGGTGTGTGACAGGGCCCACAGTGGAGAAAGCTTCCTATCTCTGGACTCTGGAAGCTGACGTGGTGGCAACACTTCCTTGAGGACCCAGGTCCCGTTTACCCTGGATGTCAGGAATTGAGCAAGGGAGATTTGTGAGTCTGAACCTCTTCCTCGAGGGTTGGGGTACCCCTACGGTAAGACCTCACTGCACAACCGTTGCCAAGCCTACTGGCTGTTGGGAAAAGATGAGGAAGCAAAGCATCCTGACCTACTGCAAAGAAAGAATACCTTTTTTATATTGCTCATTGCTTATGGGCACTGGCGTCTGTCAGCGCTTCCGGGAAAAACAAAGACCAACGGCAGCTCTGGTTTAAATTCAACTGCAATTGCGTCGGGTTTTATATTGTGATAAAATCTTGGCCTCCTTAGAGGGAGGTTAAATCCCTAGTTGATTCAAAGTGGATTTCATTTCTCCAAAGATGAGCAGGAGGAGACAAACATGACCCATATTTTTTTCTCCTCAGAGTCCACATGCTTGCTCTATTTTTTCCCCCTCTTTCCTCTATCTTAGGAAGTTTCCTCACAGCCAACAGAGCAGAGGCGTGCTCTTGCTGCTTGGGAGTAGAAAAAGTCGTGGCTTCCTTTGACACAAAAGGCCCTGCATTATTTCTGGCAGAGAGAGCAGCCTGGAGTGATTCATTGGGTGGGGTGCTTGCTGTGCCCCAACCAGAGCTTTTACCTATTTACGACAATATAATTCCATTTGCTTTCAGAGATGCACTTTATGCCTCCTCTGTCAGACTAACTCAGAAGTACGTCAGCCAGACAAGCAGCTTCACCCCTCTACACTGCAGGCAGGACACAGAGGCCGAGGGGTGGCTGCCACTCTTCTTTGGATAAGGGATGGGCTTGCAATCGTTGCTGAAATCCCCAAAGTTGGAGGTTATGAAATTTTTGAATACAATGCCATGATCTGCATGAGAGGACTTACTTCCTAAAATTTAGAACACAGTTTAAATGATTGTTTCAATAGATGTTCTAGAGTTAGAATAATTTTTGCTGAGTGGTTGATCATGTACAGTTTGGGTTTTGCTTACTAATCTTATCCCAGGTTTCATCTTATTTTATTCCACTTCTTTTTTCTCTTTATTTCCTAAGTTTTAACATTTTTTGCGTAATTTTTAGAGATTTTACACATATACAAATTACTTTAAGGCAAACATAAGCCCCATGGATCCTCCTTCCACTCATAAATCATGATTTCCCACCCAGATTTGCTGATTCCATCCCTGTGCCTTCCTTTCCAGAAAGAACCATTCTCATGATGTGATGTTTTTGTTCTCATGAATGCATGCTAAGTCTCTTCAGTCGTGTCTGACTCTGTGCAACCCTATGGACGACAGCAGCCCACCAATCTCCTCTGTCCACGGGATTCTCGAGGCAAGAGTGCTGGAGTGGGTTGCCATTTCCTTCTCCAATTCTCATGCATATTGTTATATTTTTAATACACTTATGTCCACTGATTGTACATAGTTTTGGCAGGCATGTTTTAAAATTTTATGAATACTCTATGGTTTTCTTTTGTCTGATTTCGCCACAATCTGTTTGTCCATTTTCTTAGGATGTTTTCAGGTTTTCACAGTCACAGACATTGTCTTACCCGTTTTGCCACATAGAAAGATTCTTCAGAGGCTCAGACTACAGTGGAATTGCTAAATTTCTGGATATGACTATCTCCAACTTTGCTAGATAATGCTGAATTGTTCTCCGAGGAAAAATGTTGGTATTCTCCATAGACTCTGGGTACTGAAACTTGTTGGTGATACACACAGCAAATGCATTTTCCAGTCTGTGGCTTGACTTTTCCTTTTGTTCATGTGGCTTTTATTTCTTAGTTTTTTAAACTTTTAACTGGAGTATAGTTGATTAACAATGTTGTGTTAGTTTCAGGGGTACAGCAATGTGAATCAGTTGCGCATATGCATACGTCCACCCTTTTTTAGATTCTTTTCCAATACGGGTTATTATACAATATTGAGTAGAGTTCTCTGTACTATGTAGTAGGTCCTGGCTAGTTGTCTGTTTCATATATAGTAGTGTGTATATGTCAATCCCAATCTCCCAATTTATCCCTCCCCTGCCCCTGTTCACGTGGATTTTTAAAGTAATTTTAATTTCAATGTATTCAAAGGTATCAAATTTTCTTTTATATTTTTTGCATTTTGTACCTTATTCTAAAAATGCTTTCCTTTCATGTGGCTTCCTTCCTCATTCTCTGGTTCCTTTGTCTACGAGAGCAGGCTGCACATATGGCCCCAAGCACTGGCTTAGTCTCTGCTAATCTACATATAAGATTTAGCACATCTTGATAGTCTGAAAATCACTTAGTGAGCAAGGTAGATTTTACAGGAAGAACCAAGGAGGAGTTCATGTCTATTCCACATTAGATAAAGCAACCCCTCCTGTTAGCTGTTTCTATTCTCTTCCTTGACCTTACTTACCAGCACTTTCTCTACCAGAATTAATCCTGATTTTTTCCTCCCTTTGGGGAACAAAAATAACTCTTTGCTTCATTAGGAACTCCACCCTATTTCACTATAAATCTTAGGTAACAGGTGACTTACAAATTTATAAGCAACAAGTGTGTAAAAGTATCATCTCAATTACAGTGGTTCTCTTAAGTACAGAAATTCTTATAATAATTTATTCATTAATTTATTTAAATTATATTTAATAAGCACTAAGTGTCAAGTATTATCCAAGACACTGAGTGAACCAATGTCCCAGATGGAAAAGACCAAGGAGGGCAATCTGGGAAGGCTTCTCTGAGGAGGTGACATTTAAAGTACGATGTGAAGAATAAGGAACTAGCCATTTCAAACTGGGGGAAACATCTAACAGGAGGTAAATGTCATGTGCAAAAGACAAATGCAAGGAAAAAGAGCTTGGCATGTAGGGGAAACTAAAAGGATGACAATTATCACTGAAGGGAAATGTCAAACAAGGAAAAATGATGTGGGATGTGGATGGAGAGCAATATGGATGAATTAATTTAGTGCCTTTGGGCTTTCACGAGGAGAGGCAAATTTGATTTGATATGTGTGTGTGTGTGTATGTGTGTGTTTTAATTGCATTGGCTGTGGACTGGTGGTAAACAATGCAGAAGGAAACTGATTAGGAAGCTGTTGCTCGGGTTCAGGTGAGGTGCAGTGATGACCAGGATTATTCTGGGAAGAAGAGATGTAGAGAAATATACCTTAGAGGCAGTGAGGACAGGATTTTTAAAGAAAGTACGAATCAAAGGTGATTTCTGGTATTGCAACATGAGGAGGCATGGGACACAAACTGACGTGGTGAGGATCACCCCGGCGGGCTTGAGGTAGGGCGAGAATGGTGGCAGATAAGAGTTTTATCTTTTGCACATCACTTTCGTGCCTGTGGGGCATCCCCTGGTGACATGTAGTATTCAGCTGGATCTAGAGCTCAGAGAAGACATGGATTGGGGAATAACAGCTGGAAGAAGACAACATGTTTCATTCAATGGAGTGATAGATATATAGATAGGAAAGAGAAATGAAGGCAGATCTTGCTTTATATCCAGCCTGAACTTTAGATTCCAGTGACTACCATCCATGGCCTTGAACTTCTGTTCCTGGGTGGGGATTTTGGATGGACTATCTCAGGAAGCCCAGGAAAAGGCCAAAAATGGCAATCCGGCATTTGGTCCCATTTACACATCTCATTATTCCTCTAGGGGTCTGTTGGTTTTTAGAATTTTCAGTTAAGTGCTTGAAACTATCAATGAACTTCTAAAGTAATAAAGTTTCACCCTGTAAAGGAAAATTTGGATTATATCATTGAAGGTTTGTTGAGAGACTTGTCTCATACTGTGTGTATGTCAATAGACAACAAAGCTGACCTACCTGTGTTTGAACAACATTAACAGTTCTAAAACTTTTACTGAGTTTCTGTTGATATTCTCAAAATTAGATTTGTTGATTACTTCTATATAATTCACAAGGAATCTGGCACTTCAATAGATTGTGCTTACTTTCTCTTGTTGCAGTTAAAATGATGAATTGTTGAGCTTTTTTGACAGAGTCATCTGTATGCCCATTGAAAGATTTATTTACAGCTTTTACTTAATATTTTTCCCTCAATGCTGAGTCCAGTTATATTTACCTCCAGCTGCAGCTTGCAGACAGAATTCCAGATTCAGTCATCCTGTCCCACAGGTGACAAGCATACCTATTAGTCAAGAAATACTGGGTGCCTACTGTGAACCGCAGAGAAGGAAATGGCAGCCCACTCCAGTATTCTCGTCTGGAGGATCCCGTGGACAGAGGAGCCTAGCAGGCTACAGTCCATGGGGTTGCAAGAGTTGGACATGACTTAGTGACTAAGCCCCCGCCACTATGAACTGGATGCTGTGGTGCCCACAAGAGTCACCAGAAAACTAGGTCATCTTTCTTGAAGCCATGAAACTTACAGTCTAGAAAAGAAACAGGCTTGTAATTACCTACATGTAGTGCAAAATAGAATGGAAAAATGGTTAGAATAGATTAAAAAAAAAATATGCTGAGTCACTTTCAGGTAATAATATCTGCCTGACATGGGTTTATCTCTAAAAAAATGAACAGAAACTAGTAAAAACTAGCAACTAAACAAAACATAGATCACTAGTAGAATAAAATAAGGAAAGGGAAAATAGTCAAATGCCCTAGATTTCCCCACGTGGCTGCAAGAAAAGAATTAAAACACTGTAGTGTGATATGGCATGTATCTGAACCACAGCTCCAAGATTTAAGGAGCAATACTGGTGAGTAAATTATTCAGGGTAGGGTAATTGTTGAAAATGCAGTGTAACAACCTCAGTGTTTAATGCATTACGTGTTTCCTTCTAACTCATTACACATCAACATGGTTACTCCACGGAAGTTCTCCCAGGCTTTTTCCATCTATGGATCCTTCTTCCTCCAGGTCCTCAGGGTCCTCTCCATGAAGGAGAAGAAAGTTAGAAAATCACAAATAACTTATTGAGTCAGCTTGGACATGGCTGGCTTGGTCAGAAGAGCTCTGAGACAGGGCCTCCTTAACTGCAAGTGAGGCTGGGAGGTGTAGTCACTGTGCTCAGGGGGAAGGGATGTTTGGCAGCTATAGCCTCGCAATCACAGGGAGTCTACAGAAGCCCTAAAATTCCCATTCACCATCCTCAAATTGGAGACAAGTGAAGCACAGGACTTGTTCCTTTCTCTCGCTTTTGACTGGAGTAGTGGAAGAATTACTTAAGAAATGCACAAGCGATGAGGAGCCCCCCAAGGGAGGAAAGGTTCCAGGCTCCCACAGGAATGCAGAGCTCTCGGATTGTCTGCCAAGGCCGCAGGACATGCCACCACTACAGCGCTGCCGCAAGCAGTGTGTAAGCAGCCATCTGTCAAAATCTGGAAACACTGGAGATCCCATCTGAGGAGGGCCGCTCCCAGCCTCAAGGAAGGCCCCTCTGTTCATCTCTTTCAGCTACTCCCCTTGAGCTCGTGAGGTCCACCCAAGCAAAAGCAAAAACAAAATTAAAAAGAAACAACTGGCTAGGACTGGGAATACCCATTTGTTGCTTAGAGAGAAACAAATAGGTCCTAGTGGAAAGGAACTGATTTCTGGACAAGTGTTTCATGATAACCATGAAATGAGAAAGAGAACTCCTTGGCAGCTGCAAATACACCACAGAGGAGAAAACATAAAATGAGAAAGACAAAGAGCCTAGTCTAGGAGAGCACCGTATCTCAGGGAATAAAAGGAAATCCCATGCGTGTGCCTTATCCTATGCTAGGATTGAGATTTTAACTTAAAAAAAATTTCAAAGATGAGATCACAAGGTAACAGGGTGTGGTCACAAGGTCAAGTGATCCTGGGTGTTGACAATCTCATTGTCAGTCCTCAAGGCACAGAGAGAAAGGCGGAAGAAGACAAAGACAGGACTGTATAGATAATAATCACCATGCTAGTCTATGCGGGAGAAAAATCGAGTGTTTCCTAAAACCTAAGGACGGAAATAAAGACAGGCTTCCAGTGGAGAGCAGAACCGAGGCTTAGGAAGCCCCCAGGGCACTCACTGTTTTTTGCTTCTGCTGTTATGATTGCCGGGCTGTGAAAATTCTCATTCTCCAAAGAGTCTTCACAGATTCTCAGTCCACATGGAAGAATATGTTTAATGTTATGCTTCCATAGTACACAGACTCTCTAGCTGACTCTCAATCACAATTCCAATTCCCGGAGCAGTCTGATAGACCCAGCTTATGTTGTATGCATCTTCTTGGTTCAGCTGGTTCCAGAGAGGGATAGAGGCATGCAGCTCCACTAGCTCACAGTCCTGCGTGGGAGCTGGATGCCAGCACCAGGCCAAGTACTCCCCATGGGGCATCTCACACCACCTTTGCACGGGAGACAGAGCACAGATGTTCTTATTTTAAGTGGGCGGGGACCTCACAGCTCAGAGATGTTAAGTTGCTTGCCCAGTGTGACACAGGTATCATGCTTCAGAACGTGAACGTGCATGTGAAGTCGCTCAGTCGTGTCCGACTCTTTGTGACCCCGTGTACTGTAGCCTACCAGGTTCCTCTGTCCATGGGATTTTCCAGGCAATAGTACTGGAATGGATTGCCATTTCCTTCTCCAAGGGATCTTCCCAACCCAGGGATCGAACCCAGGTCACCCACATCGTAGACAGACACTTTACCATCTGAGCCACCAGGGAAGTCTCATGCTTCAGAACCAGATTTCAAATCCAGGTGGGCAGCTCCAAAATCTGCTGTGAACCTGTATGTCACATTACTAGTACACACAGGAACCAGTTACCAAAGAGCAGAGGATACTGGTCTGTGGAATGGACAGATTCCCTAAAAAAAAAAAAAAAAAAGAATATAATTTTCCTAACATTTCTTTTGGATAAAGTCTTAGAAGTAGACTTACTGGGTTAGGGTTAGGATGTACTACATAATAGTTCTGAAATGTTGCTCCCGTTTACATCCCATGAGAAGTATGTGGAAATGTTCCTCTCATCACATGAGTACTAACATTTTATATCATCTTTGCCAATTGAGTAGGGGGACTTTATTCTGGCTGAGGGTAGGGGGGAATCTTCACAGAAGAGGTACACAAGAGCAAAGCAGACAGGTCAGAAGCCCATGGCCACGTGGAAAAGGCAGGAGGGGTCCTCTTCTGGATGGCTTAAAAACAGAATGTGGAGGGCTGTATTGGGGAATGATTCCAGGGAACCATGAAAGTCATGGGGAAGTATTGTGATATTATCATAAGCATTTTAGAAAGGAGTGACATTATTCAGTAGAAATAAAGTAGTCTTAATAATCTGGGTGAGATAGTATTATTTGTCGATGACAGATACTTACCTTACACACATATTTACATAGATACTTTCTTCACCCCCTACTCCTCCTCTCCATGCAATCATTTTTAGACAAGTAACTGTTTTGTTTTTAAAATGCTAATGGGGTTCATATAGGATTGCTTGTATTCGAGTAAAAGCAGTTTACTAATGGCATGACAGGTGTGAGAGCTTTTCAGCTTTGAAATGCATCCGACTAGCGATATTTGCATTCTATGAGAAACTTATGCTGATGTAACACCCACACTCTAAGGAGAAGTTTAAATTGCAAATTTTGAAAAGCTTGAAGTCAGTAAATAATATTTTGGGGAGAGGGGTGGCCATGCCACAGCAATATCAATTGGTGTTGTTCATTTGTTAAGTCCTGCCTGTGACCCCATGGACTGCAGTGCACCAAGCTTCCCTGTCCTTCACTGTCTCCTGACATTTGCTCAGGTTCGTGTCCATTGAGTCAGTGATGCCATGTAACCATCTCATCGTCTGCTGCCCCCTTCTCCTTCTGCCAGTGTCAGGGTGTTTTCCAGTGAGTTGGCTTTTCACACCAGGCGGCCAAAGTATTGAAGCTTCACTTAAGCATCATTCCTTCTAATGAGTATTCAGGATCGATTTCCTTTAGGACTGACTGGTTGATTTCCTTGCTGTCCAAGGGACTCTCAAGAGTCTTCTCCAACACCACAGTTCAAAGCACCCAGTTCTTCATTGCTCAGACTTCTTTATGGTCCAACTCTCAAATCCATACATGACAACTGGAAAAACCATAGCTTTGACTAGATAGACCTTTGTCAGCAAAATGATGTCTCTGCTTTTTAATATGCTGTCTAGCTTATCTTCCAAGGAGCAAGCATCTTAATTTCATGGCTGCAGTCACCATCTGCAATGATTTTGGAGCCCCCCCAAAATAAAGTGTGTCACTGTTTCCATTGTTTCCCCATCTATTTGCCATGCAGTGATGAAACTGGATGCCGTGATCTTTGTTTTTTTGAATGTTGTGTTTTAAGCCAACTTTTTCACTCTCCTCTTTCATCCTCATCAAGAAGCTCTTTAGTTCCTCTTCACTTTCTGCCATAAGTGTGATGTCCTCTGGATATCTGAGGTTATTGATACTTCTTCCAGAAATCTTGATTCCAGTTTGTGCTTCATACAGCCTGGCATTTCTTATGATGTATTCTGCATATACGTTAAATAAGCAGGATGGCAACATACAGCCTTGATGTACTCCTTTCCTGATTTTGAACCAGTCTCTTTCTATGTACAGTTCAAACTGTTTCTTCTTGGCCTGCACACAGATTTCTCAGGAGGCAGGTAAGGTGGTCTGGTACTCCCTTCTCTAAGAATTTTCCACAGTTTGTTGTGATCCACACAGTCAAAGGCTTTAGCGTAGTCAATGAAACAGAAGTAGATGTTTTCTGAAATTCTTTTTCTTTTTCTATGATCCAGCAGACGTTGGCAATTTGATCTCTGGTTCCTCTGCCTTTTCTAAATCCAACTTGAACATCTGGAAATTCTCAGTTCATGTACTGTTGAAGGCTAGCTTGGAGGATTTTGAGCATTACTTTGCTAACATGTGAAGTGAGTTCAATTGTGCAGTAGTTTGAACATTCTTTGGCATCACCCCTCTTTGGGACTGGATTGAAAACTGACCTTTTCTAGTCCTGTGGCCACTGCTGAGTTTTCCAAGTTTGCTGGCATATTGAGTGCAGCACCTTAACAGCATCATCTTTTAGGATGGAATTCCATCACCTCCACTAGCTTTTTTTTTTGTTGTTGTTTTGTTTTGTTTTGTTTTGTTTTTAATTTTTTTTAATTTTAGTTTTTTATTTTTTAAATTTTAAAATCTTTAATTCTTACATGCATTCCCAAACAGTGATGCTTCATAAGGCCCATTTAACTTCACACTCCAAGATAACTGGCTCTAGGTGAGTGATCACATCATCATGATTATCTGGGTCATTAACATCTATTTTGTATAGTTCTTCTGTGTATTCTTGCCACCTCTTCTTAATATCTTCTCCTTCTGTTAGGTCCATACGATTTCTGTCCTTTATTGTGCCCAAATGTTCCCTTGGAATCTCTAATTTTCTTGAAGAGTTCTCTAGGCTTTCTTATTCTATTGTTTTCCTCTGTTTCTTGCACTGATCTCTTTGGAAGGTTTTCTTATCTCTTCTTGCTACTCTTTGAAACTTTGCATTCAAATGGGTATATCTTTCCTTTTCTCCTTTGCCCTTCACTTCTCTTCTTTTCTCAAATATTTGTGAGGCCTCCTCAAACATTTTGACTTTTTGCATTTCTGTTTCTTGAGGATGGCTTTGATCACTGCCTCCTGTACAATGTTATGAACCTCTCTCCATGGTTTTTCAAACACTCTATCTATCAGATCTAATCATCCAATCCCTTGAATCTATTTGTTACTTCCATTGTATAATCATAAGGGATTTTACTTAGGTCATATCTGAATGGACTAGTGGTTTTCCCTACTTTCTTCAGTTTAAGTCTGAATTTGGCAATAAGGAGTTTGTGATCTGTGCCACAGTCATCTCCCAGTCTTGTTTTTGACAATATAGAGCTTTGCAATCTTCAGCTGCAAAGAATATAATCAATCTGATGTCTGTATTGACCATCTGATATCAGTGAAGAAGGCTAAATGGAAGGAATGCATTTGCCAGGTTTGAGCTCTCTTGAAGCTGGTATCACCTGTGATGCCTGGGACTGGAAAGAAATTCCAGTCCTTGCTCACAAATTTTAGAAGGCATTAGAGTCACCTTGGGGTCTTCTAAAAGCAGAGTGCTGAGCCCACCCCCCAGAGCTTCTGACTCAAGAGGTTTGGGTATTGGCTGAGAATATGCATTTCAGAAAAATTCCTTGCTGATTCCTGTCCCAGGAATTATACTTTGAAACCTATTTCTCTAGAAAAATCCCAATAGTACACATGCTTGTCAAAATGAGTGAAAGTGTAGACTGTGGACATATTTTTTTACTTCCCCAAGGAATGAGAAGTCTGAGTGCCGCAATGGGCACCCATTCCAGAGGGCCTGCACTGAGAATACAAGCCTTCAGAATATTTGGCTTTGAAGGTCAACAGGGCTTGCTTTCGGGAGAGCCAAAAGTTTATGAGAAACAGAGACCCCACTCCTAAGATGTTCACATGGACACTTACATATTATAGGGTCCAGATCAGAAGCAATAATTTGAAAGCAGGCCATGTCAGACCCACTTGCTGCTCTTGGAGAGCCTCAGGGGGAGGCAGGGGGCAACTGGGCTTCATGTGGGAGATGCAGACACTGGCGGTCATTTCTGAAGTCTGTTCCACCATGAGGATGACGGTGCTGGCAAGCATCAATTGGAATCCCTCCCCCCCAACCACCAGTGGGTCAGTACCAGAACTAGGACTCCCTAGCCCTTGCAACCAGTCATTCCAGGATCTGGCCGAATCCACCAAAAGCGAGCAGCCTCTGAGCTAGGTAAGGGCTTGCGACCAATTGGGTTGGGAACCAGTCGTGCCTGCCAGCATGCCCTCAGTGGTCAGCACGGCCACAACACAAGGGTACCCGGCCCACATAATGAGCACCCCAGAGCCTATAGCTCTGGTGAACACAGGGCCTTGTGCTGCTGGACCCCATAGGACACCTTATAATACCATTTCTCCAAGAATGGAAAATATAACTGACCTCCTGTTACATGGAAATAAAGCAGAGAATCAAGCAAAGTAAGACAACAGGAGAATATTTTGAAAATTGACTAACAAGATAAAAATTCAAAAGAAGAACTAAGTGAAGTGAAGATAAGCATTCTACCTAATAAAGAATTCAAAATGATAAAGATGCTCCACAAGCTTGGGAGAAGAATCAATCACAGTGAGGATATTAAAAAAGACTTAGAAAATAAAAAGAAGAACCAAACAGAGCTGAAGAATACAATAATGGAAATAAAAAACACACCAGAAGGAATCAACAGTAGTTTAGATGATACAGAGGAACAGATTAGTGAAATGGAAGACAGAGCAGTGGAAATCACTCAAGAGGAAAAATAATTTTCAAAAGTAAGGACAGTTTAGGAGATCACTGGAACAATCGCAAGTATACTATTAAAGGGGTCCTAGAAGGAGAAGAGAGAGAGAAAGGGAAAGAGAACATATTTGAAGACATAATAGCTAAAAACTTCCCTAACCTGGGGAAGGAAACAGACATCTAGGTCCAGGAAGCACCAGTTCAGTTCACTTCAGTCACTCAGTCAGTCATGTCCAGCTCTTTGCAACCCCATGGACTGCAGCATGCCAGGCCTCCCTGTCCATCACCAACTCCTGGAGTCTACTCAAACTCATGTCCATTGAGTCGGTGATACCATTCAAACATCTCATCCTGTCATCCCCTTCTCCTCCCACCCTCAGTCTTTCGCAGCATCAGGGTCTTTTCCAATGAGTCAGTTCTTTGCATCAGGTGGCCAAAGTATAGGAGTTTCAGCTTCAGTAACAATCCTTCCAGTGAATATTCAGCACTGATTTCCTTTACGATTGACTGGTTGGATCTCCTTGCAGTCTCCAAGGGACTCTCAAGAGTCTTTGCCAATAGCACAGTTCAAAAGCATCAATTCTTTGGCGCTCAGCTTTCTTTCTAGTCCAACTCTCACATCAATACATGACTACTGGAAAAACCATAGCCTTGACTAGATGGACCTTTGTTGGCAAAGAAATGTCTCTGCTTTTTAATATGCTGTCTACTGCTGCTGCTGCTGCTAAGTCACTTCAGTATTGTCCGACTCTGTGTGGCCCCATAGATGGCAGCCCACCAGGCTCCCCCATCCCTGGGATTCTCCAGGCAAGAACACTGGAGTGGGTTGCCATTTCCTTCTCCAAATATGCTGTCTAGGTGATCATACCTTTTTTTCCAAGGAGTAACCGTTTTTTGATTTCATGGCTGCAGTCACCATCCACAGTGATTTTGCAGCCCAAGAAAATAAAGTCAGCCACAGTTTCCACTGCTTCCCCATCTATTTGCCATGAAGTGATGGAACCAGATGCCATGATCTTAGTTTTCTGAATGTTGAGTTTTAAGCCATCTTTTTCACTCAGGAAGCACAAAGAGTCCCAAACAAGACCAACCAAAAGAGATACACACCAAGACACACTGTAATAAAAATGGCAAAAATTAAAGATGAAGAGAGAATATTAAAAGCAGCAAGTGGAAAGCAACAAGAACTACAATAAAGCTATCAAGTAACTTTTAAGCAGAAATTCTTCAGGCCAGAAGGTGGTAGCATGATATATCTAAATTAATGAAAGAGAAAAACCAACAACCAAAAATACCCTACTCAGCAATGCTATTATTCAGATTTAAAGGAGAGATACAGAGTTTCACAGATAAATAAAGCTAAAAGAGTTCAGTACTACTAAGCTGGTTCTACAGGAAATGTTAAAGGGACTTCTCTAGGCATAAAAGAAAAGACATACCTATAAATGTGAACATTATGAGAGAAAATGTCTCATTGATAAATGAAGACACACAACAAAGGTAGATCAACCACTTATAAGCTGGTTCAGTTCAGTTCAGTTCAGTTCAGTTGCTCAGTTGTATCTGACTCTTTGCAATCCCATGAATTGCAGCACGCCAGGCCTCCCTGTCCATCACCAACTCCTGGAGTTCACCCAAACTCATGTGCATCGAGTTGGTGATGCCATCCAGCCATCTATCCTCTGTCGTCCCCTTCTCCTCCTGCCCCCAATCCCTCCCAGCATCAGAGTCTTTTCTAATGAGTCAACTCTTCACATGAGGTGGCCAAAGTATTGGAGTTTCAGCCTCAGCATCAGTCCTTCCAAAGAATACCCAGGACTAATCTCCTTTAGAATGGACTGGTTGGATCTCCTTGCAGTCCAAGGGACTCTCAAGAGTCTTCTCCAACACCACAGTTCAAAAGCATCAATTCTTTGGCACTCAGCTTTCTTCACAGTCCAACTGTCACATTCATACATGACTACTGGAAAAACCATAGCCTTGACTGGATGGAAGTTTGTTGGCAAAGTAGTGTCTCTGCTTTTGAATATGCTATCTAGGTTGGTCATAACTTTCCTACTAAGGAGTAAGCGTCTTTTAATTTCATAGCTGCAGTCACCATCTGCAGTGATTTTGGAGGCCAAAAAAATAAAGTCTGACACTGTTTCCACTATTTCCCCATCTATTTCCCATGAAGTGATGGGATCAGATGCCATGATCTTCGTTATCTGAATGTTGAGCTTTAAGCCAACTTTTTCACTCTCCTCTTTCACTTTCATCAACAGGCTTTTTAGTTCCTCTTCCCTTTCTGCCATAAGGGTGGTGTCATCTGCATATCTGAGGTTATTGATATTTCTCCTGGTAATCTTGATTCCAGCTTGTGTTTCTTCCAGCCTAGAGTTTCTCATGATGTACTTTGCATATAAGTTAAATAGGAATGTTAAAATGCAAAAGTAGTAAAATCATCTATATTCACAATAAGCAGTTAAGGGCTACAGAAAATGAAGAGATGTAAAAAAAAAGATGTAAAAAAAAGATGTAAAACAGCAAATGTGGGAGGGAGTAAAATGCAGGATTGTTAAAATGCCTTTGCAATTAAGAGATCAATTTAATATAACCATGTATTTTATGTGTATACGTATATATATTGCTATATATATAAACTTATCTACTATAAGTTTTTGGTTTATGGAATACACACACACATTAAAGATATCCAGATATAACACTAAAGATAGTCATCAAATCAAAAGGGAAGAGAACAAAGAAATAAACAAAAATGAACTATAAAATAACCACAAAATAATTAACAGAAAGGCAGTAATTACATATGTGTTAATTATTTTAAATATAGATGTATTAAATGTTCAAATCAAAAGACATAGAGTGGCTAAATAGAGTCAAGTGTAAGACCCAAGGACAAGATCTATGCCTATAGGAGACTTAGTTCAAATCTAAGAACATACAAACTGAAAGTGATAGGATGGAAAAAGTTACTCCATGCAAATGGAAATGAAAAGAAAGCCTAGGTAAGAATATATATATCAGAAAAAAAATAGAATTTAAACAAAGACTGTAACCAGAGACAAAGGACATCACAAAATGATCAAAGGATAGCTCCAAGAAGAAGATATGATAGTTACAATACATCTGCCTCCTACCTGGGGGCACCTAAATACACGGAACAAGCATGATCAAACAGAAAGAGCAGTCGACAGCAACACAGTCGTGGTTGTGGACTCTACCCTCTTACGTCAAGGGACAGCTCATCCAGACAGAGCTTCAGTAAGGAAACACTTAGTGACACACTAGTGAGATATATTTTGAGGTATCCATTGCTTTCAGGAGAGCCATTAGGCTGGTGCAAAGTAATTGTGACATTTGTGATTTCATTTTTTGCAATTTTTGCATTATTGACATTTGTCATTCGATATTATAATACATTCTAAATGAATGTGGTTATGTTGTACTTCATTTTAAAGTTCATTTCTCACTTTATGGTTTCTGCTACGGACATGTTACTAGCTGTTTGTTTTACTTGTATTTTACACTATGGAAATGATGTTAGACAAAAAGCAAATCTGAGTGATTTTCCTATTCTAGTTCAAAACGGGTTGTAAAGCAGTGGAGAGAACTCACAACATCAACAATACATTTGGCCCAGGAACTGCTAACAAACGTACAGTGCAGTGCTGGCTCAAGACATTTTGCAAAGGAGGTGCCAGTCTTGAAGATGAAGAGCATCGTAGCCAGCCATTGGAAGTTGGCAACGACCAACTGAGAGCAATCTTAAAATCTGATCCTCTTAAAGCTGCAAGTTGCTGAAGAACTCCACATCAGCCATTCTACGGTCATTTGCATTTGAAGCAAATTGGAAAGGTGAAAAAACTTGCTAAGGGGGTGCCTCATAAGATGACCAAAAATTTAAAAAAAGATAGTTTTTTGAAGTTGTCTTCTCTTATTTTATGCAAAAACAATGGATCAGTTCTCGATCAGATTGTGATGTGTGATGAAAAGTGGATTTTATACAATAGCCAGCAATGACTGGCTCAGTGGTTGTACCAAGAAGAATTTCCAAATCACTTCTCAAAGCCAAACTTGGGCCAAAAAATGGTCATGGTGACTATTTGGTCGTCTGCTGCTGGTTTGATGCACTACAGCCTTCTGAATCCCAGGGAAACTGTTACATCTGAGAAGTATGTTCAGCAAATCAATGAGATGCTCCCAAAACTGCAGTGCCTGCTGATGGCATTGGTCCATAGAAAGGGCCCAATTCTTCTCCACAGTGATGCTGACTGCACATCACACAACCAGTGCTTCAAAAGTTGGACAAACGGGGTTACAAAGCTTTGCCTCATCTCCCATATTCACCTGACCACTTCTTCAAGCATCTCCACAACTTTTTGTAGGGAAAATGCTTCCACAACCAGTAGGAGAGAAAAAAATGCTTTCCAAGAGTTTGTTGAATCCTGAAGCACAGATTTTTTTTTTTCCTAAGAACCTTCCCTTTCTGTTTTTTAAAATATTTATTTATTTTTAATTGGTTGATGATTGGTTTACAATATTGGTTTGCTTTCTGTCACACATCAGCATGAGCTAATCATAGGTGTACATATGTCCCCTCCCTCTTGAGTTTCCCTCCCACCTCCTGCCCATTCCCACCCCTCTAGGTTATTACAGAGCCCCCACTCGAGTTCCCTGAGTCATACAGCAAATTCCCATTGGCTGTTTACGTTTGCTACTGTATATGTATCCAGGCTGCTCTCTCCATGTATCTCACCCTCTCTCTCTTCTTCCCCAGCCTTGTCCAGAAGTCTCTTCCCTATGTTTGTGTCCCCTTTGCTGCTCCATGCACAGACTTGATTCCATATATATGCATTAATAGATGGTATTTGTTTTTCTCTTTCTGACTTACTTCCCTCTGTATAACAGGCTCTAGGTTCATCCACCTCATTAGAACTGACACAAATGCATTCCTTTTTATGGCTGTGTAGTGTTTTATTGTATATCTGTCCCACAGTTTCTTTATCCATTCATCTGTCGATGGACATCTCAGCTGCTTCCGTGTCTTGGCTGCTGTAAATAGTGCTGCAATGAACATTGGGACACATGTGTCTTTTTCCGTTTGGGTTCTTCAGGGTATATGCCTGGAAGTGGTATTGCTGGGTCATATGGTGGTTTTATTCCTGGATTTTTAAGGAATCTCCATACTGTCAGAAGCACAGATTTTTATGCTATGTGTGCTTAGTTGCTCAGTTGTGTCCAATTCTTTGTGATCCAATGGACTGCAGCCCACCAGGCTCCTCTGTCCATGGGGATTCTCCAGGCAAGAATACTGGAGTGGGTTGTCATGCCCTTCTTCAGGGGATCTTTCCAACCCAGGGATCAAACCCAGGTCACCTGTACTGCAGGCGGATTCTTTACCGTCTGAGCTACCAGGGAAGCCCTTTTATGCTATAGGAATTAAAAAAATTATTTCTCATTGGCAAAAATGTGTTGATTGTAATGGTTCATATTTTAGTTAATAAAGATGTGTTTGAGCCTAGTTATAGTGATTTAAAATTCATGGTCTAAAACTGCAATTGCTGCTGCTGCTGCTAAGTCGCTTCAGTCGTGTCCAACTCTGTGTGACCCCGGAGACGGCCGCCCATCAGGCTCCCCCGTCCCTGGGATTCTCAAGGCAAGAATACTACTTTTGTGCCAGAAGTTTGTAAGAAACAGAGACTCCATTCCTAAAGGCTGTACACTACAACCCACACATTCTAGGACCCAGGTCAGAAGCAGTAATTTGAAAGTAGCCTGTGTCAGACCCCCTTGCTCATCTTGGAGAGCCTCATGGAGGGGCAGGAGGGAATTGAAGGTAGGCGGGAATTTCATAAACATTCCATCCCAAAGCAGCAGAATATTTCCAAGTTTCCAAAATGTTTCCAAGCAGCAGAATCTTTCCAAGTGCAATGAAACATTCTCCAGAATAGATCACATACTTGCCTGCAAAACAAGTCTTAGTAAGTTTAAGAAGACTGAACTCATATCAAGAGTCTTTTCTAGCTAGAATGCTATGGGACTAGAAATCAACTGTCAGAAAAAACCTGCAAAAAACACCAACACATGGAGACTGAATAATGTGCTAATAAACAAGCAGTGGGTCACTGAAAATATGTGGATGAAAATAACTTAAAAAACCCTGAAGATTCTACCTGATTAAGTCTGGCTTCCTCATAGCTTTGAAAGATTCTTTCATTTCTTGGAGGGACCTTTTGGAGGAAAGCAGCAAGGTCAGTGGGTACATATAGGAATGCCCAGGGAACAGCCCTGACCCTTAACTCCTTCCTTTTTTTCTCTGAGCTGCCAGGTTAGAGGAGAGAAACCCACTGTCGCCTGGGCAGCTGCAGCCGCTGCTGAGAGCAGCATCTTCTGCCCGTTCTCCCTGGCGGCCTCGGAACCAGCCAGCCACTCACCCTGGGTGATGATTCAGTGCTTTTTGCTCCATCACACCTGGCTCAAAAAAACCAGATAACCTTCCAGGGAAGAGGCCTAGGAAGGGCACAGGCTTGACAGGTGAACCAAAGACCCTTTTGTTTTCTGGGCTGGAGCTGACAGCCAGGTTTGTGGATTTCTGTCCTCGGTGAGCTGCCTTACTTCTCTGTTTCTCTATCCCCCCACCTCCAAAAAAAAAAAAACCCTAATCAGTGACTTGCAAAGTTGCCCCAGAGCACAGGAGGCTTTAATGTGAGACTACAATTAGGACAGAGTCACCATTTCCATACCTCAGCAGGAAGCCACCTAGGGGAGTGGGGCTGATAAATGACATAGCCCAAGGAGCTGTTCAGGGAGACAGGTGCTGACTCAGGGACAGTGAGCCCTGTCTGTATCTTTGGCCGGAATTCTAAAGCAGCGCTTTCCAGGTGTACTGGGGCCAGACAGCACCTCTACGTCCTGGTCCTTCCAGGCAGGTAGCTCAGCTGGATCACTGTCCTGTCTGATGTCTCTTCACCTGGCACACCAGTGATTTTACTCTGACCGTGGATCCTGCTCTGTGCTTCTGGTGAAACTCATGGTGATATCTTTGAGAGTTAGATCCTTTAAAGAAAATGTTCTTTGTGCCTAGAGAATTTTGAGCCAATCCTACTCATTTTTGGATCAGCCAAGGTGGCAATGGGCTAACCTCCTCATCCAGTTTTCCCTCGCACCTTGTGGGTTCTTTAGGTGTGTGGAGATGGGGAGCAGTGTGGGGGCAGGCGGCTTCCTCTTTGGATAGGATGGTTCAGATGGTAAAGAATCTGCCTGCCAAAGCAGGAGACCTGAGTTCGATCCCTGGGTTGGGAAGATCCCCTGGAGGAGGACATGACAATTTACTCCAATATTTCTTGCCTGGAAAAATCCATGGACAGAGGAGCCTGCCGGGCTACAGTCCTTAGGGTCACAGAGTCAGACACGACTAAGCGACTAACACACTTACTTGTGTTTTTATGTTATTGCAGGTCTAGAGAAGGTTCTTAAGAATATTCCCTTTAGAAAGAAATGATAGGGGGCAAGCTAGTACCTTCTTTCTGTGGTACAAGAGTGAAAAATGACCCCAGGGACACTGTCTTCATTGCCTAGACAAGTATTATTCAGACCAGAATTTGTCCTCTCCCAGCCAGGGGCCACCTCAGCTCAGCTTCCCATGGGAAGTCTGGTCCCTTCTTTCCAGGGCTCCAGGGCTGCAGGTGCTGGCCAGATGGCCTCCTGCAAATGGCTGACCCCCACACCTAGTCTGGCACACAAATGGTCTGATTGCTTGCCAGGGACAGAGCTGTTCTCATGCTTGCTTTTGTGACAAGAGTTCTCAACCTCTTCACTGACATTTTGCCACACATAATCCTTTGTTATAGGAAGCTGTCCTGTGCCTCTGCAGCCTCCGGGCCTCCATGCACTAGTTGCTGGTAGCAGTGCTCATCTTCAGCTGTGACGAGCAACATCATCTTCAAATTTAACCAAATGTCCCAGGGCTGAAAAGTGGCCCTAGTAGGGTACCGCTGGCCTGTAAGAAGGGACACTCAGCATGGATGGGAGTCAAACTCCACAGCCCCATGACAGGTGGCCTCCCAGGACCTGGCAGATATGTCCCAGGGAGAGTGGGCGCCTGGGGGCACTACCAGGTGTGCCTGCCCCTCTTTCATGGGCCCCAGACCTCCATTCTTATTTTTCCAATGGCAGAGCCCAAGGTGTGGGTTCAGACAACAAGCAAACACAAGTGAAAAGGTGAGACTGGAAACAGAGAAAAGTTAATAAGATGTATCAGTTCAGTTTAGTTCAGTTGCTCAGTCGTGTCCGACTTTTTGCAACCCCATGAATTGCAGCACGCCAGGCCTCCCTGTCCGTCACCAACTCCCAGAGTTCACTCAAACTCATGTGCATTGAGTCGCTGATGCCATCCAGCCATCTCATCCTCTGTCGTCCTCTTCTCCTCCTGCCCCCAATCCCTCCCAGCATCAGGGTCTTTTCCAATGAGTCAACTCTTCACATGAGGTGGCAAAAGTATTGGAGTTTCAGCTTTAGCATCATTCCTTCCAAAGAACACCTAGGACTGATCTTCTTTAGGATGGACTGGTTGGATCTCCTTGCAGTCCAAGGGACCCTCAAGAGTCTTCTCCAACACCACAGTTCAAAAGCATCAATTCTTCGGCACTCAGCCTTCTTCACAGTCCAACTCTCACATCCATACATGAGCACTGGAAAAACCATAGCCTTGGCTAGATGGACCTTTCTTGGCAAAGTAATGTCTCTGCTTTTTAATATGCTACCTAGGTTGGTCATAACTTTCCTTCCAAGGAGTAAGCGTCTTTTAATTTCATGGCTGCAGTCACCATCTGCAGTGATTATGGAGCCCTCAAAAATAAAAATCTGACACTGTTTCCACTGTTTCCCCATCTATTTCCCATGAAGTGATGGGACCAGATGCGATGATCTTAGTTTTCTGAATGTTGAGCATTAACCAACTTTTTCACTCTCCTCTTTCACTTTCATTAAGAGGCTTTTTAGCTCCTCTTCACTTTCTGCCATAAGGGTGGTGTCATCTGCATATCTGAGGTTATTGGTATTTCTCCCGGCAATCTTGATTCCAGCTTGTGCGTCTTCCAGCCCATTGTTTCTCATGGTGTACTCTGCATACAAGTTAAATAAGCAGGGTGACAATATACAGCCTTGATGCACTCCTTTTCCTATTTGGAACCAGTCTGTTGTTCCATGTCCAGTTCTAACTGTTGCTTCCTGACCTGCATACAGATTTCTCAAGAGGTAGGTCAGGTGGTCTGGTATTCCCATCTCTTTCAGAATTTTCCAGTTTCTTGTGATCCACACAGTCAAATCAGATGTATAGAGAGTCGATTTCTGCTGTGGATGAATGAGGCTCAGTGCCTCTGGGACCTTCTGCGGAGTGATGTGAATGTCCCCCCACCCAAGAACAGAAGCGAGCATTCTCCACTTACTCCTCCTCCAATCCACTGAGGCTGCCCCTGGGGACATGGACTGCCCTGCACTTGCTGCTTGTATCTCTTGGCTACCCAGCATGCTCAAGGCACTGGGGAGGCAAGCCTCAGCAGAGTTGGGAGATGGCAGGGGGGTAACCCTTAGCAGCTGAAAACTGTCTGCCCCAGCTCGGGGCGCATGCAGGTGCCAAGAGGGCTACTAAGGTGCGACGCCAACAGCGTCTGCCTCTGTGAGTCTCCTCCGTTCTCAGTAAAGTCTGTTCCTCAAGGGTGAGACACCACCACTATCTCTTATAGCCTGTCTGAGACTCCTGTGTCCTCAGTTCATAGCCTGTGATGTTGAGGAATGGGTCCCCTATCCTGGTGCATGATAAGTAGGACACACAAAAGGGCCCGACTTATAGGACAGTCTCTGACCAGCGTCCTTCTCCAAGTAGAAGGAGGAGAGAGGAGCTGTCAGTCTCTCTGAAAACACCAGGAGGACTAAGGACCTGTTCTCTGAGAGCCCTGAAAGGGTGACGATGAAATGTGCACCCTTTCCATGTTGGCTGTTTTCACAAGGCTTGTATGATTTATCGGGGATGCGTGTGTGTGAGAAAGGAGCAGGCGGAGCGTCCCTGGAACTTAGTATGCAGACAGCATGCTTACTAGATGCTCTGTAATTCCAGCAAGTCTGATGAAAGATGGGAGTGAGAGTTATCGCTGTCTTCTGTGAATAAGGACATTGAGATGCAATGTGGAGGGTCTGTAGGGATTTCAGGGACCTTGGTTGGTGTTATGAGAGGCCACAAAAGCCCAGGATTATTGCTCTTGCTTATGGGTGGACAGGTTTGAATGCTGAGCTGAAGGCTTTGATTAGATACAAAAAGCCACAGGAAGCTTTGAAGGCTTGCCTAATAAGGAAGTGAGAAATGAAAACGGTGATGGGCGGCTTCCTTCTCACAGCTGTTGGAGGACAGTTATTCTGGTGGCCAGCTAGCTACAGAAAGGACTGAAGAAGGTTGAGACTAGGGTGGTAGAGACTAGGCAGAACCTGTTAACGATAATTCAAAGATAAGGCGGTGGAGATTGTAGTGTCAAATCTGAATCCAGATAAGACGTTCAATCTTCTAGCAGCCCTTTCTAGATCTGAACACAGTGAGGCAATATCAGCCTATCCTGGTATTAGCATAGTAAGTGTCCTCTGAGAAGTCCCCCGTAAGCCTTGGAATTATCTAGAGCTGTAGCTGGAAAGATTCAGAAGTATCTCCTCTCATGGTGGTTGGTGTGGATGCCCGCAGAGCCTAGGTGGGTAACAGTGTGTGAAACAGGTCTAATTTTAATTCATGTACCACCTTACCTGGGCATGGAGTGTCAGGTACTGAATAGGGTATTCTGGAAACATTGTTGCATATGATTATACCAGCTGATCAGTGCCAGGTATTCAATTATAGGAAATGTGTAAGCTGGCTGCCCATATTGACATCAATATGGTGGGGGTATTTATGCCATTGAAACTGGCACATGACACAGTTGGGGGTCCTTCTCTCCCAGCAGTCCCTACCGGCCCTGCTACAGACTAGAGCGCACATCCCAGGAGGGTCAAGTGCAGCTGCTGCTCATCACCCACCTCAGTGGCCCAGGTAGCCTGGAGGCTCACTGTTTCCAGATGTTCTGATTTTGTGAGTTAAAACCTTCATTTTATATGTGACATAATGCACATTTCAGTGGGTGTGATGTGTTTGAGGGAAAGCAGGGAACCCAGACTAGAGGGGCTGAGGGAATAGATCCCTCTGAAAAACAGCATGTTATTAGATCCCATTAATGCTCCAACAGACGCGTGCAAATGACCCTCCCTCCCCAACAGGTAGGGAGAGCCTGGGCATGGCCTTCCTCCTCAGCCTGGGCACATGTTTGTTTCATCTTGTTGCTGGGTTGGGTGTGCGCTGATAAAGAACTGATGAGAAGTGGTCAGCAACCCAGGTAACTGAGGGAGTTATTTCCTACTTCAAAGATTCACTCACTTGCACTGAAGAGCAATTATAAGTGCAAATATAAGCAAAATCAGACATTCTGGGATTTGACTTTGGGGTGGATAGTCACAGTTCTTGAATTTCTCCTCTATCTGTGCAAGCACCTAGGCAATTTATGTGGTCCCTTTTAATTGATTGATTAATTTTTGAAATTGTATTGACATATATTTGATTCACAATATTGTGTTAATTTATTTGTATAGCAAAGTGACTCAATTATACATACATATATTTTTTCATATTTTCCATTAGGATTTGTCACAAAGTATTGAATATTATTCCCTGTGCTGTACAGTAGGACATTGTTGTTTATCCACCCTACACAGTTTGCCTCTGCTAATCCCAAACTCTCACTCCTTACCTCCCTCGCCCCCATCTCCCATGGCAACAAGTCTGTTCCCTATACCTGTGAGTCTATTTTTGTTTCATAGATAAGTTGATTTGTGTTGTATTTTAGATTCCACATGTGAGTGGCATCATATCACGTTTGCCTTTCTCTTTCGATTCATTAATGCTTTGCCTAGCACGGTAACCTCTAGGCCCATCTCTGCTGCTGCACCTGGCATTAGCTCACTCTTTTTGATGGCTGAGTAGTATTCCACCATCTATATGTACCACACCTTTCTCGTCCATGCCTCTATCAAAGGACACTTAGGTTGTTTCTCTGTCTTGGCTTTTGTAAATGGTGCTGTGATGAACATATATGTTCATGTATCTTTTCCAATTATAGTTTTATCTGGGTATATGCCTAAGAGTGGGATTGCTGGACTATATGGTAACTCTATTTTTAGTTTTTTGAAGAATCTTCATACTGTTTATAGTGGCTGCACCAATTACATTCCCACCAACACTGTAGGAGGATTCCCTTTTCTCCATACCCTCTAGCATTTGTTATTTGTAGGCTTTTTGATGATGGCCATTCTGACTGGGGTGAGGTGGTACCTCATTTAATTTTGATTTGAGTTTCTTTAATAATTAGCAATGCTGAGCATCTTTTCATGTGCCTGTTGGCCACCTGTAGACTTCTTTGGAGAAATGTCTTTTTGGGTCTTCTGCATAAATAGATGATTTTCTTCTACATAAAAATTGTGATTTTTCAAGCGAGCTGATTCCTCTTAATTTAAACCTTTGGGACAATTTTGTGTGGCTGACACGTACACTCCCTCAGTTCTCTGCCACAGACCATGATCTCTTACGTCTCCTTCCCCTCCCACCCAATATTTAGAATTTATTGTCTTTCTAGGCAACTCACAGGCAAGTAGGGAAGTGTCCTAAATTTAGCTAATTTCAAGAGAAAGTCTCTAAAGTACACTGCAGCAGTTACCCACACGCTGAATAGAAAAAAGACGGCTCTCCTAATTGCCTGTTGTATGTGGAAGGTCCTGGGGAAAAATAACAATTAAGTTAAAAGCTACCTTTGCATCATCAATCTAAGTTCCTTGAAAAAGATGACTTATTTTAAGTTAATTGCAAAGACTTTTTTTTTCCTTGATACAGAAGTTTGAAAGACTTTCTTTACACAGAGAATAATATAAGCACATAGTTAAATTCTTTCCCTTTGCTTGGGAACTTTAATTAAGGCTTTGTGCTCCATAACCCTGTCAGATCACTGTCCTGGTTTGGTCTTAAAATAAGTTTTATAGCCTCTTGACCTTCAGTGACCTTAGCAATAGAAGCAAGCCAACATTCTCTTCCTCAAAGTAAACGTAGAAAAGCTCTGAGCATTTTGAAATAGTGCAGACTTCCTTGGCCGGTCACTTGGGATTGAGCTAGTGTTCTCTTGGAAGGGTTTGCTAGCTCATTAACCACTGCTCATGGTCAACTTAATTACTCTTTATCTCCACACCACTGGAGGTTCTATTCTTTTCAAACCTAGTTTAATATGGGAGGCCATCAGGAAAGGAGTTACTTTCTTGACAGGAAACAGTGATCAGAACCATGCTGTTCATCATCAGATGAAGTCAAGCCTTAAAGGAAGGCCACACACGCCTCCACTGGCCTCTGAGTTCATGGGGATAGCACTTCTCAGGCCCTGTGGGCAGCTCTAACAGTGAGTCCCCGAGTATATGTGCCACTTCTGGGCTGGTGCGTGTATTTACTACTGCTAGAGTCTCGGGAACTCTTTCCCTGTGGTTTGGCCATTAGTGACTAGAAGCCCTCAGACTGACGGCTGATCCCCTGGGGGCTCTGAGTGTACTCTGAAGGTACTCACAGCGTAGTACCTTCATTCCCCCACACATACCTGCCACCTGGGCTGGTCCCCAGCGGATGTGTAGTACCAGCAAGAAATATTGGATTGGCCCCAAAGTTCACTTCCGTAAGAGATTCCCAAACTTTTTGGCCAACCCAATAGCTCATCTTTGTTTTCAGCCACTGAGATCTGGGGGCTGTTTGTTACTACAGCACTCCCAGTCCTGGCCTGTCCTGATACATATGCTCCTGAGGCCTGCACTCCTGGGGAAACTGAGGTAAAGCAGAAGGATGTGCCTCCTTGGTGACGCGCTCTGCTGTTTTCTTGGTCATGTGATGTTGGGAGTGTAAGAGTCCAGAGCAGCCTTAAATTGTGTAGAGGATGTATAACCAGTTTTGATGACCACAATCACCCTTTCTTTTTCAGGTTTTTTTTTTTTTTCATATTGACATTTGAACTAATACCCACTCAAGGGATGAGAAGAAGCCAGTGTGCTTTTTGTTTGTGTCAGGGTAAGACCCTCAAATTAGAACAGTAAGTGCAAAACCCCAGAGGTGCAGAAGAGCTTGGTGGGTCAGCTTCTAGGAGAGGGTGAGATGCTTCCTGTAATGGGTGTTGTGGGCACCTTCCTAAGGTGCTGCTGCAAGGGCTGTGCACTCAGTGAGCTGGTTGCTGAGGCTCCCAGTAGCCACCGCTCTGGACCATTGCTCTCTACCACCTGGAGACACCAAGGAGAGAAGGTCATAGCCCCCCTCCTCTCCCCTGACCCAAGCATAGTGGCAGCCCACAGTCAATGACCCACTGACTTGAGGAACCCTGGGCAAGACTACTCTGTTCTTCAACTTATGGTCCAGTGCTTGTTCTGAGCTCCAGTAAGGTGAAAGATGAGCTCTTCCTGAAGCTTCATTCTTGAGTCCCTCTTTCCTTTCTAGCCTGCTTCTCTAGTTCCATGACACATTTGTTTCTGCAGCAAGTCATCTCTGCCCTTCCTTGTCTCAGGCTCTGCTGCTAGGGAGTTCAGAGGAAGACATATACTTTGATGAGCAAGTGTCCAGGGGACAGAAGGTATGGGAAAACACCGCATGTTATTAACTCCTCTTGAAAGTTCCATAGAATGACCAGGGTCTTGCATCCTCTTAAGTCCTATGGCAGGGACATTTGTTTAACCTCAAATAATCTATGCAAATTTGAGAAGTTTAGAAACAAGGATAGCCAAGAGTCAGGCATTCAGCTTCAGACCCCTGCGCTGTGGTTACTGGCTGTGCAGTCTTGGGGAATACCTAACTGATCCTCCCTTGGCCTCCCTGGTGGCTGGGACAGGAAAGCGTGTGCCTGCAATGCGGGAGACCTGGGTTCAAGCCTTGGGTTGGGAAGATCCCCTGGAGAAGGAAATGGCACCCCACTCCAGTACTCTTGCCTGGAAAATCCCATGGACAGAGGAGCCTGGTAGGCTACAGTCCATGGGGTCTCAAAGAGTCGGATACGACTGAGCGATTTCACTTTCTTCCAGGAAAATGGTATTTTATTCATTGCTGGTGGAAAGGTGAATATGTAAAATGGTGCAGCCACTTTGGAAAATAGATTGGCAGCAGTTCCCCACAAAGTTAAATCCAGACTTATCTTATGAATCACCAGTTCTCCTAGGTTTAGCAGCCTTAGTTATAATGGCATAAAACTGGAGGCAAGCCAAATGTCCATCAATTGTAGTATAACCATACAAGGGAACACTATTCTGTAATAAAAAGGGCTACTAATAGATGCTACAACATGGACCTCAAAAATCCTACACTATGTGAAAGAAGGCAAGTGCAAAAGACACATAGTATATGATCCCCTTTCTATGAAATTCTCAGATCAGAGGTGGCTTGGGGCTTTGGGGTAGTAATGGGGATTGACTGCAGACTAGATGCACATAAGGGAACTTTTCAGGGTAATGGAAATATTCTGGTATTGGACTGTGGAGATGGTGGTATAAGCATACAATTATGACATGCTATTTGAATTGTGTATGTTGAATTGTGTATTTGAATTCATAGTGCCTGAATTTTATGGTATGTATGTTATACCTCATTAGAGCTGCAAAGAAACCCTTTGAGAATGTATGTGTTTGTGTTGTATTTTCTTACTCTGATATCCCCTTAAAATGTTTTTCTGTAGATATGGTAATCTATTCCCAATAAAGAAAAACAAGTTCTATATGATAGTAAGAGGGAGAGGGGCTGTAACTGTTACCTCTGGGAGTTGCTATAAGGGTGACAAGAGATTAATACCTAGTGTTCAATACATGTTGGCTGTTATTACTATTTTTGGTATAACTGAGTCAGCATTTTCCCACTTATTTTTAAGAGCAAATCTTTTTTTCTCAGACTACCTGATAGTAGGATATTTTGAGATCTGTTATGTGAGACATCTTGTCTATTGGCTGTTTTTCTTCTTAACTTTCTTTAGTTAAGTTACTTTACTCTTTTACTTTTTCTTGTAACAGGACAAGGGCATATTTACTTTGAAAAAAAGGTATTTTAAAACAACAAGTTTCTACTGTAGAGCACAGGTAACTATATTCAATATCCTGTGATAAACCGCAATGGAAACGAATATAAAATGGAAGTGTGTATATGTGTAACTTATTGCTTGGCTCTACAGCAATAATTGGCTATACTAGAAGACCAAACCAGTCAATCTTAAGGGAGACCAACTCTGAATATCCACTGGAAGGACTGATGCTGAAGCTGAAGCTCCAGTATTTTGATCATCTGATGTGAACAGATGACTCATTGGAAAAGTTCCTGATGCTGGGAAAGATTGAGGGCAGAAGGAGAAGAGGGCATCAGCGGATGAGATAGCTGGATGGCATCACCAATGCAATGAATGTGAACTTGGGCAAACTTTGGGACATAGTGAGGGACAGGGAGGCCTGGCGTGCTGCAGTCCATGGGGTCACAAAAAGTTGGACACGACTTGGAGACAGAACAACAGCAGCAATAATTAATACAGCATTGTAATTCAACTATACTTCAATAACAAAAAATTTTTTAAAGATATTTTATTCCCTGTGTACAGTCAGGTAATTAAACCTTGTGCCTTAGTATTTCCAATGCAATAAAATGTTAAGTTGTAGGTTCTAGCAAGGACACAGAATTCTACAAAAATTTTACCTTCAGATAAAATTCATATTATTTTTGAGAAATCAAATATCTTATATTGGTCCAAGTGTCTCTGAAAAACCAATACATATATTCCCTTTGTAACTTTTCTGACATTTGCCACACAGAAAAATCCCACCTACATGACCTTGTATTTTTGAAAGGCAAATACGTCTTCTAGAGTCCTGTTTTTGCCTTAGCTGAAATGATTGTTAATTTTGCCCCCCAAAAGGTAGATTACCAAAATACATTAGCTTTTTCAGCATGTGTGGTATAGGCTAATTTGGCCCAATTTAAGCCATCAGAGCAAGACTGCACCCAAACAGAAGTACTTGTAGAAATGAATTGACGACTCCAGTAGTTTTAAATCAATGCATGCTGGGCAATCAGACTCCCTTATCGCTCTCCAAAATGACCTGCTTAAAGAAAATTGAAGCACTGTTATAGTTGAGATAGCTGTGCAATCCACATGCTCAGAGTGGTGATCACCTTCAAATTTAAGCACTTAATTTAAGAGCTCCTATAATTTTAAATTGCTATGTGCCGCAAAGACTGACAGACGGTTACCGGAGTGCACCAGTATTTTTAAAACACCTCAGTGTTCAGTGTAATATATTTCTGTGCAAAGGTTCACACCAGGTTGAAGCTAATTTCCAAATTAACACTGAAAAATGGAGAGCGACACTGCAACAAACTTCAGGTTGGTTTTTTTTTTTTTTTTTTTTCCTTTTCCGTCCCCTTGCCCCAGTCTCTGAAACCGAAAGAAGCCTAGTCACTCATCTTTCCTCTGTACTGAAAAACCCTAGTGATTTTTCGGGAGCTAAAAATAAGTCCTTTTTTTTTTTTTTTTTTTTTTGAGTATGGAACCTCTTGGTGCAGACACACTTGGCAGTTGAATATCTCTGTAAAGGGAATCAGGGAGAATGGCTCCCAGCAGAGCCAAAGAAAGAGGGACAGCTTGCATATTCAGGGACCTGAAACCTCTGCTAGAGTTTGGCAGCACTAATGGGGGCAACTGGAACCTGGCCTATGGAGGTGACATTTAGAGTCTATTACCTGCATAGCTTGTGGAACCAGAGGCTCCCCTGCCCTCAAAGTCTTCTGCCAAGCTCCCTGCTAGCCCCGCCCCCGACGCGCTCCGCCCCGCCCCGCCCCGCGCGTTTCACCTCTTTCTGGTCCTTCTGCCAGCACCTGACAGTTTCTTTCTCTGACCTGCTAGTCTCTCTTACCCTAGATGTAAAGTTCCTTTGTACTTTCCTTGAATATCTAAGTCGCTAATTATGGCTCAGCACTGGTGCCACCTACCCACCAGTTTATCTGTATTCCTCTCATCCCCGTAATGTTCTTCTACTGTCTAATGGGGTCTATTTTTTTTCCCTGCAATTGGATTCAGAGTCAACAGCCTTCTCAATTAAAAACTGAAGGCTTAAAAAAAAATCAATTCTAATTTGCTATCCACACAGTAAACTATACCTATTTAAATTGTAGAGTTTGTTTTTTGGACAAATGTGTGCAGGTATATGTAACCACCACTGCTATCAAGGTAGAATATTTGTCACCCCAGAATGTTCCTTCATGCCCTTTTGTGGTCAGTTCCTCTGATCTTGGACCTAGGAAATCACCAACCTATCTTCTGTCACTGCAGATTAATTGTGCCTGATTCCTCACCAATCAAATGGCAATAATAACACCCACTCTTGCTGTTGTCTTGAGCTTGAATGGGGACTGGGTGTTTCCCAACCACTCAAAGGGCAAAGCAGAAAGCCTGCCTAATCCCTGCTCCCAATCTAAGACCCTGAAATACCAGTCTCCTGAATTTCTCTTGAAGTTATATACTTTAAGTTAAAAATCTTACCCTCCCCCCAACTTTTACTTTATTTATATCCATATTCGTTGTAATTTTAAGATGACATTTTAAGTTCTAACCATCCAGGAAGAGGTGCTATTTTTGCTTTGTGTTTTCCAGTAAATTCTAACATACAGAGACTCTCCCCTGAGTGAGGAGCTGGCTTGACTACTTGGCGAGCTACCTAAGATGTGTCTCCTAGCCAGCCCCTCAGAGAACTCTGACTCAGGCACCTCAAGCTCAAGTTCAGTCATGACCAAAGCCTAGTCTAGCAGTGGGGGGGGGGGGCTTCCTCCAAATGTCCTTGGGAAGGAATATAGTCTAAGAAAACTTTCCTTTGGCAACATGGTTGGAAGGCAGGATGGACTCATCTGTAATCCTCGCCTGGTTAGGGCTACCTCTGCGTGTGCATTCACAAGACTTACTCAAACGTTATTGGTATTTCTGTGGTTATGATTAAGCCACATTTATTGAACTTCTTGTATGTACCAAACACTATTCGAGGTGCACAGCTGCATTTTGCATTTAGTTTATGAGACAGTTTTGCAAAGGAGGAACTAACATCTTAATTTTGGTGATGAAGAGCCAAGTCCATCAGAAGTAGTCAACCAAGCTGCATAGCCATGCACAAGGTCCCACAACAAGTAAGGGGTCAAATTCTGGAATCATAGCATGTTGCACCCCAAACTTACTTTTTAAATTAATATTTATTGCAGTATAGTTAATTTACAGTGTTGTATTGGTTTCTGCTGCTGCTGCTAAGTCGCTTCAGTCGTGTCCAACTCTGTGTGATCCCATGGATGGTAGCCTACCAGGCTCTTCCGTCCATGGGATTTTCCAGGCAACAACACTGGAGTGGGTTGCCATTGCCTTCTCTGGCATTGGTTTCTGCTGTACAGCAAAGTGAATCAGCTATACTTATACCTGAATCCCCTCTTTTTTGTATTTCCTTCCCAATCAGGTCAGAGCACTCTGTAAAGTTCCCTATGCTATACAATAGGTTCTCAGTAGTTATCTCATTTATAATAGTACCAATAGTATATACATATGTGTCAATCCCAATATCCCAATTCCTCCCACCCCACTCCTCCCTTGATAACCATAAGTTCGTTCTCTACATCTGTAACTCTATTTCTGCTTTGCAAATAAGTTTATTTGTACCATTTTTCTTGATTCCACATATATGCATTATTGCATATTTTTCTCTTTCTGACTTACGTCATTCTGTATGACAGACTCGAAGTCCATTGACCCAATTTCAATTTTTATGGTTAAGTAATATTCTCTTGCATATATATACCATATCTTCTTTGTCATTCCTCTGTTTATGGACACTTAGGTTGCCATGTCCTAGCTATTGTGAATAGTACTGTAGTTACCATTGGGTTGCATGTGTCTTTTGGAATTAGGGTTTTCTCTGGGTGCATGCCCAGTGGTGTGATTGCTCTGTCATATGGCAGTTCTGTGTTTAGTATTTGAAGGAACCTCCGTACTGTTCTCTATAGTGGCTGTATCATCCCACCAACAGTGCGAAAGGATTGCTTTTTCTTCACAACCTCTCCAGCATTTATTATTTGCATACTTTTAAACGCAAACTTAACCATTGGCAGCACTTCTGGATTAAAAAATATCTGGTGCTCAAAATGTGAAAGTCCAACGGTCTCATTGCAGATTTAGTAGGTCTTTACATTGTTAAAGGAGGTGTTTTTGCCTGGAGTGACGCTGTGTGTGTATATGTGTGTAATACCCCCACCTTCCCCTCCAGCATTCTCCTCCCCACTTCAGCTCTCTTCCCTTCTCTCATTTAGAGCTGGAAAGGATGGTTTTCTCTGGGTAGTCAGATCTCTGGGGAGGACATGTGGCTTCGATCATCCTCAAGAAAAGGATCCCAGAAGGGAAATCATGTGAGTGATAAACCGCAAGGCTGGGCTGAGGGGATCCATCACAATGGGCTGCCTGGCCCTCGCTGATGTGGGCTGAACGGGCTGATGGCTTCTGGAGAGAGCCGGGAGTGGGGAGGTGCCTCTTGGCTGGAGAAGCTCTTGTGCTCTTGCAGGCAAGGAGCGCAGCAATGACAAGGGCTGGCTTTTGTGGGAGGCAGGGGTCAGGGCATACATGTCCTTCGTGGTCAGGGAGGGTCTGGTTCCAAATGGAAGCTGAACATCTCGGTGCCTCTTGTCTCCCCACAGCACCCCCACTCTCCGACTCCCCATCCAGGGAGGGTGACTTTTCCTTGGAATGATGCTAATGGAGTCATTCGGGTCAGTGTCTCGAAGATAAAATCTGTCACTCCCTTCTGCAGGCTCATTATTTCTACCTTCAGGCTGCAAGGAGACAACAGAACAGTAGAGGAGGGGGCTGCTTCCTCTCAAGGCTGACTCAAATATATAGCTGTGTGTGTGTGTGTGTGTGTGTGTGTGTGTGTGTGTGTGTGTGCACGCGCGTGCGCACCCACACGCTCACATGTGGCTATGGTCTTAAAGGTCTAATGAATTACGGGCAAACCTTTTGTCTTCAACAGAGCAAGTGTCAGTGTTTAAATTCCTTGCAGAAATTTGATTTCCCTGAAACTGCCCCAATCTACTTCTGGATATGCTTTCTTGTTGCCCTTTGATAACAAGAAATACAGGCTGTATACAGAGTGCTTACTCACACCCCACGTAGTCCTAATTGACCTGTAATTTCAACAGAAGTGTGGCATTATGTTGACTCTGAGATTTGGTGATTTGAAATCATGCTAAAGCAAGGTTTTGCCAGCTGGATCCTCGGTCTCCTTCAGAAACATCTTTGGCTGTGTGCAGCAGGGACCACTAATCCATGAGGGGAGAGAAAATGTTATTATTTTTTTTTTAAGGCAGAGTTTTTCAGAAATCAGCAAACTATCACCAACCAAGAGCCACCTTGCTGCTACAGCAGGGGCAGGGACATGCATTCCTGGGTTTATTTTCTGGCACTTGAATAGATGCAATCATTTCCTAGTGAGACGACTCAAACCAGCTCCTTCCTGTCTACTATCCCAGTGAACTGCCCTGGACCAGGAATCTCCAGTTTTTTTTGCAGTCATCTGAACCCAGATGGTTCAGGGTGTCCTGACTGCAGGATGATGGGGTTAGGGGCACAGTGGGCACTGAAGACCCAGGCTCAGTGTGTGTCTCAGGAGTCCATAGGTGGGGAATGTGGCTACTTGAATGACCGCCAGACCCTATGTTCCTCCCCTCACAGCCAGAGCTGATTCTTGGAAGGTGTGAACTGGGGCTCTGTGTTGTTGAAATTTCAATATTTCCATTCTGGATGATAGTGTACGTTTTCCCAATATTTAAACATGCAGCTGAGTAAACAGCCAACACACCGGACTCTCTGCAGGCCAGAGAAGATCCACGGTGGGCCAGGTGGGCCAGTGGACCACTGGTTTTGCTGTCTGGCCTCTAGGGCCGGCGTCCCCCTGTCTCTTGTTTTAGAGGAAGGATGTGTCTTGCCTTCTCGAGAGGGGGCTGTCTTAGGTAGTGGGAGCATGACGCTTGGCATTCAGTCAGGCTTTGGCATCTTTTAACTGAGTGAGTGGTTTGTTCACTCAGATCTCAGTTGCCTGCCCCACCAGTGACATGTGACAAGATGCTGGCCTGGCTGTTTACTTCATTTTTTTTTTAATTTTTACTATTTTTTGCTTTACAATACTGTATTGGTTTTGCCATACATTGACATGAATCTGCCACAGGTGTACATGAGTTCCCAATCCTGAGCCCCCCTCCTACCTCCCACCCCATATCATCTCTCTGGATCATCTCCGTGCACCAGCCCCAAGCATCCTGTATCCTGTATCAAACATAGACTGGCGATTCGTTTCTTACATGATAGTATACATGTTTCAATGCCATTCTCCCAAATCATCCCACCCTCTCCCTCTCCCGCACAGTCCAAAAGTCCATTCTATACATCTGTGTCTCTTTTGCTGTCTCGCATACAGGGTCATCATTACCATCTTTCTAAATTCCATATATATGTGTTAGTATACTGTATTGGTGTTTTTCTTTCTGGCTTACTTCACTCTGTATAATAGGCTCCAGTTTCATCCACCTTATTAGAACTGATTCAGATGAATTCTTTTTAATGGCTGAATAATACTCCATTGTGTATATGTACCACAGCTTTCTTATCCATTCATCTGCTGATGGACATCTAGGTTGTTTCCATGTTCTGGCTATTATTATTTTTTTTTTAAATCAGAGTTTCATGCAGAATTTACTTCATGGTCACTGGAGCACCTCCACCCCCCCAAGCACCCTGGGAGGTTGCGTCCTGCTGACCATTTAACTAACCAGTCATAACAGCTGCTCCTTCTAGGTTTCAGTATCCTCCCCTGTAGAGACCAGGCTTTCTTCCAGAAGGCAAGAGTGAATAAGAGCAGACAAAAGCCCAAAGTCAAGTCCAGCCTGGGGCAGTGACTGCCTATGCCATCTGGGACAGCCATGTAATGCTCATTGCTCAGGGTAGTCTGGCAGCAGCAGCTGCACCGGAAGCAATGGGAAATGCAGAGTCACAGGCCCTGCCTCAGCCCTGCTGAGTCGGAGTCTGCTCCCCACGTGGTCTCTAGGCACGTTAGAGTCTGAGAATATGGACTGAGTCTGGTGCTCCAAATGTGCCCCTGGCCAGCCACACCATCCTCCCAGATGCTTGTTAAGAAAGTGACCCCCTGGGCCCCTCTCAGACTCACTGAATCAGCACTCAGGTCCTGGTCTGATTTTTCAAGGCCTCAGAGTATCCCAAAGCATGGCTGATTTAACTTACTTGAACCCGGTTATTGCCTCATCCTCAGTGTAGTTGCAGTATTAATATGTATATCATAAGGGCATTTTAAGGGTGAGAAAAAGATGGCATAGTATGTGAGTGTATTATAGTAAGATATACTGTTATATATTATATCTAGAGAGAAAATGGTATATTTATGATGAACAGAACTTGATAACTTGTTGCTGTTCAGTCACTCAGTCATGTCTAACTCTGCAACCCGTGGACTGCAGCATGCCAGGCTTCCCTATCCTTCACTATCTCTTGAAGTTTGCTCAGACTCATGTCCATTGGTAAGGCCATCCAACCATCTTCTGTCATCCCCTTCCCTGCCTTCAGTCTTTCCCAGCATCAGGGTCTTTTCCAGCCAAAGTAATGGAGCTTCCACTTCAGCATCAGTCCTTCCAATGAATATTCAGGGTTGATTTCCTTTAGGATTGATTGGTTTGATCTCCTGACTGTCCAAGGGACTCCCAAGAGTCTTTTCCAGCACCACAGTTGGAAGGCATTAATTCTTCAGCATTCAGCCTTTTTTATTGTCCAGCTCTCACATGTACATGACTACTAGAAAAACCATAGCTTTGACTATATGGACCTTTGTAGGCAAAGTAATGTCTCTGCTTTTTAATATGCTGTCAAAGTTTGTCATAGTTTTTCTTCCAAGGAGCAAGTGGCTTCAGTCCCCATCCTCAGTGATTTTTGGAGTCCAAGAAAATAAAATCTGTCAGCTAGATGTAGTGCAAAGCAGAAAAGAACTTGAAAACAAGGTCACTGGCAGGGGTCTCTATCAGTTATGGTATTTTGGTTTCAAGCCAACAGAAACGAACCCTGGCTAATTTAAGCAAAAAAAGAATTTATTGGCAGGATAGAGTATAGATCATAAATTTAAAAAAGGGAAAATTGAGTCTATGGGACTTAGAAAAGGTAACAAGGAGGGAAGGCCCAGGGATCCGGGACAGTTATAGAAACTAATAAAAGGTCTCTCCAGGGCTTCTCCATCCAAGAAAGTGCTTCTCAGTTGCCCTTGAGCCATTTCACTCAAGAACCAAATTCTGGGTAAAGAAACTTCTGGAAGACTTGGGTCACCTGGAGGCCGAGACCCCTGGAGGCCTGCAGAGGGAGTGGGGGAGTTCTCAAAGGAATAGACTGTTGTTATTTATTTTTTTTTAAAGAAAAGGGTGCCCCTGGTGGCTCAGTTGGTAAAGAATCCACCTGCCAATGCAGAAGCCACAGATTCGATCCCCGGGTCGGGAAGACCCCCTGGAGAAAGAAATGGCAACCCACTCCGGTATTCTTGCCGGGTAAATCCCGTAGACAGAGGAGCCTGGTGGACTACAGGCCATGGAGTTGCAAAAGAGAAAGGACTTGGCACCTGAACCACAACAATGTATAAAAGATACTGTGGGAAAGGGACCAGGGCCAGCACATGGACAGATGCTCTTTTCAGAGGTGAGAGATTCCCAGCCCCCACCCTTCCTGCAGCAGGCGGGGACCCTGCACCGTGCGGTGATGAAGAGTCTGGTGCTAGGAGGCTGGGGGCAAGGGTGGTCCCTCCACCACCACCACAGCTGCAGGGCGCTCCTTCAGGTCCAGACCTGAGCAGTTTGCCAAATGATCTCGGGTGTCCCTTTCAGAGCCGCTGTGGCTCCCAGACCAGGAGCTGCGAGGTTTCTGTCGAGAGAGGGCAGCTTGTCCCAGGCCATGCTGGGGGAGGGGGAGCGGAGCATGGGGCGGTGACACACTGGGCAGCTTTTCCTTCCAACCCCAGTTTTAGGAGTGATTGTTTATGATGCATGAGCAGATCTGCCATGTACCAAGTGTGCTCCATACCCATTGGGTCATATGCATATTTTGTTTGTGGGGACAAGTGTCTGACGGCAGTCTGTCCCCTTTGACCCCATCTGTTAACCACAGGAGGACTCCTCTGTGCAGGGCTTTCACCTGGCCTGTGTCTGGGCCATGGCAATGGACCCGGTGATGCTACATCTAAACGGAATTGATGTCACTGCTGGTGTGTTTCATGTGTGTGTCGGGGAGGTAGCGGATTCCAAAGCCCTTTAAATGACTGTGCTGATACATGGAACATCATGTTTGCTAAGCAAAGCATGGAGGCTGGAAGGCTGCACCTCCTTCCAGGCTACAGACCTGCCCATTCAGCCATCTTGGCCCAACACTGGCCGCAAACTCACCTTTTCACAAATCCTGGGGAACTTGATGTTTCTTTCACTACAGTGAAGATACCAAGATCATTCTGCAGAGCTGTGCTTAAGGTGGTTGTATTTAAAATAGCCAGCTGACCAAAGCCAGGCTAGCCAACACCAACTCAGAAAATGAATTGGTTTTAGATCTGAAATTGGATAGCATCCATGAACTTTATGAGACTCTAAATATTGAAGATGCCTGTGTCTGTAGAGGGAGGAAAGCTTATGAAGTGCTCTGTTGGGAACAGATACAGTGGTGAATCAGATGGTGCAGAGTCTGCCTGCAGTGCAGGAGACCCAGGTTCGATGCCTGGGTCAGGATAATCCCCTGGAGAAGGGAATGGCTGCCCACTCCTGTATTCTTGCCAGGAGAATCCCATGGACAGAGGAGCCTGGTGGGCTAGAGTCCATGGGGTCACAAAGAGTTGCACACAACTGAGTGACTGACACTTTGATAGTGGTGTCTTCTCTGTGAAGGGTTATTTTCTTCTAAACTCTGTAGAAGTTAGAACTTGCATACACTTAAGAGTACCCTTGAAAATGTATTAAATTTCGAAGTAAGTTCAGTATCTATAGTTTTATAGACACATTTATGCAAAAATACCATATACAGTGTACAAAATATGTAATATCACTTTTGCTGTTGTTGTTGTTCAGTCGCTAAATCGCATCCAACTCTTTGCAACCCCATGGACTGCAGCACACCAGTTTCCCCTGTTCTTCACTATCTCCTGGAGTTTGCTCAAATTCATGTCCGTTGAGTTAGTTGGTGATGCTATCTAACCATCTCATCCTCTGCTGCCCCCTTCTTCTGCCTTCAGTCTTACCCAGCATCAGGATCTTTTCCAGTGAGTTGGCTCTTTGCATCATGTGACCAAAGTATTGGAAATATATATTTTATGTGTGCCTGATAAGTTGCTTCAATCATATCCGACTCTTTGAGACCCCATGGACTGTTGCCTGCCAGGCTCCTCTGTCCATAGGGATTCTCCAGGCAAGAATACTGGAGTGGGTTGCCATGCCCTCCTCCAGGGGATCGTCCAGCCCAGGGACTGCACCGGCATCTCTTGCATCTCCTGCATTGGCGGCAGTTTCTTTACCATTAGCACCACCTGGGAAGCCCATATATTATATAACTTGTGCATATAATGTGCCATATATAATCTTTATATTTAACATTAGCATATTATATATAATTTATTTCTCATGTTATATATCTCACAATATATAACACATGCATACTATATATTATATTATGTAATATACCTCATCTATATAAAATGTACTGTATAATTCATTGTAAATAGTATTAGTATATTGCATATACTTATGTAGTAACATACAAGGTGATGTGCATATATTTATAATATACAAAGTAAAATAATCAATATATAAATAATGCACATGAACACATTTATAATATACAACAGATACTGTATTACCCAGAATACATAATGCCTACATTGTGCATACACATGAACTGTGCAAGTTTAAAAATGTATCTACGTGTCCATCCATATTGGATGCACAGTCAAGTGTAATTTTCCTTGACTAGGTTGAGTCTCAGTGCAGTACATGGCATCTTCTTCCTACCACGCAGGATCTTTTGCTGTGGCAACATGGACTCTCTAGTTGTGGCACATGGGCTCGGTAGCTGTGGTGTGTGGGCTTAGTTGCTGTACAGCATGTGGGATCTTGGTTCCCTGACCAAGGATTGAACCTGCGTCCCTTGTATTGCAAGGCAAATGCTTAACCACTGGGCTACCAGGGAAGTCCCTCAAAATGTAATTTTACAGAATTTTAGTTACATAAGCATATATACCTATGTTTTAAATCCCAGACATTATGGCAGGTGTGACTAGGTTTTCTTGACTTCAAGGCTTTGCTCTTGAGTAGAAAGTGCCTTCTGATGGTTCCATTAGGAATTTCCTCACTTTATCCCTGAAAATAGGTATAATCTGAGCTCAGAATTTAGCGTGATGCTGGCTTCCCTGCCCAAATGCTAAGAATTTAAGCTCTGCATAAATATGAGGCCTCGGTCTTGTCTGTAGTCTGGTTGTCTACCAGTCTTAATTTTGGACCCAAGTAATTTGGGAACCAAGAAGTCAAAGAAATGCTGATCTGCTAGAAATGCTGTCAGGAATGGCAGCTGCTGAGTGTCCATTCAAAGAAAACCTGAGTATTCCTAGCTAATGGATGATATTTTAAATTCTCATAATTTATTTACTCTTATTTTACTCCTCATAAGAATGGTAATATATCAATTATACATGAAACTGAGTACTCAAACCGGAGGAGAAGCAAACCGACCCACGTTTCCTTTCTGCCAGTCACCTCCCATTATAAACAAGTTAGTTCTGTGTTTATGCTCTTCTGCAAATATGGACGTGTATATTACACATGTCAGATCTTATGTAAATGACAACTTATCACTGCCGTGCACACCATTTTCCTACAGACTCCAATTCAATTTCTGTAAAGCACTGTTGCTTGAAAAGGTTTTGAATGACCTCTGTTTAACTGAGTATATAACATGCCTTCTCTTTTCATCGTAGTTACGAAGCAAAAGAGGCCACCTTGCGAACTAGATTCCTTCCTGTCCTTCTCATGGAAGGTGATACATGGGGTATTTTCTGATTCATTGGTAATATTTTTTTTGCTCTGATTTCTTCTGGACTGAACATAAGGAATTGAATTGATTTTTGAGTATGGTTCTTGGACTCCTCATTATATGAGACTCATATTTTACATCTGATCATTGAAAAAGTAAATACTGGGGGACAAAAGATCCATGTCAGGAAATGTAGAAAAATAAGTTGAGTTTGAAATGAAAGTTTCCACTTGGTTCTCCCTAAGACCCGTCTGTAGAGTTTCCTAAAGAAACTGCTGACAACCAGGTGAGTGCCTTCCTAGGGCCCCAGATATGCACAATGCCTTCCCTTGGGACAGGACTCTCTTCATTGTCTTTTCCACTTGTTCACAATGACAGGAATAAAGCAGAAGACAAGAGTTGGGTGTGAAAAGAGTAGAGTTCATCATGGCTATTAACAATTCTAATGACGTGAGAGCCAATTATTGTGATTTGAGGTGGTTATTCTGAATGCACTGAGATATGTGACATTCGAGGTAAACATTTCAGCCGTGACAGGTGCATTAGCTAATGACTGCTCAGGATTCTAAAGCTTGCTTATTAGATGCTTCAAGAGCCATGTGGAATACTTATATATTCTAGGCAAGTCCAGTCAGGCAAACTAGGTACTAAACATTTTCCCCATGTCCTTCTATGACATTTATTTCTTAGAGCAAAGCTCTGATTTATAACTGTTTTATCCCATTCTCCATTTTCCCCTGGAGAAGCTTATAGAGAAAAAAACTATAGCAACTTAAAAAGAAAAAGTACTGTGTCTGAAGAGGGCAGCGTTTCCACAGTTTCTTAGAATTTACTGCACTTAAGTATACATTGCATGGGGTAGTTAATTTCTTTTGTAATTTAATACTTGTGAGTGCTTTTACCCATGCTGACCCTAAATCTCACTCTCTTAAAATTAGGCTCAATTCTCCACCTTACCTCTCTCCTCCTATATATTTTTTTACTAAGTTTCAAATAATGCAGATGGTAACAAAACTATTCTAAATAGATGGTTGTATATAGAGGAATTAACATAATCCTCAATTTATGAGCATTTTCATAGGATACAGTTGCTTCTTTTTGCATAAGGTTTTAGACTTCATAGTTTATTCCTTATTTTAAGAATTGTGAAGTCTTTAGTTTCCTAGAGGAAAAAAAAAACACTAAAATGTAGTTTTCTACTTTAAGGCCTACAAGGAGGATCAGCCACATGATAATTTTCAGAAAGTGTCATAAACGCATTCTCTCTGACATATTCTGTTTGGTCACAGAGCAGAGACTTCAGATATTTTCCACTTGTAAAACACACTCATCCTAGAAAGAGCGCCTGCCAAGGGCACTTGGTGTATGGTGATTAGCACCAAGGAGAAACGATGAGAGCTGTGGCCCGGCTCGACCCACTGTCCATAGTCACACGGTCACGAGTGTCCACGGCTGACAGGCCCATACAGCTGCGGCCTCTAGTGATAGTTTTGTAGTGAGCATGGCCCTCCCACTCTGGTCCACAATGAAAATAAAGAGAGAGAGAGAGAGGAGAGGAAAGCCCAGGATGAAAATGAGGACAGGGCCATGTCCCAAGACACGTTTTTACGAGGGAGAATTTCTGAGAGTCACTCGTGTCTCTGGGATGAAGGAAAGTCTGGGAGATAGAAAGGGGTCTCTAATTTGATGAGGTGAGGGGGCAGTTTAACCTCTCCTGAAATTCAGAAGCTGCTAACACTCTTCTCAGATTTTGGAAAGTTCAAACTCTGGAAGGGCTGGTGGATTATGGTGCCTTGGTGGGGCCTAAGCTCAGGGCATCCCTGGTGGTTCCGCTGGTGAAGAATCCCCTGCCGATGAAGCAGACATGGCTTTGATCCCTGGGTCAGGGAGATCCCCTGGAGAAGGAAATGGCAACCCATCCCAGTGCTGTTGCCTGGAGAATCCCATGGACAGAGGAGCCTGGTGGGCTACAGTCTGTGGGGTCACAAAGAGTCAGACACGACTGAGCGACGAGACGAAAGAACAACGAGCTCAAGGAAGCCTGACTCTCCCGGGGATCCTCAGAGCTTTGATGAAGAAATAATTAGGTTGGAAGCCCAGTTCGAGGCAGCCTCGTTCGGGAACATTGGCTTCTAGCCAGCCTTCTCCCCGCCTTCTCCCTCAGCATTGTCTACCATGTGGTATCATTGACATGAAAATGCATTGAAAATGTAGTAAATAATGTATTCATATTCATGGACATATTTTTACTGAAAGCCTGCTTTTAGTTCAGTCTCCTCAATTTATAGATTAGCAGAAATGACTTAGATAATGCTGCAGATTTGGTATCAGATTCAGGAGATAAAAAATTCACTTCCCAGTTTTTTTCCCCACAGACCTTACATGGCAGACCACCTCCAAAACACCTCCAGGGATCCCACTCTCCTGGAATTCACACGCTGTCCACTCCCACACTGAGCCAGGATTGGCTTGTTTGGTCAATAATCATAAGGCCAATAAAGAGGAAATTCAAGGTTTCTTTCATTTGAAAGAACTCTGACCATTGTGTTCTCAATTTCTAACGTCTTTTGCCAGAAAATCTTCAGTTTGCAAATTTGGCCAGTGAAGTCAACTTTGAGTTTTAAGTTCTAGGTCTAGAGGTAATAACCAAATCCATATCTTCCTAATAGGAAGATTTCACACTCTAAGTTCCAAAAATAACCGTCACTTCTGGGGTGGTGTTGGCGAATGTAGGGATGCAGAAGAATGTGGCATGACATCAATAGAGCAAGTTTCACAAAACACACACACACGGAAACCAAGCACTTAAAAAAAAAATTGAGGTGTGGTTGATTTACAATATTAGTTTCCATTAGTTGCATGTGTGCAGCATAATAATTCAATATTTTTATAGCATATACTCCATTTATGTGGGCATACTAAGTCACTTCATTCATCTCTGACTCTTTGCAACTCCCTGGACCATAGCCTGCCAGGCTCCTCCGTCCATAGCATTCTCCAGGCAAGAATACTGGAGAGGGTTGCCATGCCCTCCTCTGGGGGATCTTCCCAAACCAGGGGTCGAACCCAGGTCTTCCACATTGCAGGCAGTTTCTTTACCATCTAAGCCACCAGGGAAACCCTTCCATATATATGTATTTGTTTTCCTCTTTCTGACTTCACTCTATATGACACATTACTATTCACATCCCTACAAATGACCCAAACTTTTGTCCTTGTCTGTGTCTAATATTTCATTGTATATCTGTACCACAACTTCTTTATCCATTCATCTGTTGATGGACATTTAGATTGCTTGCATGTCCTGGCTGTTGTAAATAGTGCTGCAACAAACATTTGGATACGTTTGTCTTTTTGAATTAATATCATGGTGAAGTGAAGTGAAGTGAAGTGAAAGTCACTCAGTCATATCTGATTCTTTGCAAGCCCATAGACTGTAGCCCACCAGGCTCCTCTGTCCATGGCATTCTCCAGGGAAGAATACTGGAGTGGGTTGCCATTCCCTCTCCAGGGGGTCTTCCGGATGCAGGGATCAAATCCAAGTCTCCTGCATTGCAGGCAGACTCTTTACCATCTGAGCCACCAGGGAAGCCCAATATCATGGCATCTTAATTATTCATTCTAATTTTCTTTTCTTTATTTAGCTGTCCTGGGTCTTAGTTGAAGCATGCTGTATCTTTTTAACTGTGGCATGCATACTCTTAGTAGGAGTTTATGTTAGTAGGGTTAGTAGGAGTTTTGTGGGAACAGTTAGTTCCCTAATCAAGGATTGAACCTGGGTCCTATCTGCACTGAGAGTGCAGGGTCTTTGCCACTGGACCACCGGGAAAGTCTCAGTATCTTAAATATTTTATCCACAGTAGTATGTACTGCTTAAGCCCCTACCACATTAGGCCCTTTCTCACTTCCCTTTCCCAACTGGCAACTACTAGGTCATCTACATATCTTCTTTGGGAAAATGTCTATTTACATCTTCTTCCTTTTTTAAATTGGGATATATGTTTTGTCTATGTTGATTTGTATGAGCTGTTTATATATTTTGCATATTAACCCCTTACCAGTTAGTTCAGTTCAGTTCAGTCGCTCAGTTGTGTATGACTCTTTGTGACTCTATGGACTGCAGCATGCCAGGCTTCCCTGTCCATCACGATCTCCCAGAGTCTACTCAAACTCATGTCCATTGAGTCAGTGATGCCATCCAACCATCTCATCCTGTTGTCCCCTTCTCCTTCTGCCCTCAATCTTTTCTGGCATCAGGGTCTTTTCAAATAGGTCAGTTCTTTGCATTGGATAGCCAAAGTATTGGAGTTTCAGCTTCAGCACCAGTCCTTCCGATGAATATTCAGGACTGATTTCCTTTAGGATGGACTGGTTGGATCTCCTTGTAGTCCAAGGGACTCTCAACACCACAGTTTTCAAAAGCATCAGTTTTTTGGTCTCAGCTTTCTTTATAGTCCAACTCTCACATCCATACATGACTCCTGGAAAAACCATATCTTTGACTAGATGGACCTTTGTTGGCAAAGGACTGTCTCTGCTTTTTAATATGCTATCTAAGTTGGTCATAACTTCTCTTCCAAGGAGCAAGAGTCTTTTCATTTCATGGCTGCAGTCACCACCTGCAGTGATTTTGGAGCCCACCAAAATAAAGTCTGCCACTGTTTCTACTGTTTCCCCATCTATTTTCCATGAAGTGATGGGACCAGATGCCATGATCTTAGTTTTCCGAATGTTGAGTTTCATCAAGAGGCTCTTTAGTTTTTCCTCACTTTCTGCCATAAGGGTGGTGTCATCTGCATATCTGAGGTTATTGATATTTCTCCCAGAAATCTTGATTCCAGCTTGTGCTTCATCCAGCCCAGTGTTTCTCATGATGTACTCTGCATATAAGTTAAATAAGCAGGGTGACAATATACAGCCTTGACATACTCCTTTCCTGATTTGGAACCAGTCTATTATTCCATGTCCAACTGTTGCTTCCTGACCTGCATATAAATTCCTCAAGAGGCAGGTCAGGTGGTCTGGTATTCCCATCTCTTTCAGAATTTTCCGGAGTTTATTGTGATCCATACAGTCAAAGGTTTTGGCATAGTCAATAAAGCAGAAGTAGATGTTTTTCTGGAACTCTCTTGCTTTTCAGTGATCCAACAGATGTTGGCACTTTGATCTCTCTGCCTTTTCTAAAACCAGCTTGTACATCTGGAAGTTTGTGGCTCCTTATCAGTCACATGGTTTGCTATTATTTTCTCCCATTCAGTAGGTTGTCTTCTCATTTTGTCAGTGCTTTCCTTTGCCACTAAAAGCTTTTAAGTTTTATCAGTCTCTTTTGTTTATTTTTGCTTTCTTTCATTAGCTTTAAGACAGATCCAAAAAATATTGCTGCAATTTATATCAAAGAGTGTTCTGCCTAAGTTTTCCTCTAGAAGTTTTAGAGTATCTGGACTTAGACTTAGGTCTTTAATCCATTTAGTGTTTGTTTCCATATATGGTGTGAGTAAATATTCTAATTTTATTGTTTTACATGTAACTGTCCAGTTTTCCCAACACCACTTATTAAAGAGACTGTCGTTTCTCCATTGTATATTCTTTCCTCCTTTGTCATAGATTAATTGACCATAAGTGTGTGGGTTTCCTTCTGGGCTCTCTTTTCTGTTCCATTCATTTATGTGTCTGCTTTTGTGCTGGTACCATACTGTTCTGATTACTGTGGCTTTGTAGTATAGTCTTAATTCAGATAATGTGTCTGGTAGGTCATTACATTTTTAAACCTTGGTGATGTGGCCTTTTGTAGACAATGTCCCATGCTTCCCAGCAGCATACTCCCCTCAGGTCAGTAGAGCTGTATGCTTTAGGGGTGTCCCCTATGTGGGCTGCATGGGTCCTTTAGTCGTGGTGGGTGGGACTCTTTGCATGTCCAACTCTTTGCAACCCCATGGACTACATAGTCCATGGAATTCTCCAGGCCAGAATACTGGAGTGGGTAACCTTCCCCTTCTCCATGGGATCTTTCCAACCCAGAGAATAAACCAGGGTCTCCTGCATTGCAGGTGGATTCTTTACCAACTGAGCTATTAGGGATGAGCTCTGGGAAGACTGACAGGGACTACTGGCTCCACGGTCATTTGGTGGCCAGGCCCTGCCTTGTGCAGAAGATACAAGTCTTGGGTTGGCTAGACTGGCTCATGAGACAGCTGTCTGCTGTTCTCTGGGTGGCCATGGGGCTAGTGTTGGCTCCCTGGTGGGCAGTCAGGGGCTATGGGGTCCTGGGGCTGGTGCCTGCTGACCAGTTTGTGCAGCCAGGTCCTGGGGCTGGTGCTGGCCCACTGGCAGGCAGAGCCATGTCCTGGCATTTGACTGCAGTGCCTGGGGTCCCAGAGCTAATGTTGACCCACTAGTGGGCCTGGCCTGTGCCTGACACAGCTGAATGTAGGGTTCTGGGTATTCTGAAGCTTGTGCTGGCATGCTTTGGGGCAGGGATAGGACACAGCTGATCCCTGGGTTGATGATGGCTGCCGGGGGATGGCTGGGTCCTGACACGGCAGGCTGCAGCCTGTCTTCGTCCTGGGACTGATGTCATCATGTGGGTGATTGAAGCTTTGTCCCAAGCAGGCTTGCAGGCATGTGGAGCTGGTCCTGGAATCACTGAAAGCAGATCTCTGGGAATCCTAGGTCTAGCATGTATGCATGGTTGTGTAAGTGTGAGTTGTTGAGTCTCATGGTGGTCAGAGCTGTGTCCACGGGTGCTTGTGGGCTCAGAAGGTCTCATGGCCGTCTGTCCCCTGGTAGTCACTTCTGTGTCCTCACCCAGCTAGTTGCCTGACCTGAGATGTCCCAGTACTGGTGCCGGTGGGATAGTGGGAAAGGGTGGGATGGCCCTCAGGCTAATAAGCCAGGGGGAGGATTCCACAGAGGTTTCTTCAGCACAAGGAGAAGGAGATTTCAAACATGGTGCCACCAGCGTCTGTGTCTCCAGGGTGACCCCTAGTCGCCTCCTGCCTCTCTGGGAGACTCTCCAAGATCAGCTTGTGGGTCTATTTTCAAATTACTTCTTCCCTGAGGCCCAGAGTGTGTGAGATTTTGTGTGCCTCCTTTAAGAATAGGATCTTAAAGAAAGAGAAGTACTGTATGGCATCCCTTATATGCAGAATCTAAAACGAAATGCTACGAATGAAATTGATGAAGGTGAAACAGGAGAGGGAAAGAGCTGGCTTAAAACTCAACATCCAAAAAACAAAGATCATGGCATCCAGTCCCATCACTTCATGGCAAAAAATGAGGAAACAATGGGAACAGTGACAGACTTTACTTTCTTGGGCTCCATAATCATTGCAGATGGTGACTGCAGCCATGAAATTAAAAGATTCTCCTTGGAAGAAAAGCTGTGACAAACCTGGACAGCATATTAAAAAACAGACATTCCTTTGCTGACAAAGGTCCATCTAGTCAAGGCTATGGTTTTTCCAGTAGTTATGTATGGATGTGAGCGTTGGACCATAAAGAAGGCTGAGCACTGAAGAATTGATGCTTTTGAACTGTGGTGTTGGAGAAGACTCTTGAGAGTCCCTTGGACTGCAAGGAAATCAAACCAGTCAATCCTAAAGGAAATCAGTCCTGAATATTCATTGGAAGTTGTGATGCTGAGGCTGAAGCTCCATTACTTTGGCCACCTGATGTGAAGAGCTGACTTATTAGAAAAGCCCCTGATGCTGGGAAAGATTGAAGGCAGGAGGAAAAGGGGATGACAGAGGATGAGATGGTTGGATGGCATCACTGACTCAATGGACATGAGTTTGAACAAGCTCCAGCAGGTGGTGAAGGACAGGGAAGCCTGGTGTGCTGCAGTCCATGGGGTCGAAAAGAGTTGGACAGGACTGAGCAACTGAACAACAACAACAATAAGTGAACTTATGTACGAAACAGAAACAGACTCATAGACTTAGAGAAGGGACTTATGGTTACCAGGGGAGAGAGAGGTGAGGGAAAAGGATGGTTAGGGAGTTTAAAATCAACATGCCACGTACTGCTATATTGGGCAGGAATAGAGACGCAAACATAGGGAACAGACTTTGGATACAGCAGGGAAAGAGGATGGGACAAACTGAGAGAGTAGCGTTGAAACATACACATTACCATATGTAAAATACATAGCTAATGAGCCGTTGCTGTAAAACAGGGAGCCCAACCCAGGGCTCTGTGATGGCCTGTAGGCGTGGGATGGGGTGGGGGATAGGAGGGGAGGTTCAAGAGAGAGGAGACATATGTATGCTTATGGCTGATGTGTGTTGCTGTATGGCAGAGGCCAACCCAACATTGTAAAGCAATTATCCTCCAATTAAAAATAAACTAAAAAACAAAATAAAGTGACTTGAAATTTTTTTTAAAAAAGTGAATAACCACCAAGGACCTGTGTAGCACAGGGAACTCTGCTAAGTGTTACATGGCAGCCCAGATGGGAAGGGAGTTTGGGGAAGAATGGATATATGTATGTGTACGATGGAGTTACTCTGCTGTTCACTGAAGCTATCACAATATCGTTAATTGGCTATACTCTGATATAAAATAGAAAAGTTTTTTTTTTTAAGAGAGTAAATTCATTAATCAGTGAAAAGAAAATGAGTCTTTATTTTTCCCAGTTCTGTGAGACTCCTCACCATTCACCTCAGCAGCCTTCATAGACAAAAGTTCTGGGGGCTCATCGTCCCAGTGCAGGACCTTCACGCTGGGGAGCCCAGCGTGGGTCTCAGACCCCTTGCTCCTTGGTGAGACCCTCTGCAGCTGTAACGATCCTCCCACTTCTGGGTCCCCTTCTCTTGGGTGTGGGTCTTGACTCCACCATGACTCTGCCCCTCCTACCAGTCTTGTGGTCCCTTCTTTATGTCTTTAGTCATGGAAGGGCATTTCTGGTAGGTTCCAGTATTTTTTCACTGACAGTTATCCCATAAAACAGCTGTAATTTTGATGTGCCTGTGAGAGGAAGCAAGCCCAGCACCTTGCTATGCTGCCATCTTGGGAACGGAACCAAACGCGTCTGCACGTTTCTGGCTTTGGGGCTCTCCTGTGTACCAAAGCCAAGGCGTTGCTCGAAGCGTTCACTGACAGTCCACATTCCAAGCCAGAACTCAGCAGTTGGTCAAATTGTTCACTCAGGCTGATATACCGTGCAAATTAGGTAACTCTTTATTTCCTTAGGGACGTTCTGTGGAAGACTAGATCCCTGGGTTATTCATAGGTATTCAATTAGAAGACAAGTTGAAAGATGTAAGCTATTACATATATATATATATATGTATATATGTGTGTGTGTGTGTATGTGTGTGTATATATATATATATATATATATATATATATATATATAAAGTAACACAGAAGTCCGTCCTACCATATAGCACAGGAAAATATATTTAATATCCTGTGATAAACAATAATGGAAAAGAATGTGTGTGTGTGTGTGTGTGTGTGTGTGTGTATAACTTAATCACTTTGCTGTACAGCAGAAATTAATGGAACATTTAAATCAACTATACTTCCATTAAAAACATAAATAAAAGAATAAAATGAGAGAGAGGAGAGAAGGGACGAGGGAGAGTGTAGGAGAGAACGAGTTAAGTAAATAAATAGGTTCATAGCTGTCTTTTTTCTTTACTGTTTTTGGCCGCATCACATAGCATGTAGGATCTTAGTTCCCAGACCAGGGATGGAACCTACGACCTCTGCCCCCGAAGTAGAAGGAGAAGTCCTAACCACTGGATGGCCAAGGAAGTCCCAGTGAACAGGTTCTTTGGACAAATAATTGTTGGTAAATGGGATTGAACAAATTGACCCACAGGTAAGCCTTTGGAGCAGAAATTCTTCTTGTAATATCTTTTGCGTGTCAAAATGTGCAGTGATTCTTCAAGAGAGAGATTGGAGCGATGTCCTCGGTGCTTACCTTCCTGCTTTCCTGGTTTTTAGACAGTCTAGCAGGGACAGGAACTCTATACAAATCCCAGCCTATGGACCAAGTCTAACTGAAGCCTGTTTTTGCAAATAAAGTTTTATTGGAACCCAGTTGCAACCATTGTATTATTTATGGCTGCTGTCACAGTCCACAACAGTTGAGTGGTTGTATAATACTTTCTGTACAACCCATTATCAAAAAACCTATGCTGACCCCTGGGCTGGATCAGTTTGGTAAGAAAACTCTTCACCAAACTGACCAAAGAACCAGTTTTCAGTAGGTTGCTTTGCAGGTCTGGTTTCTGCCAGTCACACACTCTGTGGAACACGGAGTCTGTGCATGCCTCTCCTCCCCTTAGTACCTTGAAAGAATGACTCCCTGCCCCGTCCTGTTAGGCAGCTGTGAGTACAGCGTTTCTGTGTCTCTGAGACATGGAGTGGCAGATGAGCCCAGGAGCTCGAGTGAATCTGTTCTTTTTTTAAAGATACAGTGAGATCAAGTTGAGCTACAGACAAAGCTGCCTGACAATAGGAAGCTTATCATTTATTTACTGAGCATCCTGTTTGCTGTTTTTAGTCTTGTGCAGGATGGGAACTGGAGGTTACCTTGTGTTCCTGTCTTTGGGGAATTAGCAGTTCTCTCTCCTTGAAGAAAGTGACTGCAAGACATGTTAAATCACAGTGTGAAAATTCAGGGACTTACATTTTTAAAAAAGCCTAACGGGGAAAACAAATTCCTGAAACTTCTTTTTTCCATTAGTCACAAGAGTAATGTTTTCTTCCCCCTTAGCTATGATTCATAGGTTATTTAATGCTTTCTACACACTTTTATGTGTAAGAGGTGAATAGTCTCTCTGCTAATAAGGTAAATTAGTTACCTATTGCTGTGTAACAAATTACCCCCAAATTTAGCAGCTCAGTAACAAACATGGATTACCTTGTACAGTTTCTGATGGAGGGGTATGTGATCTGACTAGCTGGGTGGGTGTGGGTCAGTCTCTATTTATTTTTAAATTGGAGTATAATTGCTTGACGATGTGTTAATTTCTGTTGTACAACAATGTGATATATGCATATATCCCTTCCCTTCTGAGCTTGCCTCCTGTCCTGCCCACCTCTCACCCCCACATCCCAGCCCTCTGGGTCATCACAGAGAGCAAAGCCAAGCTCCCTGTGCTGTATAGCAGCTTCCCACTAACTAGCTATTTTACACAGGGCGGTATATATAGATCAGTGCTCCTAACACCATTCATCCTACCCTCCCATATCCCTCACCCCACGTACCCACACATCCATTCTCTGTGTCTGTATTTCTTCCCGGGAACTAGGTTCATCAGTACCATCTTTCTAGATTCCATATATATGCATTAGTACCCAATATTTGTTTTTTTCTTTCTGACTCACTTCACTCTGTATGATAGACTCTGGGTTCATCCACGTCTCTACAGAGTCTCTCTTGAAGTTACAGTCAAGTCTTTAGCCAGGGCTGCAGCCTCTGCAGACTTGCCTGGGATTGCAGGGTTGGCCTTCGAGTTCACCCGCATGGCTGTCTGTGGCTGTTTTGACTTCTCATCAGGTGGGACTCAGAGAAGACAATGAGAACCCACTCCAGTACTCATGCCTGGAGAATCTCATGGACAGAGGAGCCTGGTAGGCTGCAGTCCATGGGGTTGCGAAGAGTTGGACACAACTGAAGTGACTTAGCAGCAGCAGGTAGGACTCTCCATAGAATGGCGTGTGATCTGGCTCCTCCCTCGGGAAGTGATCCAAGAGTGAGGAAGCAGCCGGGTTAGAACCTAACCTGGTGGGGGACCACCCTCATCTCTTCCATGGTCTGTGTGTTAAACATACCAGCCCTGCTACATTGTGGAGGGAGCTTCA